>NW_005371371.1:351797-406856 GCF_000412655.1 Myotis brandtii
GGCCCCCCCCCCCCCCCCGCCATGTTGACCCCTGGAGCCCTGGGTGGCTGCATCGCCCTCAGGGCTCTTGGCTCAAGCAAGACGGGGTGGGTACAGCATCACCCCCCCACCCCATGTCTTTATTTGGGGTGGAAAAAAGGCTGAGGGGGATGGTGGCCACAGTGACTCCTTGTGGGCCTCGGGGTTTGTGCAGATGCTACCCACTCCTCTTTTTGGAGAAGTTCATCTGCTTGTGCAAGTTGGAGGATTGATGCCCTGAATCTTAGAACCGGCCGCTCATCAGGAGGTAAAAACAAAGCCTACCCACTACCGCCGTCAGGTTCTCCAGGCTCTTGATTCCGTCGAAACAGTGGGCGGCGGAGACCACCCAGGTGGTATTGATCAGGGTGCCCCCGCACTGCAGCTCCCCCTTCAGGATCAGTGCAACCTGCCGAGGGCACCACAGACGGTGGAAGGTCACCTATTGTCCTTGGGATCTTCTTCCTGGAGACTCACCTTTCCCTGCACCCCCCGGGATGGGCTGCATTTATTGGAGGGTTTGTCTGTATAGCAGTGTTTCTGAAACCCTGGGAGGCCCGCCAGAGCCCTTCCTGGGCAAAGCTGTTCTAGCTTCTCTCCAGCAGGCTGCTCCCCCATCCAGCTGAGGGGAGAGAGAACTCACAGACCCCGCCCTGGCATGGGGATGCTGGTGCTGGACCCCTCTGTGGGCCTCCCTGTACTGTCATCTAGGCTTGACCTGCAAGCTGACTGGCAAAGATCAGGACAAGCGCTGGTTCCTAGAGCAGGTGAGGGCTCAAGGACGCAACAGAGTGACGCACCAGGCACAGCTGTAGGCACACAGTAGGTGCTCAATACATGTCTTCTGTCCTCTTTTTCTTCCTAAAAGCACAGAGGGTGCTGAGTGTGTCCTTGAATGAATCCTGGGTGGAGACATTTTCCCTACAAGATCCTCCCACGATGGGTGGGAAAGGAGTCAAAGTCTCGTTGGGCCTGTGGACAGTGAGGAATTGCAAGGCCAGGGAGGCCTGGCTGAGGGTGAGGCAGATCCGCCTGTGAAGGGTCCTGGTCTGGTGTTCTACAGTCACCGTGTTATTGAGAAGTGTGGTGAAGCCGGATCAGCCTTGGAGGAAAGAGACTGGAAATGGGTCCGTCAGTCCGAAGCTTAATGTCCCGACTTGTGGACGGCAGGACAAAGGGTGCTGGGGAGGTGCCTGTCTCCTCCAAACTATCGGGCCCCTCAGAGAAAAGCCACAGTAAGATGGTCCCACAACGGATGAGAAGAGCTACCTTCGAGCTTTGAGCTCAGGGCGGGGTCCCTCCGGTTGCAGACCCCTGAGCATCTAGCCCTGCCCTGGCTGACCACGAATCTGCGGCTGCAGCTACAAGAGACTGTCTGGGGGTGGTGGTCACAAAGTGGATCTGGGTCTCCCAGGCCCAACTCTCAGCTCTGCCGTGGGCAAGGCGCTGCTCTTACTGGGCCTCAGGTTCCTCACCTGCACTGGGTGAGAGTTGCACCTGTCTCTCGGGTGGGATTGTGGGAGTTGAATGATATTGAGAAGCCAGGTCTTATGGGGTTCGGCACAGGGAGCGCGTGCTGGGAAGCAGTGCCTGCTGCAGTCACCCCAGCAAGCCCCCCTGGGAGGTCCCCACTGTGAATTCACAGAGACCCACACCTGCCAGCTCTGCCTCCATCTCCGAGAGGCTTTGCCACCCAATTACGGGGACCCTGGTGAACACTTCAGTCCTATTTGGATGTGCCTAACTCAGATTGTTCCTCCGAACACCAAAACCAGGGTTCTGCAAAGCCCAGGAGCAGAGGCCCCACCAGGGCCCCAACTGCTGTGGGAGGTGGGATGGAGCCAGGGCAGCCAGGTGGGTGCAACTTCTGAGGCTGGTCTGGAAGGTCCAGATTGCTGGGAAACGAGAGGATTGGAGCTTCCCTGAGCCTGAAGTCAACCCCCTTCAACAGAATGACTGGTGATTCTCCAATTCCCTTTACAAGGTTCTCATTCATTTACTTTTATTTCTAAAAATTCTTGGCTGTTTAACACGGGAGTCCCAGAATGAAAGGGTAAAGAGGAGCCACTGATTCGGGCTCAGACCTGAGCTTGCAGGTCTAGAGTGACAGCTCTTCTCACACTTGAGTGTACACATATCCCTGGGCTCTCGTGAAATGCAGGTGCTGGCCCAGGAGGCCTTGGGCCTGAGACTCTGCATTTCCAACTGGGGCCAGGCTCATAGGCAGCCTTGCAGAGAGAGGCCCTGGAGGGGCCACGGCCCACAGACCTGACCACATGTGGGCGGGTGGGGGGTAGGGGAGTGGGTCGCCTCCAGGCCTGCGGGAGGACTTTTGTTACAGATAAAAAATCATACTGTATGATCTCATGTATGTGAAATCTAAGAAAACAAAACAAATAGATAAACAAAATAGAAACAAACCCATAGATACAGAGAAAAAGCTGATGGCTGCCAAAAAAGAGGGGGCTGAGGGATGATAATTAAAAATATCCTATCTAATAATAGACAAACATGGTAATTGACTGTACCTTCGCTACACCTCCCATTGGCTAATCAGTGCAATATGCAAATTAACCACCAACAAAGATGGTGGTTAATTTGCATACATAGGCTCCAAGCGGCGGAGGGAAGACTGAAGGAGAGCCGGAGAAGCGAAGACGGAAGACTGAAGGCAGCTCCGGTCGGAGCGAAGGCCTGGGTCCCAGGTGCCGGAGGAAAACCTGTGCCAGCAGCCAGGAGAAGGGAAGGCCTATTGCACGAATCTCTTCATGCAACAGGCCTCTAGTATATAATAAAATTTAAAAAAAACCACAATATCTGGTATACCAAAAAGAAAATCTCAGCTTCCAGAGGCAGACAGTAGGTGCAGCTTGGAAGGTGAGAGAGCTGGGTTCAAATCCTGCCTTTGCCATTTATGAGTTGGAGGGCCTCAGTTTCCTCATCGGAAAAAGGGGAGTGAGGCTAGCAGCCCATGATGAAGCCCTGTGAGGCGTCAGCTGACAGATGCCAGGAGCACTGACATCTGAGATGAATGGAGGCTGTTGTCAACACAGGACTTGGAATGAGAGGAAGCCCACGGAAGCACTGCCATGAGCAGAGTGACTTGGGGCCTGGGGTGTGGCCCTGAGGCTGACCTGCCCACTTTCCCTTCAGTGACCCTGGGGCCCTGAAGCCTTACCTGCCAGGGACACTCCCCTTTGGGACACACCTTGCCACCCACAATTCGGCCATGGGGTTGGCTGTCATTTCTTTTTTCCAGGACAGGTATTTTTCCACATGGATATTCAACTGTATAAAACAAAGATGAGTGCTGCTTGAATTTCCTAAAAGATGAATGATATTCTGTCTTAAGGCCACCCAGCCTCTCCAACAACTGGGCTGCTATTTTGACCTCACCCTTAGTTTTTGGTCTGGGCCATAAAAGAAAGTATTTAGAGGGCAGCTGAATTTCAGGCTGCTTTGACCATGCTGGGGAGATTGACCTCTGAAGAGACACAGGGCTTGGGGTGCCCCGGCCTTTGGAATTGCAGTCCCATTAGTGTGAGGTTGGTTTGAAGACATTTTCCATTTTCCTACAAGTGCTTTCCTTTAAGAAGAATTTGGAATCTAGAAATGTGCTGTGTAGTCACTAGTCACAGTTGGGTGTGGCAGCGTAGATTCCTGCCAGAGCGGACTGGCAGGGGGGCAGAGGGAGCTTTGTTCTGCTCCTGTGGACCCACCTGAGGTGGGCAGGGGGTCCAAAGCCCATTTAGGGAGCTGCTCCCAGGGTTCTGTCCCACCCCCTGTTGCATTGGCCTGCCCTTGGGTCAGGGGAGCCACCCCCACCCTCATTCTCCTCCCTGCCTCTGCAGTGGTCAGCAGGTAGTAGATGCTCAGTGAATGGTATGCCACCCCTTCCCATCTGAAAGTGAAACAGCACACAGCCCTTGGAGCAGATCCCAGAGGGCCTGTTACCTGTGGGTGCGCAGGACACCTCGTCAGCCTGGAGTGTGTACCCCTCGTGGCACCAGCAGGAGCGCTTGGCCTCCACATGGTTGCTGCAGTACTGGTGACAGCCCCCATTGTCATTCTCACAGATCAGCAGGCTGTTCTTGTCTGAATGCAGAAGGAGACAGCCCGCGAGGGGCCTCTGCTGGTCAGGGAAAGCCAGCCCTGGTGGCCACCCCTCCGTGGGCACGAAGGTGGAGCTCAGCTGCCAACTACAGAGACTGAGCCTGGCACTACCCAACGCTGCAGATTGACCCAGAAAGGTGGGGCCTGGTGTCTGAGCAGCCTAACCAGTGGGGACACAGAACCAGCATGTGGTGGTCTCCACACTACTGCCCCTCCCAGCAGCTGGTGGGCCCGGGAAAAGTAAGAGTCACCTGAGGACAGCACAAGAGCCAAACTCAGTCAGAGACCAGCCAGTACAAGGTCAGAGAAATGAGACTGCTCTACAGCCAGGCCCTGATGCCCAGGGACCACTGGTCCCAAGAGGCAGAAAAGAGGACCGTTGACCTGACTCTGAAGGACAGCACGTTGCTGTGGGAAACAGTTGTCTTGCTGTGTAAATGCAGGACCCCCACTGGGAAAGTGGGGCCTAGAAGTGAATTCCCACCAGGGCTGCTGGGCATCAAAGGCCAGGCAGACACTGAGGCTCTCTGGCCCCATATAACTGGCAGGAAGCCTCTTCCTTCACGCTGTTGGCCTCTGTTCTGCTTAGAGCAGAAGTTGGCTGTGGCCCAGAAGAGCTCTTTCAGGATCAGAATGTTCACACCCCAAAAAGAAGCCTGGCCTTTGACCTCAGCCCCTCCAAGGTGATCTCTACACCCTAATTAAATTGGACACTTTCTTTAATCTGCCTGAAAAGAGTGTCCTTGCCCTGGGCCCCTTGACTCACATGGGATGGTCACACGTGAATGTCATTCACGTGGGGCTTTGGGCCACAGGATCTCAGCTCAGCCTCTGGAGGGGCTGGAGACAGAGGTCATCCATGTGGACGGTCAGCCATGTCTATGTGACTGAGCTCAGTAAAATCTCTGGTCCCTGGTTGGTGATGCCCCATATGTCTTGTCACCCATCAGCCTCAGAGAATGAAAGACTGTCCATATAATTGCCTGGGAGAGGACAACTGGAAGTTTACACTTGGTCCCTTTGTGGATTTTAGTCTGCATATTTTTGCTATAATAAACTGTAACTGTGAATATATCAGTTTTCAGTGAGTTCTCTGGGTCCTTCCAGCAGATTAGTGAACTTGAGAATGGTCTGGGAGGCCACTGAACTTTGCAATACTTGAATATATGGAAGGTGAAAAAAAAAATCTCATACCTTCGTAACAGCAAGTAGGGAAGGTCAGGTTTACCCATCTGTCTTGGTTGGCAGGATATATGGCAGCTGGGCGGAGATGTAGTGATTCTCACCTGTGCCCTTTCCAGATGGATCAGAATTTCCCAGTGCTGGGAGCCCAAGGGTTTTATATTTCCCAGAAAGGAACAGAGGGCCATCAAATTTGAGAATTGGCACCTGAGAACCCCAAATCCAAGGTTCTCCCGTTGACGGAAGCCTCCAGAGTCACCTAGACCAACTTCCCACCAGGGCTGAGGGCCAGGCCATGCCCATCAGCCTCCCCCCGGGACCCTGTCGGCAAGCTACGGGATTTCTCACTTGTCTCACAGTTGCGGCCCTCAAAGTCTTCAGGGCAGAAGCAGATGTAGGACTGGAGTTGGTCCTCACAGGAGCCTCCATTCTGGCATGGATTTGAGGCACACTGGTCCCCATCTGTGGAGTGAGTCCATGCTAGTATGTTGAGGAGAAGAGCTTGAAGGTGGGGCATAAATGGGCCATTTACCTACTCACCATTGTAAGAAATCCAGAACTGCGTCTGAGGGAACAAAGAGGAAGCCACATGAGACATATGTTCTCCAGAAGCAAACATTTATGGAATCCGTGCAAGGAGCTGATGAACTGGGGTGGGCAGGGGTGGGCTGGGGCTTCTGCCTGGGGCCCTTTGCCATGGGCTCTGGAAGCCAGGCTCTCCTCTGGAGATGCGGTGGGTTCATCTGAGGGGAAAGGTTCTACTCCACCCTAGACGATTAAGGTCACCAGAGGTCACAACTTTCCTTCTCCACGTCAAAATACCCGAGTTTCAGCCCCAACTAGCCCCAGCTCTGCCATGTCCGAGTTGTGAACCTGGGACAAGACACATATGCACTCTGAGCCTCCATTTCCTCCTCTGAAGATCCACACACAGGGGCTGACCTGGGGAGAAGGCAGGTAATGGGTGTAAAGGCATTCTAGGAACTGCCAAGGGCCCCATCAATAACATTGATATCCTGAGGAATCTTTTGACCAACTGAACTTAAACTCTCAGGGTTGCTATGAGAATAAAACAAGACGAAAACTGTTGAAACTGTTCGAAAAATGAACTGGTACACAGCCATAAAGTATGACAATTTCCAACTTGCACAGAAAGGGTCATGTTAGCCTCTGTCTCAAATAGCCTGGCTTTCTGTTGGGTATGAGGTGCACTGTGAGTGCGAAATGTATGCCTTTGAGTACGAGGTGAAGCATCCTGTGATTGTCAGGTGAGGTGTGTGTCCTGTGAGTGTAAGGCATGTCCTGTGAGTGTGAGGTGTAACCTGACCCTCACGCCTACTGAAGTGTTTCAAAGAGATGTGATAGATTTTAAATACACTCGTTTAGAAAATGGAAACAGAAATGAAGAGCACTCCATCATATGAACCAAGGGCAGGTGAGGAAAGCAGTGGTGCCCTGGGTGTGTCCTCACACAAGTTTCTCTGAAGAGGTGCCCACGGGCAGCGCGGCAGGAGAGGCTCGCCCAGGCCACTGTCTCAGACATCTGCTCTGTCAGCAGCATTGCTGTGCAGCAGGGCCACCTCTAGGGGACTGGACAGGCAAGGGACACACAGCAGGTGTGCTGTTCAAACCATATTTTCAGATGCAACATTGAGGATGCATGGTGTGGCAGAGAGGAGGATGTCCCTGGACATAGCAGGGAGGTATGGAGCATTGCAGGAGCTCTGACTGAGGAAAGTGAGGTCATTCTTGGGAGGAAAAGTGACCCAGACACGGAGGGGCTGTGTGTGCCAGAGCTGCCTGTGTGTTCCCCTGGGCATGTAGCACTCAACAGCCACAGACTGAAGAGAGTTGCTCTCCAAGACATGGGAGCGACCTCTGCTGTCACAGAGCTCCCTGCCTGAAGACTCAGTACAGGGCCCACATAGCTATCTGGTGGTGCAGAGGGCGCCCCCTAGAGGGGAACTCACCAGCCTCTCTGTGTTCCTGAAGATCTCCCTGGCCTCCTCAAAGGAACACTGCTCCTCCCTGCACTCTCTCTCCAGGGAGCCAGGCCTCAGCTCCTCCAGGAACGAGTTGGCACGCCTTTGCCTGTGCAGGACGCTTTGGGCTTCCTCCTGGGTGATGAAGACTGAAAAATGGGAGTTCCGTGAAACGTTTACAACCAGCCATGCCAAGATGGCCCAGAAACATCCACACTAGAATCGTCCCCTCAGTAACAGGAGTCAAAGGATTCCTGTGTCCAGGCCTGGCTGAATGTTGAACAGGAGCGCTTTTTCATGGCTGGCTGGTGACAAATTTTATATACAAGGATGAGGCAATAGGTTCATTAAATTATAATTTAACACACTGATGCCTTCTGACCTGGTCCCCTCACGTCTAGGAATTTATCCTATACTCAGAGGCATGCACGAAAACTTAGCCACAGGAGAGCTATTGCTAGTAATCATCTGAAACAACCAGATGATGGCATCCCATGCCGCCAGGAAGCAGAATGCTTAAGAAGATGTGGTATTAAGTGAAAAAGAAGGTAATAAAACAATACCTCCTGTATAATTTTTACAAGGAAACATTTACATATGAGCAAATGTCATTTATTGAAAGAATGTACATAAATTAACCTTGGGGATCCGCAGCTATTCTGTTCCAAAATGTATACGATCCACACGTGTAACTTCTCTAATAAAAATTTGCATCTGCTGTGTCCTGGCACCTAGAGCATTTCATCAAGAGCTGCTGCATGCATGCGCTGGCGGATCCTATGGGGGAGGAAGGTCCTACGGGGCCACATGGGCGGGGTGGGGGGTGGCAGGTGAAGAGGGGCTGGGCGTCTCTTGTCTCCATTGAAAGCCCACTGGTCCTGTTTGCTGCACGCTGGACCTGTCCTTCCAGCTCCTCTGGAACTCGGGTGACATCCCAATGTGGTCAGTTCTCTCTCAGCTAACTCATCGAAACCCTCTCTCTGCTTTGCCACCACCAGCTCTCTCTCCCTTCAGGATCACACACTTGAAGGACAATCCCTCACCTTCCACTAAGAGTCCCAGAGGAGAGATGAACCGAGACCTGCTTTGGAGAAGGTTATAGCGTGTGGGAACAGGGGGAGGAGGGGAAGTGCCCGCTCCCGGGCCACCAGGCTGACGGAGACCACATCTCTTTAACAGCAGAGTTTCACCTGTCTGTATTCCTAGGGAATCTACCAGGTTTGGAAGAATTTGAGGGAAAATCAAAGAATGGAGACTCCTGGGATGATTCAACCAGGGCTGAATTGCCCCCATGGAGGGGAGCAACTGTGCCCCAAAAAGCTCTCAGAGACCCGGAGCCAAGTCTGACAAAGGAACACACAACTACTGCAGAGAATTTGGAAAAGACAGACTAGAACAAGGGAGATGAAAGCTACCCACCACCTGCCACTGCTTTCCTGACATAAGAAAGGACAAGGCAGCACCGACTTCCGCTGGAGCAGGACACGGTCTCCTTTGGGCACCTGTAGTCACCGGGGCAGTCGACCACTACTGGGATCCCCGGCTCGTTTCCCACTGTGAGATTTGACTGGGGATTTGAAGAGCAACATGGACCAGATTTTAGAGGACAGTGTAGGCGCCTTGTCTCCACCAGGGCCACCACTCAGTACTGTGAAGTCACAACGCGGACGGCTCATAAAGTGTGCCCCCTGTCTCCCTCTCAGGCCTCTCAGCACCCTTGCAGGGCGGGAGGGTGGCCACAGTCACAGCCACGGTGGAGGAGCAGCGCAGCCCAGCATCCCCACGCCGTCCCGGGCGCTTGCCAACTGAAAGCCCAGGAAGGCAGAGCAAGAGGGAAGCACCCCCCCCACGCCCAGATTACGTGCTCTTGTCTAGCTGCATGTCTGGAGCTGTGCCGCCGGGGACTAGGACAGCGCCACGGGTTCCTAAAAACCTTTGAAAAATAATTCTGCCAAAGCCTGTGCCATCAACAGCATTCTTTCCACCAACAGCCAGCGAGAGCCTGGGCTGTTTGCTGTTGGAAGGAGGGCAGATCACACTCGAGCCAGCAAATGCTCCTGTGAGCAGGAATGTCCCTGTAAACAGGAGTGAGGGTGAGGTTTGGGAGGCTTGGCTGCCAACAGCTGGGCTGCCCTCACAGGGTCCATAGCGAAACCTCCACCCACCCTCTCCAGCACCCAACATACGTGCAGCCAGAGACCCCTGCAGACCCAGCAGAAAGCAGAGGAGGGCCAGCCCACCAGGCTGGGCAGACGTGGCGAGGTCCATGGTGTCCTTCCTTGTCTGTTGACATTCTGGTGGGGGAGGTGAGCAAAGTTCTCAAATTACCCAGAGGGAGGGGGGAGGGAGACCTAGCTTCCCAAGCCCTAGGTGCCAAAGGCCGCTGGAGGGGGGATCAGGAGCGGAAGGACCGGGCCTGAGCCCAGGACGCCGGGTCCAGGAATCCAGGCCCAGGTAGCATGGCTGAGTCTTTGAAGCAGAGGTTCGTTCTTCGAAATGGAGGTGTTAGGATATGCATCTGGCACAAGCATCTCCAATGCAGTTTAGGATTTTGAAGCCCATAGTTCTATCACTGCAACTGGGAAAACAGAGTTAAACTGTAGTGAAAAACCACAGCCCACAGTAATCACACTAGTCAAAGGAGAGCATGTGTTGAGTGTGAATGTTAATGTTTTTAAGGGAGCCACCGAGGAGACGGATGGGGCTGTCCTCATCTCGGAGGCGTGGTTTCTTAGGGGAGCTAGAGCGTCAGGTGGAGAAGCCCAGGGAAAGGGGCATCTGCCCCTAGCTGGGCCCCCAACTCTGTTTTAGTTACAGATGGCACCCTTCTGTCCCCAGCATCCAGGTCTTGTCCCTCCCTTTCCGTCTGGTCCCAGGGCACAGCTAGGGCAACTCCCTGTCCGGGCTGCCTCTGTGGAAATCATATCCTTTCTGTGAATGGGTGGAGACTGGGGACACCAGTGCTGCTTATTTCCGGCCGGTCTCAGCCCTACTCGCCAACAGGAAGAATCAGTCCTTAGAGGAGCTGTTTTATTGATCACCTATGGAATTTTTAAAAACACGTTTTTATTGATTTCAAAGAGGAAGGGAGAGGGTGAGAGAGATAGAAACATCAATGATGAGAGAGAATCATTGGCTACAAATTGGCTGCCTCCTCCCCCCCCCCCCCCCCCATTGGAGATGGAGTCTGAAACCCAGGCATGTGCCCTGACCGGGAATTGAACCCTGACATCCTGGTTCATGGGTTGACGCTCAACCGCTGAGTCACGCCAGTCAGGCACTTCTGGAAACCTATCTAATAAAAGAGTAATATGCAAATTAACCATTACTCCAACACACAAGATGGCCACTCCCATGTGGACACAAGATGGCTACCACAAGATGGCCGGCAGGGGAGGGCAGTTGGGAGGGACCAGGCCTGCAGGGGAGGGCAGTTGGGGGCAACCAGGCCGGCAGGGGAGTGCAGTTAGGCATTGATCAGGCTGGCAGGGGAGTGGTTAGGGGGTGATCAGGCTGTCAGGCAGAAGCAGTTAGGGGCAATCAGGCAGGCAGGCAGGCGAGCAGTTGGGAGACAGCAGTCCTGGATTGTGAGGGGGATGTCCAATTGCCCGTTCAGGCCCGAGCCCACCGGCAGTTGGACATCCCTCGAGGGTTCCCAGATTGGAGAGGGTACAGGCTGGGCTGAGGGACACCCCCCCACCCTGCCCCATGCATGAATTTCGTGCACCAGGCCTCTAGTTTTTAATAATTGTTTAGGAATTTATTTTTGGAGGAGGGAGGATGGAGGAAAAGATATTTTAGCATTAGACTGCTCCTCCTAGCCACAGCCCTTTTTGGAGACATTTCTGTTCTTGACTTTCTTTGGATTCTTCTTCTTAAAGAGATGGCTAAACCCATAAAACCATCTGAGCCTGGGATCTGGAGTAATTTTTTTAAACTGCAAGTCAATTTATTTGTTATTAATCAGCCCAAGTATTTTATTTCTTCCTGATTAATTTTAACAGTTTGCTTTCTTTAAAAAATTCCTATTTTGCTTTCAAATGTATTGGCAGAAAGTTGTTCATAATGGTTCTCTCACTTTAAAACCTTTATTTGTTGTGAAGTTTTTCAGGTTTTTTTTTCTATCAATTGCTGTATTTTATTATTTTTCAAGGAACAAGGTTTTTATTTTATCAATTTGTTTTGATTTTTAATATTTTCTTCTCTGAATTGTACTAATTCCTCCTTTATACTTCCTTTGAGTTATATTGGTCTTACTTTTAGCTTCTTTAAATGGTAAACTCATTAATTTTATCATTAAATGCAGCTGGGCTATCAATGCCACTCTAAGCTATGCTTTAGCTGCACTCCTGAGTGCTCATATGCATAATTCTGTAGTCCTGCAGATATCAGAATTTCCAATGACATTTCTTTGCTAACCTTTAAAATTGTCTTTTCATTGTTTTTTAAAATTGTGTGTGTATTTCATGTGTTTTGGAAAATAATACATATTTTTATACTTTTAGGGGACAAATGGGTATTAACACCTGTGAGAGGTAACATTTTCACCCTTGACTGCTAATCTTTGCTCTCTATATTTTGAGCATAATTGTTATATGCTTAACCAAGTCCTAAATTGCATTTCATGTGTTATCAACATTGCTATCCCAGCTTCCGTTTGGTTATAATTTGTCTGTTACATCTTTTTTCTTTCTTCTATTTTCAACCTTTGCATAACTTTGTTTTATGGTCTCTCTTAGCAATTGTTACATCCAATTTGATACTCTTTCCATAGGTCAGTTTAGCATCATCATATATGTTGCGACTGAGAAATATTTGGACTTATTTCTTCCATCATCTTTTGTGTTCCAGTTCATCATGATTTTCCCTTTCTGTACCCTACTCTTTTTCTACCGGATCAACGACCCTTCTTTCTTCTCTACCTTTCTGGTTTAAAAGTTATCAAATGTATTCTTGTTCTGGGATGGTAATTTTACATTTCTTTTGTCACCTTTATATTGTTGACATACATAATAAACTTATTGTTATTCCATCTTCACCACTTTTCTGACAACGTAAAGTGTTTGGAACATGCTCACTGCCTGCCCCATTTCTGCTCGAACACGTGCTTGCCAACCTGTGAGTAGATGCGCAAAACAGAGCACTGCTGTGCTGGGCACGCAGACCTGAGGGATTCTGCGCCTTTACAGATGAAGGCAGACAGCAAGAGTTGCTGATATTTATTCAAACTCCATCCATATAATAAAGAACTCGGATTTTCAAATTTCATTTACATCAGCAGAAAAAAACACACAAAACAGTGACTAAGACATGAGGTTTTAAAGTGCCTTTATGAGGAAGCGATCACAAAAAATGGTGGGCAATCCCGGGCTGAGATGGCAGGAACGGTGTCTGAACAATCAATATATTAATTAAATTATGAGACACATCATTTTTTTTTCAAATAATTTATACACCAGAAGAAAAGCTGCCAGGTCTTGCACATTTACTGGTTTATTACCACACTCCAAGGCCTGGCTAGCGATGAGGCCTTGCCCATGGTGGTGGGAGGAAGCCTGTCGGCCTCGCTACGGCAGGGCCCGGGCTCAGGGAGGGCTGTAAAGTGACAATATCCAGCAGCATGGAGGCTATAAATACATCCCTTACATTGGATACATATGTACACGCATCAACATATATACACACATATAAAAATATCTGCCCCAGCCGATACAGAGAGTGTTTCCAAAGAACAGAAGGTGTTTCTGAAACACACAAAAAAGGTAAAACAGAAGAGTTTTCTTTCCAGTTCTGCTTTGATTGGAATAAAATAAACTCTGCACCTTTAAATTTCTATACTCCGGGTGATTTTATACAGAACACGCAGGGCGATTTTACTCCGTGTGCAGGTGGAGGAGGTTGGAAGAGGCAGAGGCGAGTTGAGCTCAGGTTTGCACTAAGCTACATATGACATCATTGGTTCAGATGATACCCTGCAGAAAATGCATCTTTATGTATTTTTTTAAAAAACAATTTAAAAATCCTAATTCAGTGAAGCTTGTTAAAAAAAAAATCAAGAGTCCCCACTTTTTTTTTTGTAGAAAAGAAGGTTAGTATTTTAACTTATAGTTTAAATGTCCTTTCGAAAATTAACTACACAGGTAAAGACATTTCCTTGGTTTCTAACTGCTTTCGTGTGTAGAAATGCTGCCTGATTTTATCAAGGGACATATTTTCATTCACCTGCTACCAGGTGGGCTTCAGAGACTGCCATCAATTTCCACGAGAGAGTCCCCCAAACCATTCTGCGGCATGTACAACGTGCTGCCATGTAAACCCCAGTAACAAAAAAATAGTTTTATATCAAATGCGGTATCAAATTGTCATTTCATGTAAACACAGTGATTCTTGGTAAAGATCAGAGGCCAAAGTACCATGAAAAATGGCCGTGGGATTCGTCCCTGCTTTAAAAAAAATGTGTAGAAGACAAAAGAGTCCCCCCCACCCCCTCTCTCTTCAAGCTGTTGGGTCAGTGAATCAGTGACGGCTTTTGGAAGCAGCCCCATAGTATGCACATCCCTGCGAAAGCACCGGACCAGAAATGTCAGAAACCGAAGCAGAGCGGTGGGGACCGGCTCCTCCCTGGCTGCCTGGCGGAGGCCGGAAGGGGTGGCCCCTTCTCGGAGCCCTTCTTCACAGGTGGTCTGTTGGCCTGCGGCACCCCCAGACTTTCCGATTTTCCCAGGAAGCTTGGTGTTCTGGTCTTCCCCTGGGAGCCGGGGCCTGTGCCCTGGGAGGGGATCCTGGCGTGGAGGCTGGAGGGCAGACTCTTCCTGAGCCTTTGCTCTGCATGTCCCCACGTCCTGCACCACGAGGTTCCGTGGGCAGCGGCAGCTCCTCGACCGGGTCTTGTCAGGGTCCTCCTTGTCCAGGGCGTCTTAGAGCACCGTCCCCTCACCAAACTAGGCAAGCCCAAGCAAAGGAAAACTTAGGGGTCCGCAGGCTTGCCTCCTGCACCGGGGGGCCCGGCGGGTGCTACCCCTGCAGGTCAGAGAGGGGGGCGCCGCAGCTCTCGCTGCAGCTGGAGGAGTTGCTCAGCAGAGCGGACCCTGCGCTGGACTCTGCGGGAAAACCAGGCGAGAAGGGCTTCGGCTCCGTCCTTGCACACTCCGGCCCCTCTTCCTTGGTCACAGGCTCAAGGTGGTGACACCCGGTGGGCTCAGGGCACAGCCAGCGTGGAACGGGGGGTCTTACCTGGGCTGCTCAAGCACTGCGCCGAGCTGGACTTGCCGAGGAGCATGGACAGGCTGCTGGCCGGCACCCAGCCCTCCTTGCTGGAGGTCAGGTTCCTGACATACCTGCGAGGGGCGTGGGCCGGTCAGTGGCTCCAGCCTGTGTGCCCCGAGCGGCACGAGGGGGAGCGCACGGTGGGCATCTTACCAAAGGCCCTCCTCGCCCTCCTGGACCACCTCCACCACGTCTCCGCTCCTCACGGCCAGCGTGTTGGGGCTTCCCTTCTCGTCGTCCACCACCACGGTGTACTTCCCTGGAACCTGCGGAGGGAGGCACGCAAAACCCTCTGCTTCTGCTCCAGGTGCTGAACCCTAGCCACAGAGGCTATCCAGCGACAGGGAGCCCTGGCACTAAACATGCCTCCCAGTGGCCATGGGAGCTGCCGAGCACCACGCTTCTGGGGCTCCCAGGGACCAGCAGCACCAGGCTGACCACCCCGGGGGGTGAGGAGGGGGGAGATTACCAGCTTCCTGGGGCCCACTCCGCCTTCTTCCTCCGCATCTGAGGAATTAATCGGCTCCTCAGCACTCGACCAGCCGTCGTTGTCCTCAGGGGCCTCCAATGGGTGAGATGTTTTGCTCCAACCTGAGAGAGGAACAGGCTGCAGTGAGGATCGCTCGCAATGACAAGCCTGTCTGAGGATGATCTACAGAAATCCCTGCAACCTCCGAAATGTGCCGCCCGTGTGGAGCGTGCCCCCTTCCCAGATGGCAGGGCACGCTGCCGACTTCCCTAATGCCTGCCGTGCTTGCTTGCTCAACTGTGCAAATGGTCCAGGGAGGTGGGGTCCAGAGCACCTGCTTCATGGCCAGGCCAATCAGGGGAGAGAATGAGCTCTTACCCAGCAGGCCCTGTGGCTTCCCAGAGGAGGCGGAGCACTTCCCACTTGGCCTCCTGCCTGCTGGGCCCAGTCCCAGGGGAGCACAGGGACCCTGGAAGACCACTAGCTAGACCGCTGCCACCCATCTTGGTTGGAGCAAAGACATGGAAGGGAAGGTGTTTCCAACGAACCTCTGTACCACTCAATACCCAGGTGGGCCAGGAGAGCTCCCCACACAAACGGCGGAGGTTCCTGACAGCGCCGTTTCAGACACACTCCTAGCCCCCGACGTGTGAGGGAAGAGGGTTGTGATCCTCATGGGACTGACGCTATCAGGTGTCTGAGCTCTGCAGGCCATGGAGGCAAAGCCAGGATCCCAACCCAGGCCTTCAGGCTGCAGAGCCAGCCCACATGAGCTCCACCACCTCCACGGGCCAGAAAACGAGGAGTTTTATAAATGATATATGTTCCTTCATTAGCACCTCTACTGCCATGGATCCCCAAAGAGAAGCAACTGTATGTCCCATGTGGGGGGAGAATGCAAGTAAGTTGTGGGGAGGCGGGAGGTGATAAATTCTCGATTCTGAATAAATGGGGTAAGTGCCAGCAGTGAGGCACCAAGCGGAAGCCACACCCTCTGGTGTTGGATCACAGCCACTGCATGGCATTAAATAGCGTTTCGACAGGAAGCAAGCGGACCCAGGAAATAAGCAGACTGCTCGTCAGATCTGGGCTTAAGCACACCCAGTTCCAAGTTACCTTCATGGCAGCTGGAAGCATGCTTTTCCCTAAGAAAGAGAGGGCGCTGGGTGTGCACAAACCACAGCCAGACAAGTGCAAAATGCACGCTCCCCTTTATGAAGTCAGGGCTGCGAAGGGGCAAGCTGTCGAATGGACCAGTTCCCAAGCTGAGAATGTTTAAGCTTGGCAATGAAAACCTTGTGTTAAAGAGGCAACAGAAAACCGTCTTTGCTTTCCTAGCAAAGGGATCTGGGACCCAGAGTTCCCCATCGGCCACAGAACAGTGAATCCCAGGAAGAGAGCATGTATCTGGGGTGTCCTCAGAGCCAAAGAAACCAGCAGATGCCAGCAGCCCTGAGCTCCTCCGAAAGCCCCCTCCACAGCAGGCCAGGAGAGCGTCTGAGCTCTGCCCACCTGAGGCCGGGTGCTGGGGCGAAGGGACGTGTGCTGAGCACGGCCCTGCTCATGTCACTACTGAGGCACCAAGCGGAAGCCACACCCTCTGGTGTTTGATCACAGCCACTGCATGGCATTAAATAGCGTTTCGACAGGAAGCAAGCGGACCCAGGAAATAAGCAGACTGCTAGTCAGAGCTGGGCTTAAGGACACCCAGTTCCAAGTTACCTGTACGGTGGCTTTTCCCTAAGAAAGAGAGGACGCTGGGTGTGCACAAACCACAGCCAGACAGATGCAAAATGCATGCTCCCCTTTATGAAGTCAGGGCTGTGAAGAGGCAAGCTGTCTAATGGACCGGTTCCCAAACTGAGAACGTTTAAGCTTGGCAATGAAAACCTTGTGTTATAGAGGCAATAGAAAACGGTCTTTGCTTTCCTAGCAAAGGGATCTGCAACCCAGAGTTCCCCATCGGCCACAGAACAGTGAATCCCAGGAAGAGAGCATGTATCTGGGGTGTCCTCAGAGCCAAAGAAACCAGCAGATGCCAGCAGCCCTGAGCTCCTCCGAAAGCCCCCTCCACAGCAGGCCAGGAGAGCGTCTGAGCTCTGCCCACCTGAGGCCGGGTGCTGGGGCGAAGGGACGTGTGCTGAGCACGGCCCTGCTCATGTCACTACCAGGCTTGTGTCTGTGCAGGAATTGGGGCTGGTGAGTTTCCGGCTACAAACCACGCGACCTGCCTGCTGGAGCATGTCTGGAGTTGTCACACAGTGTGGGAAGCTAAGGAGAGCACTGGGCAGGGCACACTGAGAGGGTCACAGTGCCGGGTGGCCTGGCTGCAAACATCTTCTCCCCTCCTGCCCACCCCGAAAGATATGGTGGGGTTTCTGGCAAAACAGGAGCAGAAGTCTGAGGACAGTGAGGACAGGGAGATGAAGACTGTCCTATGGGCAGAGGAGGCAGTGCCGCCTGGCCAGCCGACCTCAGGCCAACCTTCGCTTTAGAGAGCAGCCTGGTTGCGTTTGCCTTATGAACAACTCAGCCCCCTGGCGCCTGCAGATAAGAGAAGGTTTTCTAGGCACAGAGCAGCATCCAGGCCTGTGGTCACTCCCCTCTCTGCCCGGGAGCCTCTGGGGGAACCTCTCAGGCTCCACTCAGTAGCGTCCCTGCCTTCAAACAGTGTGACAGGGGAGTTGCCAGAAAGTATGAGACCCCACTTATGCCCGAGGCCCCAAGTGTGACACAAGAAAACGTTGTCAGTTGTCAGTGTAACAACCACAAATCAGGACGGCATCCCTCTCTGATCTACGCAGGATGTTGGGGGTTTTGCAGGTGGACATTTGGGCCACGGTGCCCATGAGTACCGTCACGCCTATTTCCTGTCAAACAGTCCTAGGTGTTGACAGTGAGGGAAACAATGGCCGAAAGCGTTTCAGGAAGTGAGCGCTTAAGCATTTGCAAGGGGGCCAGCGGGGAGCGCCGGAGTTCATCGGGTTCATGGTCACCTGCTGTGGACTCAAGTGGTCAATGGCGAGGAAGAGGAGGGGAGCACTGGCTGCTGAGCCCCAGGTGCCGTGCTCAGGACTCCCACACATCTACTGTGACCCTGCACGGTGGCCTCGTCTTCATTTTACAGATGAGGAGACGAGTTTGCAGAGGTGACAACACTTGGCTAAAAAGCAGTAAAAGCAGTAAAAGCAGCACTTGAGCTGCACTGGGCTGTGCTCAAGCCCGCACTCACTCCTGCCCCACGCTCATGCCAGCCGTCTACACAACCTGAGACCACAGCGGGGAAGCCTCCGATGTCTCCAGGTCTTAAGCAGAAAATGTGTAAGGGAGGAAAACAGCCCCTCCCAGGAGACTGTCAATGGGAAAGGACTCTTCTCCCGAGCTCCTGGGGCAAGCTGGGTGCACCCACCCCCCAAGGCAGTGGGAGAGGGGCCTGGCCCCTGGGCTGTCACGTCGGGGGCAGCAGGAGGGCCGCAACCTGGGTCCTCAGGGTGCAGAGTGTGGTTGGAGGCCAGTGTGGGCCTTGAGTGGCCTCCGGGTGGTCTCCGGCAGTAAGTGTGGGTATTCTAGCTCCGCCTACTCCCCTCGGGAACCTTCACAATTGTTTGCAAAACTCAGGAAGATTCACAAAGTGAAATCCTCTTTGAAAACCTGAAACCCTCAACCTGGGCCAGGGGACTCTTTGGGTTTCCCTGGGTGGCAGGGGTGGGGGCTTTACCCTTGGAATATGAGGGGTGAAAAGGGAGAAGGCCCAATTTCCACCACAGAGCTTGACCCCCTCTGTCTGTATGATTGGCCATCTCCCCGTGAAATGAGAGGTCTAATGGGATCCCATAGCTTCTGTGTTCTGTGTTTCCACCACGAAACATTGGGATAAACTGGTAAAGTAGGGGGTGGCTGGTGCTGCAGGGGCCTGTGGACAGGGGTGCCTTGCAGCCTATAAAGCCACTGAGTAATGAAGCCCAACCCAACCCAAACGCGCCTGCGAGATGTCAGTAGTCTGTCAGTTCTGGGCAGGCCTAGTGTGAGGAGTTCAACCCAGAAGCATGACATCATCACAGCATCACTGGCCAGAGCATCATGCTTTTGAACAAAACAAAGAGTTTGCTTCTGGCTCGTAGAGACCTATCTCGTTTTGCATTCCAGATGACGTGCAATGGCAAGACAGACAGCGTCCCTAACCGGACGGGAAAATGATGGCAGGCTATGTCCAGAAGGTTGAGCCACTCTACCTCGTAACCCAAAAGGCGTTGGATCGCTCTTAACTTCATGTCGCTTAGCTTTTTTGTCAGGACTGGTAGGAGAAGCTGCAGAAGGAGGAAGAGGCAAAAATATAACAGAGAGAAGAGAGAGAGTGAGGAATTGCATGCAGAGCACCGAGGAGGTCATGGGAGACACTGAATCCATGCTGGGATGAGACACGAACAGCGAATGGCCTAATTTTCACTGATTCAAAAAGTAGCTTCCTGGGTACAAAACCACGCCGGCTGAGGGACCCCACAGTTGCAGGGAGAGCCCGAGGGAAAATGAGAGATGAGATGGTGAGCAGTTGACTCTAGCCATTGCTATCATCCTTTTAGGGGGCCATGTCTAGGTTTATGTTCTGAGTTCTAGGTACATTTTCTGGGCTATGATTATACTTTCTATTCTGGCAAAGTGCCAGGATTTGTCTTTTTTTTTTTTTTTTAAGTTTTGGTGAGGAAGGGGAGGGGAGCACTGGCCATTGGTGCTCCCTTAAAAGTAGTTTATAAATTGGGGGGGAAAAACCCTCTAATTTTTTAGACCAGCGTCTGGACCAATGAAAAGAAACTGAGACAACACTGGCTTTTAGTGTCCACTGGGGAGTCCTGTAAGGGCCCACTGGAACTTTGGGGCTTGCTTCATGAGCCATCTTGGTGTATCCCCTTCCCATAGAGTTCACTGTCAAGGAGCCCTCAGAGGTGGTCGAGCTTTTAGAGGTCTCCTTCAAGGGACCCTCGACCTGCCCCGGGCGCTAGCAAAGGCCCCCTGAAGGCAGCCGACGGCAGCACTTGGGCATTCTGGCATAGACTGTCACTGCAGCCAGAAAGGTGAATGCCACAGGGACCGACAGGAAGAAGCAAGAAAGGGGGAGGGTGCCATGGGAGGGGTTGGGCCAGAAAAGCAAATGACAGGTCGTCGGTAAGCAAGCCCTCCTTGGAAAAGTTCACGTCCACCTTTTCAAAGAAAAGGCCCCCCAGAGGGCACTGGGCTGCATGGGCCAGACACACCAGTATCCGCGGAAAAGGCACTCGGCGGGAAAATGCTCCCGAGTGGCTGGGCTTGGGATGAGGCAGGCAGATGTCCTTCCCGAGAGCGTCCTCACGAATGGTCACCACACAGATGGATGAGAGGCATGCCACCTTGGCAAGGGACATGCCAGGAAGCGGTTTTCAGAGGGTGCCTTTTACCTTTCTGACCTTTGAGGTTAGCAAAGCCCTGCAGAGTAAAGCGCTTCTTGGAAAGCGCAGAGCTTTCTGAGGTAGAGCTAGTGACTGTGTCATCTACAAAGGAAGAGAGAGGGAGAGTGCAGAGCGTGTCCACCGCCCAGGGGGCCCTGGGGAGGGCACGTGTCGGGTCAGGCCGGGGCTCACCTCTGGGGCTGGGTTTGCCGGACTGGGGCGCGCACTGACCGTGAGGAAGAGGGGCTCCTCTGGGAGGTTCCAGTGCTCTGTGTGGGGTGGGCGGGGACCCCTGAGCTCCTTACAAATGCTTTTCGGGCCCACAGGTGGCCGTGCCTCCCTGACACGCCCACTAGTGGACACCTGTGTTGCAGCTCCCGGTACGCCCAGGCTGGGGCGCCGCAGACACCCACCTTTGCCCTTTTCGGGGGGCTTTGGCAATGTCGTTGAGCTCACATATCCTTCCAGGCTTAGGGGGTCAGTTTTTCTTTCTTCCAACTTTTTGACGTTTCTTGCATTCCCTTTCGAAGGACTAAGGGCGTCAGAGACATTGGAAAAGAAATAGTCAGTTGCCTGGTTAGTTTTTCAAAACTCTCCCTGGGGACTGGAGGTGTCCAGACATCCCTGAATTCCTATCCAGACTTTAAAGCATGTGTCCTACCCCTGCAGAGGGGCCACGCGTTTCTAGGTTAAGCCCAAACGGAATGCAAGGGGGACAAAACCACCTTCCTAGCCATTGAGCAGAAGGCGGTTTTGTCTTTTTTTGGGGGCGGGGGGGTTAGCGGGGGGGAGGTGTCTTTTTCTTTTAAAACCATTGTTCTGTGGATTATTCACTTTAGACCATCTCCTGTCCCACACATGCTTAGAGGTGGCTTATATAAGAAACAGGAACAATATGTTAAAAAATAAGAGAATGAATAAAATGTCAAAGGAAACATAAGGGCTTGCAGAAAGGGTGGGACAAAGCCGGCATGAAGGCTGGTGTCCGAAATGTGCCCACATCTGCGAGTGGTGGCTCTGAGCCTCCAGCCCTGGATGGGTCCCTGTCTGAGGGGCCACTGTCTCGAAAATGCTGGCAATTAACTGTGACCGGGAATAGCCATGTCATGGAATAGCTGACAGCCCTGCGAAATAACCACGGACAGAAAGTAATGAGAGGGCTGTCAGGGCCCGGCCTTGACTGGGAGCGGGGCCAGAGACACACAGCTTTGCAGCTGACCCCCTGGGACTAGCCCACCAGCCTGTGACTCCAGGGGGCACTGGGCAAACGCAAAGGAACCCCATCACCAAGAGGGTCAGGTGACAAGGGCCAAGGCAAGTCTGTGGCCTGTGCACATGCCCACTTGTGACTCTTCCCATGCGATGGCGTCTCACGTGCACGTGCCCCTCACCTCGTGTTGGACGATGCTGGCAGAGGCAGGCTCTGGGACTGCTCCAGTGCCCTGTGCTGGCTGGCCTCTGCGGGGAGAGAACAAACAAACCGCCTACGCATGGCTGGGGAACTTGACCCCGGCACCTTTACTTCTAAACACTATGAGATCTCAGGTACTGAGATTGCTTGGAACCTCTGTGAAGCTGGGAGAAAGGAATGGCGGAGACATTCTTACCTCGACAAGCCTGCAGCTGGCTGGTCAGCACCTTGCGGATCTCATTCACCCACGCTGCTTTAATCTCAGGAGTCGGTGCCTGTGTCCCCCAAAGAAATGCCAGGAGGTAAGGACTGCCGCTCCCCAAACACACACACTTGGGTCTTTTACTCTCGAAACTTCTGAGGACGCTCTTAGATAATGAGCGCCTCGTACGCGAGGAAGGAGAAGGGAGGGAACGGTGGCACGGCCCCTTGCTTCTGGACTTCACCCCAGTCCAGGGCATGATCTGACAAGGCCCAGGGCACGGCCACACCAGCCGGGGGACGGAAAGCCAGCCGATACGTTTGCACAACCACTGAAGGCTGACTCAGTGGGGAAACCCTGCAGCTGAAAGAGTCTGGGAAATGGCTCTGACTCCGTTCCAGGTGACAAGGGAAGCCGGAGTCTGAAATCTCACAAGTATATTCTGAACTTCCAGGGGGAGGGAGACTATGAGGAGCATGAACCGTGGCAGGGCTCTATCCTGCCTCAGCACAGTGGGGGGCCTGGGGGTAGTGCCAGGGGGGCAGCTGTGGAAAGCCAGAGCGGTGACCCACACCCTCGCCTTAGCTCTCTGGGGCCCCTGGGTCTGGCTGCACTGGTGTGGGTGCTTGCGTTGTAGACAACTAAGCCCAGTGTGATACAGGGTTGCCACGTGGCCCTGGGCCCAAGCCATCAAGTGCCGGGTGGGTGGGGTCAGAATTTTGAAGGCAAGTAGGAGGGGCACATCCCGTGCTGGCTGACCCCTTCATGGGGCACCTGGGTTCTGGTGTGGGCTCACCAATGCATGTACAGCCTCGCCTACCTCCTGCCCTCCCCAGCGAGGTGAGGACAGGTAAGGACTCGGAACACACTTCCCATCCCCGGTCCTGCGTGTAAGTGTGGCAAGGCTGGCTGTGCTCCCTGCACATCCAGGCACACATGCGCCGGGGCTACGGCAGCCTCAGCTCCTTTTTTTGGAAGGACACCTCTGACACCCTAACCTGCAGTGTGCCCCTGTACTGTGCCTGGGTTCAGCTCAGGTTAAAGACGGCCCAGGCAGTGCCCCCAGATGAATAGTGGTCTCTAGGAACTCCTGGCCTCTAGGAACTAAAACATCATGAAAGATTCTAGACACCAGCTCTCCCTGGAAGCCTTTCATTGGCAATCCTACTGAGACTTGAGGAGTCCCTAATGCTGGGCCATTGAGAGAAAGACGGGGTCCTACCTGTATGATGTAAACTTCCTCCCTGGCATTGTACCAGATCTCAAACTTCTTCACATCCCCTTTCACGTTCTCTGTGATGCCAACAGCTGTCATCTGAGAGCACAAAACAGGGAGACAGCTGTTAGTTTTGAGATGGGGGCTAAGGATGCCAGAGATCCCGCACGCCCACATCCAGAGATAAGAGACACGTGCCAGAAGGTGGATGTCATGACCGAGGCTCAGTTACGACCTGGAACGGGCCCCTGATCCTTCTCTTGAGGGCCAGTGCCAGGAAGGCTGCGGCCGCTGGAAACAGGCTTTACTCACGTTTAAGGACTGCTTGTAGCTGTAGGACGGGGCCTTCTCGTACCCTTCCCCGTTCTCCTCCCGCTTCTTGCAGAAGAGCACGGCCTTCTCGTGCAGGAACAGGTGTCGCTGCATGGGCTTGAACCTGGCCAGGTCCTTCACCTTGGCGTGGCCCTTCTTGTGGTCCGTCCAGACACTGAAGGAGCCCTGCATCAGCAGCTTCCCCAGGTCGCTCAGGTTCCCCTACAATGCGGAGCAACACGAGGAGCATTTAAAACCCAGAACGAACATGGGGGGAGTGGAGGGAGGGCTTTAAATGCCTGTTTCTGAGTGCAAGAAGCCCGTCTAGGGAGGCTGCATTCCAACTGTGTCACATTCAGAAAAAGGCAAAACTATGGAGACAGGAAACAGATGAGCGTCTAGGGGGGAGGGGCAGGGAGGGGTGAACAGGCAGAGCACAGGGGATGTGCATGGCAGTGCGACTGGTCTATAAGGTAACGTCCATGGTGGACACATGCCATTATACATGTGCGCAAACCCACAGTGAGCAACACCAAGGGTGAACCCTGATGCACACCATGGGCTCTGGGTGTCAGTGATGTGTCCACGTTGGTTCATTACAAATGTCCCACTCTGGTGGGGACCTTGATAACGAGGGAGGCTGTGTGGAATCTCTGTACCTTCCTCTCAATTTTGCTGTAAACCTAAAACTGCTCTAAAAATAGTCTATTAATGAAAAGAAACCAAGAATGAGTGCTGAAGAGACTTACAGGAAGGTAAACAAATTAGTACGTTGGTCTGACATGGGCATACAGAGGA
The DNA here is from genome assembly GCF_000412655.1 of Myotis brandtii. Lineage (NCBI taxonomy): Eukaryota > Metazoa > Chordata > Mammalia > Chiroptera > Vespertilionidae > Myotis > Myotis brandtii. Next base: position 376,187 of record NW_005371371.1, read on the forward strand.
GAAAGTAGAAATGTGACTCTAACACTGACTCAGTGCACATTATCAGCCCAGAAAACAGATTCGTACCTGTTCCCTGAGTGATGCTGACCTCAGGAAAAGACCAGGAATGAAGAGGTTTTCAGAGATGCGCCTCTGAGGGGTGAACACTTCCTGATTTTCTTGACATGTTGTTGAGCCCCCATGCAGACCCTCCCCAGGCCCCCTGCGTCAGGCCGGGTTTTGACCGCTTGCAGGTGATACCCACGATCATCAAAGCTCAAGGGCACAGCTCTGCACTAGCTACGGGCTGGCCTCAGCCGCTGCCTGGCAGATCCCCCCACCAAGCAGGCTCACGAGCACCTCCAGCAGGTGGGGGAGAAGGCAAAGGCACCCTCAGCGGTCCTTACGTCATAGCCTGTGATGGCGATGAGATGCATGGAGTCATTCACAGCCTTGAGGATGCCCAGGATGGAGCTCAGCGCCTCCTGCAGGTCCTCAGCCCCCTCGCAGCTCTTGCTGTATTTCAACATTTCCTGGCGGGTGGGGGCAGGGAGAAGTCATGTTCACACACCCATCTGGACACTGACCCCTATCACTCCCTTGAAAGCTGCTGAAATCCAGTGCTCTATCCTGGAAGTAGCCCCTGGGTGGCCCTGAACATGGACCCTGGGGACACATGATGTGGCTCCCTGCTCAGTCGGCACTGGCGAGGAGAAGACCATGCATGTGGACACTCATACCCTCTCTGAACATGGGCCTGGCCCGGAGACCACTGGCCTAGGAACAGCTCAGGAAGCTGCCCTTCCACCTCCCTGAAGCCCCCGTACCCCAGCCCACCTCAGCCTGGATGGATGCTGCAAATTGGGGGTGTCCCCTGACCCACTTGGCGAGTGCAGGCCCCTTGCAATTCCCCAGGGCCAGCACCCTCGTGCAGCTCTGCCCCCAGCAAACTCAGACTGAGATCCCCATCTCATGTGTCCCACTCCTAAACTGGTTACTCCTTCCTTTCAAATTTGACACGCGAACAAACATCTGATTGTTGGCGCATGCGCTTCACGCTCATCCACTGGTTCCCTCCGGCCTGCGGTGCTGCCTCTGGGCCCACAGAGATAACCGACTGGCACAGCCCGGTGTCAGTGTGGAGACTCCGTGTGGGGGGTTTGCCCATCTGTTCACGTGCTGTCCCTGCCCTCGCCCTAACAATGGCCAGCGCACAGTAGGCCCTCCACAAAGGTCTGTGAAGAGCCAGGCCCCTGCAGAGATGGGAGGAAGGTGGCTCAGAGGCCACCATGTTCAGAGATGGTGAGGCAGCCACAGCTGCCTGGTGTGTGGCTGGGAGGGGAAAGTAGCAGTGAGGTGGCCAGGCCGGGAGCAGGGCTCCAGGGCGTGCCCAGCCAGGCATGGGGCTCGCTGTCTCACCTTGAGGAGCAGCTGGTATTTGGTGATCCTCTGGACTGGCTTCAGCAGGTAGGAGTCCAGGCTCAGCTTGTGGTCCAGTTTCTTCTGGCATTCCTACAACCACCACACCTCGGGTTTAGACAGCGTTCAGGAGTCTTTGCTTGAGAGTCAACTAGCAAAGGAGAGCGTCCTGAAACGTACCTGGAAGAACGGGCAGTCGGAGCACTGCCTCCACAGGCTCTCGGAGCGGGGCTTGTTCTGACAGTACTTCTCGTAGATCTGGAACTCCTCCATCTGGGCCCGGGACAGACAGTGTCACAGCGCGGCTCAGAGGGGCCAGTCTGGCCTCTTCCTGGATCCCGGATTGCCCCTCCATTTCAGACGCCATGTCCCTCATTGAGGGACAGTCAGGTAACACCCCCACTGGAGTTCACGTCTCAGGGCTATATTAGGCCCAATAACCCTTTTACACAGGTTCCCTCAAGATAGCTGGCTTTGCCATAGGAGTAACAGTCTAAGAATAAACAAAGGACTAACACAGACTTTCTAAGGGGCTTAGCCTACACAGTGGGGCTCAAACTTGCATGCACATCAGTATGGCTGAGAGGCTTGTGAAAACAGACCGCTGCCCCCACCGAGGTTCCGGGTGGGACTGAGAACCCGCATTTATAACGAGGTCCCAGGAGACTCTGATGCTGCTGCCAGGTGACCCACTTTGAGAACCACTGACCTACAGCATGATGGCCCCACCCCACTTCTCAGATAGCACGGAGAAGCATTACAGCCAGGCTGAGTCAACACTGCTCCTCCTTTCCCTTCCAACTGCCTCTTCACATCCATTCGTTGTGACCGTCTCAGCCTCCAGCTCATTTGGTGGAAATGGCTTAGTTTCACGGCTGTTGGTAAGATGCATTTCCCTATTGCTAAGCCAGCAGTGTTTGGAGGTCAACAGGAGAGGACCACGTGGGACCGTGTGGAGAAGACAGCAAGCCCCATACCTGGCAGCCTTTCCTGCTCCCAAGGCTTCTGCTCAACCCCCTTTCCCTACACACACACACACACACACACACTTCAGCTGATCTTCCCGCCCTGGAAGGAGGCAGACATCGACTCTTTCAAAGAGAAGAAAAACAAGGCTCAGAAAACGTGGAGGACTTGTCATGTCCGCTGGTCAGTGGGGGAGTCTTAACCAAGACCAGGACAAGAGCGAACAGAGCAAACGCCCCATGAGAAGGGCTCAGCTCCATCTACAGTGGTTCTCAACCTTCCTAATGCCGCGACCCTTTAATACAGTTCCTCATGTTGTGGTGAACCCCAATCTCATTGTTACAAATTGAACATAATTAAAGCATAGTGATTAATCACAAAAACAATATGTAATTATATATGTGTTTTCCGATGGTCTTAGGCGACCCCTGTGAAAGGGTCTTTGACCCCCAAAGGGTCGTGACCCACAGGTTGAGAACCGCTGAACACAATCAGAACGGAGATGCCTGGCAATTTGGGCAAATCTCAAAGCTGGTGTTTTATAGTTTTTCTCTTTTTCAAACTAGCTAGTGGGCTTTAGAAAAAACCACATTCTTTCAGCCCTACCCAAAAAGGGCACATCGTCTCAGCCGAACTGGAAACCTTGGTACTTTGTGATTTTGGTTGGGGACTGCAATCGAATTTGAAGTTATTATTTTAAGTACTAGTAATTTTAGGAAGTAAGGCACGGGCAAGTATACATTTAAAAAAAAAAAACACATACCCTTTCTAGAAAACACCTTCCAACCAGCTCTGGGCAGTCTATGTAGTTTTCTAGCTCCCTCAGGAATATTCTAGACAAAGAAAGTTTGCATTAGGTTGTATGATAAACAGCCTGAACAAGATGGCAGCTGTAACAATTGAATAGCTATTATTTTCCAAACAACTTTTGTTCCTAACTCTGGACCGTTTGGGAGGTCTTGTGTGTCAGAATACAGTCTTGTTTCAGGGACCAACAGCCCATACCTGTCACTCCCTGAGTTTTGACGATATCAAACTTTCAGATTTAAGCAGACACGGCCCCCCTGAATCCCTATGATTTTTGGTGTTGCTGCGCACACAGAATTTAGGAGGCTTATTTTATCAGCACAGACATGGGGCGAAGAGGCTGTGAGCAGGCAGACAGAGCATCTGGAGGTTCTGGAAGCGCAGCCCTGATGAGCCAGCAGCTCAGTCGGGTTTCTGCAGATGTAAGGGGGCCTCGGTCAGGTCCCTGCAGCTTTGTTCCTGAGCCATGTGCCAAGTTTTCCTACGTTTCGGACTTAATCTGTCTGTGGGGGTAAACCCCCGGGAAGGGGAGCTCCTGGGGCCTCTTCACCACACTAGCCTAGCAGCCAGGGTCCCGGTGCCCACGCGCTGGCCCGAGCCACCGGATGCTGAAGGTCCAGGCCACTCACTCAGTTTAATTCCCAAGGGAAGGCTCGGGGTGGGTTCAGCTGTGACTTGCTGCCTCCTTTATCAGTGGGCAGGTGAGAAATGCTAGCAGTCGAGGGGCAAAGCAGGTGGTGAGAAAGAAGTCCCAGTGTTCCCTGGGATCCATAGGAGGTGGGGGCTTGGTGCCGTGATGGCTGGGCTTCCTGGCCCCGGGCAGCACTGAGAGGGGTTGGCTCACAGCTGGCCCTTTCTCAGGACACACAGACATCACCATCACCTGCCTGTCTCTCTACGCACTTACGCTGCCCGCTCATTTCCTTTCCCATGAGCTCCTGCAAATCTGGAGCAGGAGTCCAGGCGAAGCAGCCCCAGGACCAGCCACGCTTTCCCCAAAGCACCAAGAGGCCGCAGATCGCTCTCACAGGGGTAACAGGCAGGGAGGAACCTCTGATGTTACCACCCTTTCCAAGAACGGGCTTGGGAATACACTGTCCTTGCTAAGTGGTGTGGCCTTCGGTGCTGCCCCAATGTGCCCAACGCACACACTTGGGGTGGGGTGGGGTGGGGTGGCTCCTGCTGGTCCCAAGGGACAGGGAGAGGTGGGAGGGGCGGCTGCTCCTGCAGTCATGCTGGCAAGGCGCTGAGGCACCTTCCCACTTCGTGTGTGACCACCCGCCCCGCCCCCCTCCCGCTCAGAGAACTAGCCCTGGGCACGTCCCACCCAGCTGCTGCCTGGTGCGAGGCCCCTCGGTGAGCTTATCCCCGCTGAGGGGGGAGGAAGGGACACTCTCCGCCAGCAGAGCTCGGCCGGGCCGTTTGGTTTTCAGCTCCCTGCAGGCGGCTACGTGAGAGGCCAGACAGGTGGTCAGAGGAAGGGTCCCACCTGTTATGAAAGTGGTAGATTTCTTCCATGTTTCCGAATAAGACGTCCTTCTTGTTTTGAAGGCCGGCTGAGATGAGATGCGTCATCAGTGGATTGTCCATCTCGGCAGCGTAGCCCTGTGGACGGGGAGAGGGTCAGCAGGGGAATCCTGAACCACGGCCGACAGAACTTCGGGACATTTGAACAGCAGCCCAATCAGCACGGAGCCCCGTCTCCGCGTGACCACCTCGCGGGACTGTGATGCCGCCTCAGGTTTCAGAAAGCAAATCCACCTCCCATTTATTTACTCACTGACCCTTTCTAAGATGACCGTCTGGAGAGTACTACAAAATGTAAATGAATTATAAACAGCATCAACTTTGGGGGGCAAGGGACGGGAGGTTTCATCCTTCTGCCTTTCAGCCTTTTCAAAATCCAGGTATAGCCCAGCCAGGTGTGGCTCAGCAGTTGAGTGTCGACCAGAAACCAAGAGGTCACCAGTTTGATTCCTCAGGGCATGTGCCTGGGTTGCTGGCTCAATCCCCAGTAGGGGGTGAGATCGATGGTTCTCTCTCATCATTGATGTTTCCATCTCTCTCTCCCTCTCTCTTCCTCTCTGAAATCAATAAAAATAGATTTTTTTAAAAATCCAGGTATAACTTCTGTGACGGGGACAAATCTTATGTGTACACCTTGGTGAATTATTTATATGTCTACACCCCTGTAACCGCGGCCCAGATCAAGATGTAGACATCCTAGCCCTCAGAAGCCCCTCTGCCCTTCCCAGGCAACAGCCCCCAGCCCACGCCTGCACTGGGACATCTCCACCGAGACCGGCTCTGCTCTTCTGGATTCCTCAGCAGTGGTTCTCAACCTTCTGGCCCTTTAAATACAGTTCCTCATGTTGTGACCCCCAACAATAAAACTATTTTCGTTGCTACTTCATAACTGTAATGTTGCTACTGTTATGAATTGTAATGTAAATATCTGATATCAGGACGGTCTTAGGCGACCCCTGTGAAAGGGTCGTTCGACCCGCCAAAGGGGTCGCGACCCACAGGTTGAGAACCGCTGCTCTACAGGCATGGCACGCACTCTTGTCTGATTTCTCCCATTCGTCATCGGGCTCCTGGGGTTGTGCGAGGTTCTGTGCAGCAGCAGCTCTTTTTCTTGCTGTCAGTATTGTCCCCGTGCACACCCACCTAAACCTTCTTGCCCCTCGTCCCACTGACAAAGGGACTCCCATGAGTAAAGCTGCCACGAACCTTCTTCCACTTGCTTTTTGGTGGACAGGAGGCCACACAGGGTGGGGAAGCCTGGCCCATGGCCCCTCCCGGCCACCCCCAGGGGCAGGCTCACCTCCAGGACACAGAGCAGCTCCTCCACGTAGACCCGCTCCGTGTCAAGCAGCTCGTTCATCACGTGCCTGTGAACAGGGCGCCAGGACTTATTATCTAGGAGCAGATTCCCACCCGCCTCCCTGCTGTGGGGCCACCTGCACAAAACAAGCTCTGATTCCTCAAGCCTCCCTCTCTTCCACCCATGTCTCTGAGCCTCCCAGCCCTGCAGATTCTGCTTCCTTCTCCAGTCACCCTCCCCCCACCCTCCCCAAGAGCCCTTCCTGTGCACACACTCCTGTCTCCTTGCCTGGGGGCCATCTGAGCACCAACTCAAGGCATCACTGTAGCCGGTCCAGTGTCCATCCCTATCCTCTTGCACGTGGTGGGGTACCGTGATGATGTGTGGAACTACTATGTGCCATCATGTTATAGAGCCCCAGGAGGGGCAGGGGTTTGCAAACCAGCTGCCCAGATGTCTTTTTAGGGACAAAGACCACCTTCTAACTGCCTACGACCAAGCATCCCATTCGGGGTGCTTCTGGGTTGGGGCCATTGGGCATGATCAGTTCTAAAACAACTGTCAGTGCTTAACAAGGCTTTAGGGTTCAGTTCAAAGAGTCAGTGCCCCTAAATGGGGTGAAATGGGGGAGGGGTGGACAGGGGCCTCAGGCCTCCTTCTCACCACCACAAGCTGGAGGGGAGCGCTCCTGCCTGGGGGCACACAGCTGTGTGGGCAAGGAGGCGGGGATGTCCTTGGTGGAGAAGTGAGCTGGACGCTGAGGGCCAGGCAGCATGTTGGGGAGGGAGGGACAGCATGCTGAGGACTGATCTCAGAGCGTGTAGACCAGGAAGGTGGCAGGTGAAGGTACCTCGGTGGAAAGGTGAACGGCCCAGCTAGGCCGGAGGGTAGGGTCCTTTGGGGAAAGTGACTGTCAATCGGGGAAGGGCTTTGGAAGTGCCTTCCCTGTCAGGTCCAGAGTTCAGACCTCGCCAGAGCTCTGTGCGGGGACAGACGCAATCCCAGAGTGGAGTGTGCAGGACGGCCACAGCCGGTGCCATGGCAACAGCCTAGGTGTGCAGTGAAAAGAGCTGGGCTGAAAACCGTGTGAGAAAAGCAGGAGGGGAGAGATGAAGAAAGAGAAGTGACACCAGCTCATGGAGCCAGGAGGGCCAAGGCTCCTGGGAGGGACCGAGTCCATCGAGGGACAGGCGGCAGGCTCAAGGGGCAGTTATGTGGCTGACCTTGCACATGGGACCCAAGGGCCTGGGTGCCTGAATCACACTTATCTTCTCACCTGGACTTGAAGAAGGGAGAACACAATCCATTCAAATCATCAAAGTCCCACCTGGGGCCCAGGGGCAAGGGTGGCTCTTCTAAGGAAAACCTACAGTTCTCTTAGTTTCAGATGCAGACATGCCAAACGGACGCGTGCCCTCCATGACGCATGCATGTGTGTGGGCCCCATGAGGCCAGCTGGGCTCCCACATTGTGGCTTTGGGGCAGAGGCTGGCATTTTTCACCAACTTTGGCTCGTTTGGGTTCAGACTGTCCGAGCCAAAGGCTGAGACCTGGGTGGGTCGTGCTTGTCGTGTCTGCCCCAGAGCCGCTCAGTGGTGCCTGGAAAGGCAGCCCACCCACCTCCGCAAGATGGCCAGGCTTTCCTCCTCGTCCCCCGTGGAGCTGCTCCGGCCCTGCCGGCTCTCACTCATTTCACTCTGGAGAGAAAAGAGCACGCAGTGCGTCGAGATTCCAAACACAAGAGGATGCAGCTTCACGTCCCGACTCTAAGGCTCCGGCGCCCAGGCTCATTTCCCATCTGGGAACAGATCTGAAACCTGAGATCTCGCCGGAGGAGAGGGCGTGTGGGAGAGGGCCAGGGAGGACCCGGCTGGTGCCTGCCAGGGAGGGGAGGTGGCCAGGAGGCAGTGCAGGGTCTGGGCCAGGGCTGGGGCCTCACCTTGGCCCTCCTGTAGGGCCCTCTCCGGAGTGCGTTGCCCTCAGAACTGTTGTTCTCAGAACCTCTCCGGACACCTGGTTTCGGAAGAAGAGGAGAAAGGTGGGTGTCTGGAAAGGGAAAAGGTCCACCCAGGGGCGTCTGGGATTTATTTTTTTTTACTTTCAGAGGAAAAAAGCAAGCAGTCCCGAGAAGGGTGAGGAAAGCACAGCAAAACGGAAGAGAAGGACAGGGGATCGGGAGACAAGGTGGGGGTGGGCACACAGGGGTCGGCCCACTGGTTCGTTCACATCCCTAGAGGGGCTCCCAGCCGACAGGGGACCAGGCGACAGGGGAAGAACTTCTCGGTCAGGACACTTCTGTCCAGGAGGCCTCCAAACAGGCCAGAGAATGGCGTCCTCTGGAGCCCACACCCTGGGGGCCGGAGCCAGCTCTCCAGGGCTCTCGCCAACTTAGGACACTTGCCAAAGCCCTAAAGGAACCAGCAGGAGCTCCCAGCTGCTGGGGAAGAGCGTTTCTGGGGGCCAGGAAGGGATGGGAAGGAGTCTTCAGGACATGGCACTGCTGCGGGTGCCGGGGGCGGCTGACGTGGCTGAGGCATCGACAGTGCAGGGAGGCTTTGGGGCTGAGGTGGGAGCCCTGTGCGGGGGAAACTATTTTAGCAACAGCACTGAGGACAGGGGGGGTTGGGGAGAGGCTAGAGTCTGGGGAAATAGGCCCAGGAAAGTCCTGTGACAATTGATAGTCCAGTTCTCAGGGCCGCATGCTCTTTACCACAACCAACCAGCTCTGCGGTGCTGAGCAAGGAGGCAGCACAGAGAGTAAACAAAGAAGTGGGCCAAGTGCCAATAAAACTTTATTTATAAAATAAGTCATGGAACGGAAGGAAGGCATTCCCAGAAGGAACGAGGCATGCCAGCATATACCTGGGGAGGGGCAGGGCGACTTCGTGAGCGCCTCGGGCCGGGGGGCCACGGGCTGCACGGGCCTCGTCTGCTTGGCCGCCAGCTTCTTCAGGCTCGCCTGCCTCCGGTGAAACATCTCTTCCATACTCTCTTGCTTCTGGAAGACCTTCTGCACGTGTTCCTGACAGGGTAGGACAGACTAGTTAGCAGGATGCTCTATAAGCGTCGGTGTCTGCAATTTACAAACAGAACAACCATGTGTAGACTCGGCCTCAGCACGACCTCGGTTTAAATGCTCGTGACGCAGAGCCCATTGCCAACGCAGCAATCCTGCACTGGCCCTGCTGGCTGTGGTCCAGGAGGGTGGCAACCCCACCATGGAGTGAGGGACCAGCAGCCCTCTCCAGGCATCTGAAGGCTGCCTACGGAAGGGCAGTAGACTTGTGGGTTGCCCCAGGGGTGGGTTGAGTACAGCTGGCCGCGAGAGAGGAGGAGTCCTATTTCAGTGCAATACTGAGAGGAGCATGCAGGAAGCAGGGCCCAGGGAAATGGCTACTTCATCAAGAACACGCCTCTTGCAGGGGAGATCCCACAGGAGGAAGGATCACCACCTCTTGAGGGAGGCGCGCAATCATTTCTGCATAAGGAAAGTTGAGCCAGGTGACCCCTCCCCGCAACTCGACATCTCTCTCAAACGCCTACCGTCTCTAATAATTCATTAAATGAGTCTTTCGAACATAGAGTAACTCCCCACCATTCAGGACAGGGGAGCCGCAGGAGAAAAGCCCGAACTGGCATACCATCAGGTCTTGGGTGAGGATGGGTTCGTAGTCCTGGTAAATTTTATTGAGCTCCTGGATCTTATTTTCTGCACCGGTCTCCAAAAACTTCTCAATTTCTTGGAGGGCTGCCTCCGCACCATCCTGGGATTGGCACTTGTCCACAGGCTGCGAGGCCAGCAAGTAAATCCCCTCATCGCACCATTTCATGGACTGGACACGGGAAGCGTTGCAGAGGGAGAGAGAGGCTGTGTTAGCAGCTGTGTCTGGGCTCTCTTTGCTGGGGCCTGTCCGCTGACCACTATGTTTTTGGGAATATTTGCAGCACGACACCATCCCAGCTCTGCTGCGATGTCCAAAGGACTCCCTGGAGGGAATGCAGCACTCTAAAAAGTTGAGCAAATCACCTGGGACAGGACTCATTCACAGAGAGAGGGGGAGGCAAAGTGCAGTGAGTTAGCTAGATGGTAAGTTTCTGGGCCTTTTAAAGAAATCGTTAGTTGTTGCAAGTAAATTCTAGAAAACAGACAACTGTGTCAGGACATCCAGACAGGAGGGCGTGGGCCAGCTTCTAATCAAGACTGTGGTGCATCCTACGTGGAGGGAGCTGCCCACGTGGGACCAAGAGCAGGCTCGCCACCAGGGGTGTGGGGTTGGGGTCCTACCGCCTCCAGGAGGCCGTGCAGCTCCAGGGACTTGTTGAGTAGACCCCTCCTCTGCGCGACCTCGGCGGCAAGCTGGTCGCAGAGGTGCTGGAGCTCGTGGCACTTGGGGCGGATGGAGTCCACGGCGTAGTGCTTGTTGTCGATGAGCTGCTCCCCGTCCAGGGACAGGGCGTGAGCCCGCTCCACGGCCGCCTGCAGAGAACCGTCCCAGAAACACAGCTCAGGTTATGTTCATTATAAGCAAGCAGGGTGCTGTTTCCTCTGAGGGATTGAGGGGGTAGGGGTGATGGTGGGGTGGAGGTAGGAAAAAAGCCAGGCAGTTTCCCTCCACCTGTCGACATCGCCATTTCCTGTGCCTTTCTAAGCAGCTCTGGTGACACCGTGAGAAGCGCTTCACCAGCCTGTCCCCCACCCACGTCCCAGTCCCTTCCTTACGCTAGACTTCTCCTCGAAGCTGGCAAGGTCCTTCAGGAGGTGCTCCACGTGTGCCAGGCTGTTGCCCACATCCGTGAAGGTTGCTATCTTCTGAGCCAACACGTCTAAGGCGGCCTTGACCTGAAACAGAGAAGGGGCGAGAGACCCAGGCCCAAGTCAGAACAACCACAGCTGAAGGGAGAGGACATGAAGACATGACCGAAACCGGGAATGAGGGGAGGAGAGGGAAAACCAAGATCTCCCCCAAGGAAAACAGAACTTGAGGGGAACTTCCTCAATTTCATAAAAAGCATCTACAAAGATTCTACAGGCAACATTATGTCCATAATGTTGGTGAAAACAATGCTTTCCCCCTAAGATTGGAAACAAGGCAAAGATGTCCATTCTCACAGCTGTTTGAAGTGGTGGCAGCTCTAGCTAGTGCAATAAGGCAAGAAAAGTTAGAAATATAAACAAACAAACAAAAGGCATACAGACGGGAGAGGGAGAGATCAAGCTGTCCCTGTTTGCACGTGACCTGATCACGTATGTAAAAACCCCAGTGAGGACAAAACAACGCCTAGAATGAGTGTGTTTGGCAAAGTTTCAGAAGACAAGATAAATATACACAAATCAATTGTATTTCTCTATATAGCAATGAATACACAGGCTCCACAATTAAAAATACAATACATTTGTAATGGCTTTAAAAAATAAACGATGTAACTATAAATCAAACAAAACATGTACTGCACAGGTATGCTGAAAGGTACACAACATTGATAAAAAAAAAGTCTAAGAAAATCTAAAAAAATGGTGAGGCATATTATGTTCATTGATTGAAAGACTCAGCATATTTAAGATGTTGATTCTCCCTCAAATGGAAGTTTAACACGATTACTATCAAAACCCTAGGACATTTTTTATAGATAAAGACAAGATTATTTTAAATTTACACGGAAAAGCAAAGGAAATAAAATAGCTAAACACTTTGGAAAAGAAGAATAAAATGGGCAGATTCACCCACCTAACTTCTAGAGTTATTATAATAGTACAGTAATCAAGACTATGTACTGACGGAGGGGCAGAATACAGACCCAGAAATAGACCCAAGCAAATATGCACAACTAATTTTTGACAAAAGTGGAAAAACAATCCAATGGAGAAAAGACAACCTTTTCAACAATGTTATGGGAACAACTGGACATCCAGAGATTTAAAAATGAACCTTGACCTAATTCTCATACCTCATACAAAAAGTAACTTGAAATGGATCATGGACCTACATGTAAGATTATAATCTTTTAGGAAAAATAGTTTAGGGGAATATATTTGGGATCTAGGATTGACACCAAAAGTACAGTCCTTCACAGGAAAAATTGATAAATTGGACTTCATCAAAATAAAAAACTTTGCTCTGTGAAAAGTTATGGTAAGAGGATACAAAAATAAGTGATGAGTTGGAAGAAAATAATTTCATACCGCATGTCTGACAAAGGACTAGTATCTAAATTTTGTACAGAACTCTCAAAACGCAACAGTAAACACAAAATGGGAACTAGAAATAGAGACATTTCACCGGAGAGGATATACTGATGACATAAGCACACCAGAAGATGTTCAAGGTCATCGGCCATTAGGAAACTGCGAACTAGAACCACACTGAGATATCACTACACAGCTATCAAAATATGTACAGACAATTAAAAATAATACCACCCCTACTGCTGGTGAGGATGTGGAGAAACTAGATCACTCAGACATTGCTGATGGGAATGTAAAATGGTACAGCCACCTGGGAACAATTTGGCATTTTCTCAAAAAACTAAACATGCAACTCTCATATGACCCATCAATTGCACTCCTGAGCACTTATCTCAGAGATGTGACAACTTACGGTCACACAAAGATCTGCACATGAACGTACAGCAAAAAGCAACAAACTGTTATTACATAGAACAGCCTGGATGCATCTCCAGAGAATCATGCTGTGTGAAAAGAGCCAGTCCCAAAAGGTTATGTGTGGTACAATCCCATTTATAGAACATTTTTCATGACAACAAGGGACATGGAGATGAGTGTTTGCCAGGGGTTCAGGAGGGAGTAGAAGGAGGAGGGGGGTGGGCGTGTCTATGAAAGGGCAACATGGGCATCCTTGTGGGGACAGAATGACCTGTGTGTAGACTGTGTCAGGGTCAGTATCCTGGCTGTGATCCTGCGTTTTAGTTTGGGAAGATGTCACCAGTTAGGAAAATTGGGTGAAGGGTACATGGCATCTCTTTGATTTTATTTCTGACAACAGCACTTGAAGCTACAATTATCCTAAATAATAAAAGCCTAATATGCAAATCTACCAAACAGGGGGCAGGACTGGTGAGCAGGCGGCACCCAGCCAGCCAAGGTGGGTGCTGTGGGTCGCCTCCTGCAGAGGGAGGCCAGACTGCAGGTTAGGCCTGCTCCCTGGACATCCCCCGAGGGCTCCTGGTCTGCAAGCGGGCACAGGCCAGGCTGAGGTACACGCCCCCCCCATTCCGAGTGCACAAATTTTCGTGCACTGGGCCTCTAGTCTTCAAATAAAAGGTGTGGTTGTCTGAGAGCCTTCCTCAGTCCCCACAGAAACAAGGAAGGAATGATCTTCTCCAGGGGTGCTGTTCCCACTGGCCGGCGTGACCTCTCTGGTCTGAGTCAGTGACACTGCCTCACCTTGCTCTCCCGAGTTCGAGCACTGCCCACCTGAACAGTGCTCAGTGAAGATTGCTGGACTAGGTCCCACCTCTTCCGGAACGTGATGCTCATGACTCCTTGGGGAGGACTACAATGGGAGGACGGTCCACATAGAACCGTTACCGGTCCTCCTCATCTGCATGTAGACATGGCCTCACAACAGCTTGGTCACTGAACTTGACGTGGCTACCTATTTCCTGTGTATTTATGACCCCTCCTTGACCAGAGGTTTCCTGAGGACAGGAAGGATGCTGCCCTGGGTCTACATTGTCACTGATGGCTTTACCGTTTTATATTCCTTCGTTGCTTCAGGACCAGACCACAGGGAAGTGTATAAATATTCTAAACAAAAAAATGGTTAACAGGCTTCCGATGAGGTGGCCATCTCTAACGATCTAACACAATGATGGCGCATCACTTCTATTATAACCCTGTCACACTGAATCCAAGGTGTGTGCACAGGGCCCTGCTAGGCACACAGTAGGCACATGTTGGAGAAAAGAACATACAAATGACCATAAAGGGAGAATGAAGTTTGCTTGACTAATGAACAAATAATGTGGAAGTACATGCTAATGAACATATTTTGCACAACCTTTGCCTATAATGATTTACTCATCAATCACATACTCTAAGGTTGACACCAACTTGATCTTGGGGCTCCATGTGGCTAACAGAGACTATTCTGCACTGAACCATAGCCAACTGGGAACCCAGCTCTGGGCATCCAGGGGATCCAGGCCACTTCCTGGCTTCCTGCAGCCAGAACACCAGGTGCCCGCCTACAGGTTCTCTCCAGGCTCTGGGCCACTCACCTCTCGGAAATCCTGCTCAAAATGCCGGAGCTGCAGACACTGTTCTAGTTTTTGCTGATGCTTTGCCCAAAACTCATCAAAGGCAGCCTCAGTTTCATTCAGCTGGGCCAGGAGCCTAGGAAAGAGGAAGGCACTTGTGCTGGCTGGAGTGACCCGTGGGGGAAGGAAGAATTGCCTCCTGCAACGTGAAGCAGGGGTGGAGGGCTCAGCCTCCCAGCAGCCTTCTTAACACCCTCGCCTCCTCTTAGCTGGGCACTAAAGCACAGGTTTAGAAGGGAGGGCTTTCTTCAGGGCCCACTGACTTGAGAGGGAGGGCAGCTGGCTGAGCTGAGTTTGTTGATTTTTTACAAGGTCGAGATGGTAAAGGTCTGGGGTCATTATTTACCACTTTGATTCAGGGGTTAAGAAAACAGTAAGCTGCACGTGTGGGTGAAGAAGTGCTGCCGCCGCTTACTCCCAAATCTGAGAACCCCCGTGCTCCAGACACTGTTCTGGACAAGTGTGAACCAATTTGATCCCATCAGGTGCTCAGGCTGGCCCCAGTGTATAGATGAGGAAACCGAGTCTGGGGGAATTAACAGTGTGCTCCAACCTCCTCCGTTCGTGACATTGAGGACATCTACACAGGGTTCCCTCGTGTCCCAGGGCCCACTCTGCGTCCCCGGCACAGAACACCTGCTCGGTGTGTAGACTTCGGCCACGAGGAGGGAACCCAGGTTAAGAGTTGAAAATGTAGGCCAGGGTCCAGGCCGGGGTTTGTCCAGCTGCTCTGCACCTATCCCCAACCTGTCCCTGAACAAGGAGATGGGGCCTCGTTGCTGACCTGGCTTTCGGGGCCAAGAGCACAGACTGGGAGGAGGCGCGTGGTGTGTGGACATGGCAGAGCAGCGCACGATGTTAGCTAAGAGCAGTGAACCGTGTGGACACTCTACCCTGTGTTTTGTCACGCAGCTGGACACCAACAGGGGCAAGGACAATCACCCCCTTTCCCTGAAAGAGGAGCTGAGAGGCCTGAGGCTGCTTCCCTACCTGGGAGCAAGCGGAGCCTCAGGTGCGAAACAGGACAGGAAAGCGACTGAGTGCAGATCGCCAAGCCTGACAGCTCCTGTCCCCACTGTTGTCCCTTAAAGGACCCTCCACGCCTATGAAAAAGGGTGACTGCGCTAAGAAATCTCCTCCCAGGAAAGCTGCTTTCTTTGGGATTTGGGAGAAAGGCATTTCAGCAGGCAGGACTCTGAGGTGCCCTTGCTTCCCCTTGGGACGAGGAAACCAGGCTCCGAGAGGCAACGAGGCAGCACGGGTGGGGCCCCTGCTCCTGCCTGTCTGTCCCTCTGTCCTCAGCCTGCAGCCTCTCGCTGTCACAGCGGCTGTGCGCCTGAAAGGCCCGCCGCCCGAGGCCTCACCTCTGCACGGTGGTCTGGTTGTCCAGCTGGTCCTGGTTCAGGCTCTGCTCCGGGCTCTTGGACAGAGGCTCCCTGATGCTCTCCAGGATGCTCTGCCCCTCGTCCAGCGCCAGCCTCATGTCCTCCTGCGGGAAGAGCACGGCACCTCGCACCTCAGGCCCACCCACTCCCCGGGACTCTGACCAGGCTGGAGACAGCGGTGGGCTTTGTGGGGCATCGCCCCCGCGAGGGGAGTGAGCAAGGTGGGCACAGCACCAGCCACAGCGAAGTCTTCCTACCCTCTGTGCTGACCGCTCACTCACGGGGGAAGCAGGCGGGTGTCGGGGAGACTCCTCCTGCTGCAACCAGGGCAGAGCTAGGGTTACGGGTCACTCAGGGGCAGCAGGATAAAGTAGGGGAGTAACAGGACACCAGACCTCTAGGTGCAGCTTCTGCAGCCATCCCCGCTGCCAGGGGTGAAAGGGAGCGAGGGGTTCTCTTGGCATGGGCGGGGTTACCCCAGAGGGCACCCCCAGCGGATCATGGTCACCACTGATGCACAGCCTGCAATGTGCAGGTCGGGCAGGGATGTGGCAGACTCAGGGAGCACCTCTCCCTCAGAGCATTTACCCAGGAAGTGACAGTAAGTACGTGAGTACAGTGGCTGCTTGATGAATTTCAGCCTCTCTGAGTCAGCCCACCATGTCTCCGCCTGCCGTCTATGGGCCCCCGGGGACAGAATTCCTGTCTTGGTTTACTAAAAAGCAACAGCAACACCTCGATGGAGGGCCCAGCTGCAAGGCAGCTCAGGAGCTGGGTCAGCGAGAAGCCACCTCCCATGCCTTGCTTCAGTCAGAGTTCACAGGCCAACCCCCAGGTGCCTGCATCTACAGCACTGGTTTATGCCGCTTTTAAAAAGGAGCACATTTCAGTTCTCATCACAGAGGTTACCCGGCTCATGAGCATCAAAAGGCATCTTAGAAAACCCTTTGATTCTGTCTTACCTAATGCCGGCATCGGCTCCTTCTACTCCACCATCTCACACTCCGACAGAGAGCCCCCCATTAACCTCCCCCCTCAGAAACCGCACATACCTTTGCTTTGTCTTTCTTCTCCGTGTGTGCACAGAGCACCGAGCTCGTCGATTGGACGTCGTTGGGCAGCTCTGTTTCTGCCAGCTCGGTCCCGAAGGACTGCAGCATCTGGGCCGTCTGCTTAACCATGAGGGCGAAACTTTCGATGGCCTTGGGAAGAGGGAGAACACCATCACAAAGCTTTGCACGCACCGCACCCTCCTGCTGCCTGCAAAGCGCCCCCGAGGACCGGCCGGGACATCTTCACGGGGACGGGGCCACGGCAAGCCTGGTCTGTAGAGTAAATACCTTCCCGCTGGTTCTTAGCCTCACGGCCTCTTCAGACACATACCAGACACTCCTTACATAGGCTTTCATCAGCGAGAGTCATTCTAGGCTCAGGGTCTCTCTCCTTGTTGAGAGAGGCGTGAGTGCCGCAATCTACAACAATCTGGGGCTTTTCTCTCTTTCTTTTCCGTCTCTGAGCCCAGAGAAAGCCACTCCCGAACTTATTACTCATGTTATTTCTTTGGATGACTAAGGTCCACTGAGACCATCTCCTCATTCTTGGGGAGAAAACTTGGGTTTTCACAGGAACATGTCTTTGGAAAAGGCAGCATCGAAATTCAAAAGCAATTCTAAGGGTCTCACCGGGGATTATTGCGAGCCACAGCCCGTAGCCCACATCCACGGGAGAGTGCCGGAAAGACTCACTGTGCGGTGACACAACCACCTGGTGTGGCAGTAATCCAGGGTCCCGCCCAGGTCCTCGGTCAACTGGGACTTGTCGATGTAACCGTGTAATTCTGGTACTGAGCTCAGCATTATGACCTAGAGGAGAAAGGAAACCGCCTCCATACACAGAACGCCCAGCAGACAGTCAGGAAACGTTTTCTTGCTGGTGGCCGTGTTGACCGAAGTCACTGGCTTTGGGCCTGGCTTTCAATCCCAGCTCTACCACTAACCGGCTGGTTGACTTGAGGCAAGTCGCTTATTTTCCCTGTGTCTCAGCTTCCCCATTCATGAAATGGGTACAGGATGACTAATCCCACCAGATGACAGCCACTGAAGGGTGCAAACCCCGTGACCTAGCTGGGCTTGGCATGGACATCAGGCACAGGGAAAGCGCGGACGCTCCTCCGGCCAGGTGAGCTCAGCATGGTAATCGGACGGTGCTCGGACTCTAAAGAAAATCATTTGGTCTTCATTTCTGCTGACAGACTGTGAGGTCACTGCAGGTTCAGACCCAGTTCAGTGCCCTTTACCTGCACGATGGCCTTGACAGGGGACCACACGGTTGTGGTGACCAAGCAAGCTCTTCCACACGGGACACTTGTTTTATTGTTTTTTTTTAATTTTTTATTTTTATGGGGAAGATGCCCACTCGCCCGTGGTGCTCTCCCTTGTACCAGCTCTGGTCGATTTTCCTCTGTTTTATTGTTTTAATGTGGTTTTTTTTCTTGTCCTTTCTGAGGTCATTCTGCCCATGAGTTGTGGATGAAAATATAGCCTTTGCTTTGTAAGCTGTCACACAGATACTACAAAATAGGTCTGGAGAGGTTTAGCCCAAATGTGATTTGAAACCACCTCATGTATTATTAAATGCTGCATTAGTTTAAAGCAGCGGTCTTCCCTCCCCGCCCCCCTCCCCCCCGGCGATTCTGTCCCTCAGGGGACACTTGACAATGTCTGGAGACATTTTTGATTGTCACATGTTGGGGGGTAGGGAGGGTGGTGCTGGCATTGGTGGGCGGAGGGTAGGGGTAAGATCATGCACAGGTCAGCCCCACCACAGAGAACAATCCTGCCCAAACGTCAACAGTGCCAATGTGGAGGTCTTTTGATTGAAGCATGATCTTTTTTTAAATTTTAATCTTCACCCAAGGATAATTTTCCCATTGATTTTTAGACAGAGTGGAAGGGAGGGGGAGAGACAGAGAGAGAAAGAGAATCATTGATGTGAGAGAAACACATCGATTGATCGCCTCCCTCACATGATGAGCCTGCAACTGAGGTACCTGCCCCTGACTGGAATTGAACTCGGGACCCTTCAGTCTGCAGGCGGACACTCTAGCCACTGAGCCAAACCGGCTAGGGCGCATGATCTTCATTTTATAAAGTAGGCTAAAATGTCCACTTAAAGTAGAAAACAGTTCTCAGCAGAGATGACTCCATTTTCTCTTTGTGAAACCCGTTTTTGCCAACTCACTAATTTGGCTGATGTGAGCTGGAGTGAGGAGATGAGGGAGGGATCGGCCTGCAGGGCCAAGGCCTACAGCTCCCACCCTCTGCAGGCATGAGGGATGCTTGCACACACTTCTCCGGGCCCTCTCTTGTCCCCTGGGCTCCCTTGTTCTTCAGCTTGACTTGCTATAAGAACGTTCTAGACCAGGGGTGGGCAAACTTTTTGACTTGAGGGCCACAATGGGTTCTTAAACTGGACCGGAGGGCCAGAACAAAAGCATGGATGGAGTGTTTGTGTGAACTAATATAAATTCAAAGTAAACATCATTACATAAAAGGGTACGGTCTTTTTTTTTTTTTTAGTTTTATTCATTTCAAACGGGCCAGATCTGGCCCGCGGGCCGTAGTTTGCCCACGGCTGTTCTAGACTCATGGCTCTGATGAAATGCCTGTACTTTGAAGGTGGTCCATCCAAGGCCATGCTTTGCACAGTCACCCCAGGGGTGCAGAGTGGCAGGTGGGAATGAAGGATCATACTGCTCCTGGTTTCATAAGAGGAAGTATAATTTCTGCCTGAGTCGTTTGGGGCTTTAGTTATGCTCACAGCACTGAGGTTAGCACCTTGAGAATTTCGATTATCATAGATGGGCCAAGAATGCAATTACGTTTAGTTCTGCCTACGGAGCTAAAGCCGGGTGTACTTACTGGAACCTTCATCTTAAAGTCATCTCTGTTGAATTTGAAAGCGAGGTCAGAGAGAGTCCTTTGGAAAAATCCTGTTGGTCGCAGAACAAGGACGAGCTGGAGGTTTGCCGGGAAGGATGCCTGCAGGGGAACAGAGGGCGTGGCATCGCTGGTGGACCGCTGTAGCTGACGTAGGGGTCCCACATACCTGCAGCTAACTGCACAGGCCGGACAGGGAAGACCTGGTCCGGGTGTTTTCAACACAACAAAGGTTATAGACACTGGACTCCGTCAGGGGCATCACCACCTCTTAAGAGAAAAGGGAAAAAGTCACACTGCTTGATGTTACTTACAAACGAGAAAGTCAAAAGCTTGTTACCCTTGTGACAGACTGAATTGTGTCCTCTGAAGTTCAGATGTTGAAGACCAAACCCCAGTGCCTCAGAATGTGATCATATTTGGCGATGGGGTCTTTACAGAGGCAGTTAAGCTAAAATAAGTTATTAGCATGGGCCTCCAACCCAATGACTCGTGAAAATGGGAAATTTGGACACAAAACCCACCGGGAGAACGCCACGTGAAGATGAAGGCAGAGATGGGTGATGGGTCTACGGGCCAGGGGTCACCAAAGATCACCAGCTACCCCAGAAGCTGGGGGAGAGGGTGGAATACATTCTCCCTTGTGGCCACAAAGGGAACCAGCCCTGCCTTGACCTTGAACTTCCGGCCTCCAGACTGTGAGGTAATAAAGTTCTGTTGTTTAAACCATCCAGTCTGGGAACTTTGTTTTGACAGCCCCAGGGAACTATACTTGTCAAACAGAAATGAAGCCATACATACACACACACACACACACACACACACACACACACACAAGCTGAAGGAAAGATAAAAATAAGCGTGTGCACACACACTCTTAGATACAATTATGTGAATGTGTTCAGCTACCAGCTTTGCTTACAAGGTACCTGGCCTTGGGCAAGTTACTTAACCTCCCGGTGCCTCAGTTTCCCCATTTTGAAGCAGAGGTAACAGAGTGCCTTCCTCACTGCACTCTTGAGGGGTAAGTGACCTAATGCACACGCAGAGTTTAGCACAGTGCTCACACGAAGCGCTCAAAAACGTGGCGATGACAGACACATAGTAAAAGGCTATTCTAGACGCTGAAATCCAGGGAGACCCCATTACTAAAACAAGAAATTCTGAAGCAAGTCAGTTCGACTTCTGGATAACCAGGCTACAGGCACCTAAAATATAATACACCAGTGATGGCGAACCTTTTGAGCTCGGCGTGTCAGCATTTTGAAAAACCCTAACTTAACTCTGGTGCCATGTCACATATAGAAATTTTTTGATATTTGCAACCATAGTAAAACAAAGACTTACATTTTTGATATTTATTTTATATATTTAAATGCCATTTAATAAAGAAAAATCAACCAAAAACATGAGTTCGTGTGTCGCTTCTGACACGCGTGTCATAGGTTCGCCATCACTGTAATACACGAACAGAATGACACAGCCCCAAGGCCTGAAACAGATACCTTGGCTCAAAGGCCATCCTGGCCCACCTCTAACATCCATGCTCATCTAAGCAGGGCTGGCAGGAGACCCTAAGCCAGGGACCTGCGGGGCAGCCCATTGGCACACCAGAACCCACGGCACCTATGGATATTCCCGGGTTACGCCATCCAGGGTTAACACTGCCACCCACCTACTGGTGACACCCACGCTGTGCCTGCGACCCCGCCACTCCTTGAGCTCCCACCTGAAGGCCCTCAGTGCCTGCCGGGCACCTCCACTGCCATCTGGGAACCTTGAGGGCAGCGCTAAGACTCCAGTGATGGCGGCCTCTGGGTTGGGTGTGGAGCACATACCCTTCCCGCCTGCAGCCCTGAGACACACCCTCCCCACAGGTTCCCCAGCGAGTCTGCGTATCACCGCCATAGCCCAGGTGATGGGGACCATGTGTCCTCGGTCGCCAGCACCTTAGCAGGCGCTCGCTATGTGTTTGCAGCCCTGTGGGCCAGGAGGGGAGCTGTCACAAGGTGCCATCTGCCCAGCCGCTGGAGGTGCCTGGCACAGCCACCCACGTTCACAGCGGGACTCGCAGCTCAGGAGGGGCCTGTGAATAAGCACCCCAGCGAGCCGTGATCTCTCCACTGTGCTGCCCCTGCTGACTCCCTCGAGCGGAAAAGACAACTCAGAGACCACGTGGAGAGTCGGCAGCCTGAGGGCAGATTCCGGGCCATTTACCAACAGGAGGACCGTGCAAACCTGTCGCCAATGCTCACTGAGTTCAACTCCTTCGAGCGGAAAAGACAACTCAGAGAACCACGTGGAGAGTCGGCAGCCCGAGGGCAGATTTCGGGCCATTTACCAACAGGAGGACCGTGCAAACCTGTCACCATCATTTGTGAAACTGGCCACACTCTTTAAGGAAGACATCCTGACGACAGTCTCTTTCTAGAGGCGATAGCGAGTCACGCTTTTCTAAATGTCAATGTTGCTTTTGCCGCCCTAATTCACACCTCTGGGCGGATGTGCTCCGTAAGTACAGGTTTGAATGCATAGGATAAAACTGTGCCCTGGTCCTCCAGCGATTTCCCGTAGATGAACTCAGCTCAGGCGGCGAGGAAAGCCACCGGCAGTGGGCCTCGCTCGCCCCGTCCTGGGAGGAGGCACTGACCTTGCTGAGCCTGTGGCTGGAGGTGACTGTCTACGTGAAAACCGGTTCATTCTCCCCTTTTCTCTGCTTTAGTGTTTCCATTTCTTTAAGTTGTTGAATCTTTATATTAAAGAGAGTAGTTGTAAGATCCTAGCCAAGTGAGAAGGCTTAGTGCATACACAAACAATATTTTGAATACAAACAACGGTAAATTACATTTTCTCTGGGTTGGAGCCAACCATATGTACTAAAAGCCATCTGGGAGAAAATAAAACTTTATTTTAAAAATATAAAGGTAACTGGATGGAGGATTTGGGATGAAGGCTATAACATAACATCTTTTTGCAACTCACTCATGAATCAAGCAATCAGAAAATGATTACAATAGGCTCCTGTGTCATATGAAAGCAATACTGTTTGTTTTCAGGGGCTGACCTTGACTGACTTAGGAACACACAGGATGTGATGACTCTACATGTGCAATTTGGGGATAGATGAAGAGGACTCAACTGGCTTCTGAATTCATATTCTCAGAGTCTTACTAAACGAAGAGGCAACGCAACTGGAGCCAATGGATGAAGAAGTTCCGCGGAACCCTGGTGCTTGGGGGAACGCTGTTTGAAATCCTCCCCAAGTTCAAGTCACTGCCTTAACTTGTGCCCAAAGCCACAGTTATCCAGCCTGACGTGAGATGTTTAATTTCACGTGGAGCAGCTGAAGCCTGACCAATGACATTTGTCTCATAGTAGCCAAACAAGGAACACAAGTTTGTGTAATAAATATGAACTTGGAAGCTTGGATCTCAGTGTTAGGAGATGAAAAACCCAGAGTCTGAATCAGAAAAGCTGTCTGTGAGCAGAGGCCTCCGGCCGCCGGGGCTGCTGCTGGGGAGGTCTAGGTGCAAGCCTGCCGGATGGGGCATCTAAGACCAGCCCCCGGTGAGTACGGTTGAGACAGTCATAAACACCATTAAGGAAAAGACATTTTAATGAAAAATGAGTAAGAAGGGGGTAATCTCTAAAGGAAGGACAGTCATTCCACCAAATACTCTCAACATCGGGACACCTGGGCTGCCTGCTCTTCTGGGACCAGCAGCGCCTCTGCCCATACCCTCCCCTCCCCTGGCATCACCACCTGTGCTTAGGCCTCCGGGAACTGGCACGCAGTAGGCATTTAGTAACATTGTTTAACATAATATTATTTTACCACACATGGTGTATTTACTGAATGACCTAAAAATCCTGGGTCCCTCAGACACTTTGTGCACACACAGATGGCATTGGCTTTACAGGCAAAACCCCGAGTTCTCCCCACGCAGACTGAAACGACCTGAACTGCAATTTCCTTCAATGGCATGCTCTAGGACACAGATTGAGCCTGAATTAGGCTAGCTCTAAACTTAAATATGTACACTCCATTACAACCCTCCCCCATGCTAACACCACACACACACACGCACACACACACACACACACACACACTCACTCTTCGCGGGCAGACGTAGTAGGAGTGGGTTAAAACTTGAAGTGGAATCCTAGAAGACATACACTGGTATTTTATAGAAGAGGCATCTATCCCAGGACAGTCCAATCTTTGAACCAACTGTTAGACAAACAAAGAGTGATGCTTGAATTCTCAGCTTCGAGTCTTGTTTCTGCTTCTGTCCACCGGTAGAGATCCTGACCTGTGCCAGGTCAGAGCACCCATTGCCTCCAATGCCCATGAGAGCCGATGAAGGCTCTGTTTTGGATGGAGGCACAGCAAGTCTGATTTTAGGAACATTAGACGTTGGCTCCTCCAATGCCTTATTCTTCTCTTCCAAGCCAAGCTGAAGGCATCCAAGAAAGGAAAACGAACACCCCAAATTAAGGAAAGCTCAGCTGAGGAGACAGTACACATGGTGGCAAAAAATAGCCCTGAACTACGTGGTGTTATGTAAGGGCTGAGCCTCAACCGGGGGTCCAGACACACTTGGAGATGAGTAGAGCCGCTGCCACTGACTTGCTTCTGTGTCACCTGCAGCTGGCCAGGTGCCCCGGTGGAATTGTGCACCCTGGAGCCGCCCATGTGCCGATTCCTCCCGAGGGCGCTGGCCTGGCGGGTGCTGGGTGGTTGTTTTCCCAGAGCCCCCTTGGATAATAGTATAGGCTGGCTGAAGGTGGCAGCATGAGTACCAGCTCTGGCGCCAGTTCTGTCTCCCACCTCCTGGTCCCATCACAGAGCCATGGTAGAGATCAGACCGACACCCTGGCTCAGAGGTGGATGTATGCTCAAGGAAGGCAGCAGGGCTTGGCTCGTAGCGTCCTGCCCACCCCTATGGCCTGTGCTGTCTCAGGCACCCCTATATATTTTTCTGGTGTCTCTGGGCATAACTCTGACCACAATGTCTGTCAGCTGTCTGCACCCTGCTTGGGTGTATATTTCTTGCTCATTCTCCCCTTATATCCCCAACACCTTCACGTTCCAGGCACAGAACAGGGTTTTCACAAATGTGTTCAATACATTAATAGAATTTTTCGCATTGATATCAGTAATTTTTTATAACAAGAAGCATCAGAGTGCAAAGAGAATCTTTGACAATTCTGCTAGAAAAATGCTGACTTCTGGGATTTCCAAACCAGTACTGGGGAACTCTGTGACTTACAGGAAAAAGGATAGAAAAAAAAGCCACACTCTTTAAAAAAGAGTACTCTGTAAGTTTATGAGGATTTTAAAACAAAGGAAATCTGATTATATAACAGTGATTTTTTTCCAACCGGTGTGCTGCAAGAATTTTTAAAACATATGATATCTATTTAGTCAGGGGGGCTGACCTCTTTTCCCTTAGATTATCAAATAAAAAACTGACAATGGCCAACACAACAATAGGCATAGGTGTGAATGAATCAAAATTATAACTATTTTTTGTCAGATCGGCAAACAATATATATTTTTTGGTGTGCTGCAGTTCATGTGTTCCATGCGATGAGAAAGGTTGGAAATCACTGATATAACACACTGACGTCTTTGGAAGTGCTCTGAAGTGTTTTGATCTGTTTCAGATAAATGAGGTCATGGGAAGTGTGTGCCGGAGGGGCGGGGGGGGGGGGGGCGGGCCTGGGCAGGGGACACCTGGGGCGGTGCAGGGAGACGCTTTATCCCAAAGACACAGGTGGGATCCAGTAGTAAAGAACAGGCTTGCCCCAAAACGATGTGAACGATGTGAACTGTAGGAGCCAGAGCAGATCCCGAGCCTTTAATCATCGTTAAGATGAAATAATGAGGCAGAATGTAAGGAAGGAGTGGATTCTTCCACTCTACCCAGAACCCCACCACAGCAGCCTCTCTGAGGCCAAGAACCAAAGATGGCTGAACGCAAGGCCCAGAACGAGAGGGGAGGAGAATTTCACTCCGCCGGGCATTAGGTTTTTAAGAAACGCTTGGGAGCAGCGGAGCCATCACCGCCCAGGGAGACCCGGCCAAGTCGCTCTGGGTCACCCTGCTTGCCAACAATCGCTTTTCGGTCCTTTGGCGGCTGGGAGGCGAGCGTGGGTGGAACCCAGTGTGGTGAGCAGTGCTCCACAGTGGAGATCGTGAGCGGGGGTGGAAGCTACTGGCAAAAATAAGATTCAGGGCTCCCTGCTGACTTAACTCTTCCCTCCTAAATAATCACGGCAAGCTAAACACAGCCAGGACACAGACCAGCTGCTCTGCCCTGGAGGGTGGCACACAGGCTGCAAAACAGCTCCACGGACGTAAAGATAAATTCCTTGGCAGCGAGGGTTACCAAGTGCAGGATGGGGTTCCCAAGAAAGACACAGGCATCTGAGTCAGTCATAAAACTATGGAATACATAGTCCACTGGAAAGGAGAGGGTCACGTAGAAGAAGCTATTCGATACAATTTAAACTTCTAGCCTGAAGACGCGCTGTAACACACTCAGGGCCCTGTTACTCAGGACTTTGTGCTCCATTAAAGAATGAGTACACGGTAAATCCTGGGCAGCCCACATACTCAATGGTCAGAAATAAGCCAGCTGGTGGAATTGTTTTCTAATTAAAACAGGCCGCCTAAGAGTTAACCCATTTGAGAACACACACACACGCGCGCGCGCGCACACACACGTGTGCATACACACCCATGTGTGTGCGCAGACACACACACACACACACACACACACGCCTTAGCAACTGCTGAAGTCAAGGAGGTGGGGCTCCAGGCCTCAGGCCACCCGGGCGGTGCTCTGAGCTGGCTGTATGCCTCGGTGCTGCACCACAGTGACAGCTAGAACCCACACTGCCACCCAGGCAGAAGGGTCACCAGGAAAGAAATGCTGCTGTCCCCAAGCCCAGGAGAAGAGCAGGTGGGACGTCACAGAGCCAGGGTGCCGACACTTACTGCTATTCGCAGGACTGACGCCTTCACGGAGGTCCATTTGTCCTGCCTTCGGTCTATGACCAGGATGAATCCGATGCCAGCATCTTGCAAGCTAAAACGAGGGGGAGAGAAATATCTGCAATTAACGTGTGCAGCAGGGAGACGGGCTTTCGCGTAATCTCTAAGAAAATCTAATGATAAAACGATTCCTCCTAGGATCCTTATGCCACGTCTGCGCTGCAAGGTAAAACGCGTGCCAAGTAGGCGTCTGAGCAGACTGCAGCATTTCCATGAGCCTCGTCCGGGCAATTTCCAGGACTTGCTCTTATCTAAAGACGCACCAATATTTTCTGTGTTTCGTTTATTTCCCAACCTCACAACAACCATCTCACAAGGCAAAGATCCAGGCAGAACCCATCCTTCCTGGAGCTTATTCAGTTTTTGTTCCACAGTAAGCGCCGAGTCATTTTCTTTGCCGGGTTGACCAGCTGGCTAAATCCTCCAGGACACGTTGTAAGATCCACATGTTACACGAGTCCTAGCAGCTGAGGTCCTCGTGCTCGCCCATGTTAGAGAATTGCTCTTGTTGGCACTGCTGCAACCATAGGAGAGAAGCCCCCAGGCATCTGAAGGCTCAGGAGCATCTGGTGGAAATGGGAGAGGAGACAGGGCTCCTTGCAACAGCAGCATCTGTGGTAGAGATAACACTGAGCCGCTGTGGAGTGACAGCCTCCGTCCTGACTTAGCCCAGCACAG
The DNA here is from genome assembly GCF_000412655.1 of Myotis brandtii. Classification (NCBI taxonomy): domain Eukaryota; kingdom Metazoa; phylum Chordata; class Mammalia; order Chiroptera; family Vespertilionidae; genus Myotis; species Myotis brandtii. The sequence goes on from NW_005371371.1 coordinate 403,526, forward strand.
GAGCCTGAGTCACAGTGTAGAAACCAGGAGGGCCTCCTCCGCCAGTGCATCCCACATCCGAGCCAATTGTGCAATGCCAGCAGCTGCCACTGCCAGCCAATCCACGCGGGAGCGAGAGGAGGGCAGGCCGAGGCACCGAGTGAAAGTGCTAACTTCCAAGCCTCTGAACCGAAGGGAGCCACTTGTGGGTTGAAATGCAAGTCAGAATGACATGCAACAAATAGAAATTCTGCAGTGTGCGAAAGCCTGCTGTAAACGCCATGGAATAAAGCCAGAGCTGTCTTATCCCAAATCCTCCCCGGCCCTCAGATGGAATGACGGAGACAGTGACACAGAATGCACACCTGGGTGGGCGTGGGCTGTGGATTCTGTGCTCTTCTCCACACTGGAGGATGAAGGGCTCCGGGTATAGGAATCTGGGTCAACAACAGCTGAGGCCTCGGTGAGTGTGCAAGTCCTCACCCGCTTTCATTCAGAATAGCCTGTCCGCTGTTGCTATTAGAGCTCACGCGCGCGCACGGTGAGAAGGCAGTGATTGTGTTTCACACTGTACAGGGCGCTCCACGCAGAACTTCTGAGCTGGCTCAGTTCTTACGGAAGCAAGGTTTTTGTTGTTGTTTTGTTTGTGTATCACTCAAGTCTCAGTGCCAGGAACCTAGATTCACAGCGGTCTTGCTCCCCACTGCACCCCAACAGCAAGGGCTCAACACAGATGGCTGGCCGACTTGCCTGATTCGGGCTGGGCTGCTAAGGTAGGACGCTGAGATGGAACAGAAACCCTAGTCCTGTGCCCAGACCCTCCTTTTGTTCTTCTGGGTTGCTACTGGCCAGCCACCGCACTAAAAGCTTGTCAGGATATTCTTTCTCTAATCCTCATAACAACCCTATGAGGCAGCTGAGAGAGCAGACACAGACACAGAGGGGTTAAGTTGCCCAAAATCACACAGCCAGTGAGCACAGACGGAGTGAACCCCATGGTCTGGCTGGGAGTCAGGGCTCTCAGCTGCCTGCATGCTGCCTCCCGGGCCAAGCACACTCCTCCCGCCCCTCCCACCCCTGGGCTTCCCCCTAATGCCAGGCCATGCGGGCCTCCTCTCCAGGGGTCCCTGCACCACTCCCAGGTGTCGGGGGACATGCTGAGGGGCCTGACCTGAGAAGCAGACAGCGAAGATGCCCACACACCAGAACCCAGCTCGGGGCCAGGAAAACTCTCTTCCGTGCCCCCCCCCCCCCCCCCCAATCTCGCCTCTCACCATATTTTGGGAGCAGTGACTCAGAGGTGCCTAGACTTAACAAACATAAGGCATCTTATGTAAGATGTAGACCCTCCAAGCCTCCCGTGTGCCCACATGGCTGCAGCCGCAGAGCAAGGCCGTGTGAGATGCCCACCCCAGGAGCCGAGGCTCAGCAGCCCTCAGGGTCCCATCCTTCCACCCACCAGCTGGCTAAGGAGGGTCTGGATCTGCCCACATGCGTGAAGGACCTGGAGCTCAGGGAGCCCTGCTACACCCCCTCTCCACTCCCAAATATGTGATCTCATATGCCCAGGAGATGGGGCGCTTCATGCTTGCAGAAGCTGCCTCCAAGGGGGACCCTGGCGTGCCGGGCCGTGGGCTGACGGCTGAAGGTGGCAAGAGTTCAGAATCTGGCAGCCCCCCGCAGTGTCTCAGGACCCTGGGCACACGTGGCCCGCAGCACACAGATGTTGGCCTCCAACCTTGAAACACTTGGATCAGAGGGCCGCCCTGGCCAGCTGCCCAGCAGCTGAGTGAGGCTGATGAGCTCACTTTTGACCTAAATAATCAAAAGAGGCACAGAGCTGGAGTAAACTGTTTCTGGGGTTCACCACTCACTGGTGTCTCCTCTAACACCTTGGGGCTCACGGGCCTGGGTGCCCATGCGCCTGCTAACTCTGCCCGGGTGGCCCTCAGAGGCCGGGGCACACAGGCCCGTCTGCTGTGGGTCTGACCTCCCTTCGCTGGGTGGGAGCAGGGAGCTGCATGAGAACAGTCCAGAAGCAAGGGCTGGGCCGTTCCCTCCCGGGGAGTGAGGTCTGCCGTCACCCGGCATCATATTTGTCTAGTTCTTGGCTGAGCTGCATCTTGGTCCCCAGGCCGGCTGGGAGCGTGTGGGACTTGCTCCCCCCCCCCCCGCCTCCTCTGGTTTAAACCCAATTTATCACAGAGCAGGGATGGGCGGGGGACACAAAGAGAAACCAGGGTGACCGAGGAGGAAAGGCATTCGCAGAGAGGATGGCTGTGGTGGGGAGAGCCGAGGGGTGGAGGGGGCGTGATGACATGGGCCTGCTTCTCCAGCTACAACGTGCACCCATGACTCCCGGAGTTTGTTAAAATGCCGATTCAGACTCAGGAGGCCAAAGTGGGGCCCTCTTCGTGCATATCTAACAAGCCCCCCACGTTGCTGATGCTGCCAGTCCAAAGACCCACCAGGATCGCAAGTCCCACGACAAGCCCTGAGGACTTCCTGTGTGGGGAGGTGTGGTGTCTGAGCAGCCCGAGGGTAGGCGGGGACACTGGGGGTGGCTGCTAGACCCCTCGAACTTGGGCAGGAAAGGAGGGTAGGATGGAGGGGGCAACCCCCAACACCACAAGGAGATATTCAGGTGGAGTGAAGTGAGGGCCCCGAGGATGCAACAGAGAGGGCAATGCAGAGGTTTAGGGGCATCGTGTCATTCTGGAGGGCGGGGAGTGAGCCGTCAGGGGGTCGGTGGGAGAGGGGAGGTGTTGCCATTGGTGACAGGCCAGTGATATTTTTGGAGGAGAGGCAATTGGGAAGAAATCCCGAGGGACTGGGAGGTCACTGCCCTCTCCAGGCCGAGATAAACAGGTGGGGGAGGGCGAGGGGACACGCCTTCCCAGAACAGCAGGGGCCGGGCATTCATCTTCTCGCGAGCACGTGGCCGATACCTGCTGGGTCTGGACGTTTAACCATCACTCGAGAGGGCGCAATAGGCTGAGGGCCTCCCAAAACAGTCAGAGGAACCCGCGGCTGTGCCCTGTGTGCTTGCCGGGTCAGTTCCCACACCTGTTCTCTCCCCTTCGCAGGAGGCAGGGCTTTCAGGAGACGAAGCCAGGAGGGCCGTCACCTGGGAGCAGCTTGTATTCCAAGCCTGGCCATATGCACAGTTTCCAACATACTGTGTCCTAGTTATAGGAACAAACCCAAGCACCAGCCAAGCGCGGAAACAGGTAAAAGCCTGAGGAGGAACTTGGGCGGCAGAATGTTAAAATGTGTTCTGACCAATGGCGCCCTCTTGTGGTTGGAAGTGAGTTCCGCATGTGACGCAAGGGAATGCTGGGTGCCCCAGGCG
>NW_005371371.1:406984-413744 GCF_000412655.1 Myotis brandtii
CAGCTAGAATGTGGTTACCGTGACTTCTGGGGAGCCCATCACGCTCCCTGGCCCCTGGACAATGCTACAGTGTCCCAGCCACCTGCCGGGATGCGTGTGCGGGAGGCCCACCTGGCCCAGGTGTCCCAAGTCATCTAAACGGCTCAGAGCCGAAGGATCTAACTCCCAACTAATCTAGTGCTCAAGTGTGCTTTTCTGGTCTCCTGAAAACCAGGCTGACAGGACGGCCTTAAGACAGCCCTGCTTTGGGACAAACCCCTTAATGCTGGGCATTCATCTCCTCTCGAGCACGTGGCCGATACCTGCTGGGTCTGGATGTTTAACCATCACTCAAGAGGGCGCAATAGGCTGAGGGCCTCGCAAAATAGTCACTGGAACCTGTGGCTGTGCCCTGTGTGCTTCCCGAGTCTCTCTGTGAGAGCTCCCCACCCATCCCCATCCCTATCCACACCCCCATTCCCATCCCCATCCCCATCCCCATTCCCATTCCCATTCCCATCCCCATTCCCATTCCCATCCCCATTCCCATTCCCTTTCCCTTTCCCTTTCCGTACTGTACTGCAGTAATCATGTGACCACATATGAGTGGGTCTGTTTCTGAGCTGTCCTTTCTGCTTCACTAGTCCATTTCTAGTTCATACTGAAAGTTCTTAACTGCTCTATAAGAAGTCCTGATATTCAGTAGTATAAGACGTTCAGGTTTGTTTTTCTTCTGCAATATCATCTTAGTTATTCCTGGATTTTTGAAAATAGCCTTAGATATACAGGCTTTTGCCCCAACCCCATCCCACCACTGCTGAGGCTGGAGGCTGCGTAGAGAGCGGTGCACCCCGGTTGTTTTGAGTTAGCTGAGACAGGCTCCGCCGCCTTCAAAGCCACTGCACTCCTCCTGGGCGGAGGAGAGGCTGCTCAGGAAAAGAGGCCGTCCTACACCCCGTTACAGAGACCAGGGGCTCACCTTTCTCTCAGAATTAGGAATTTGTGATCCCAGTGCTGGACAGACCTTACACATGACTATCCACCCCCCAGAGAGGGCCTTGCCCTGGGTTTGGTAGCTGGCTTGGGGTCCACCGGCAAAGACCCTCATCACGCCAAGCTGCCTCTGCTTCCTGAGGGTCAGGAAGGGCTAGTGGTGCCATCGGATCTCTGGTAGCCAAGACCAGATGTGTTGCTGCAGAAACCCTGACCTTCCCAGGGGCCATCGCCACCCCCAGGCCTGCTCTGAGAGCTGCATCCGCTGACCCTGACCACAAACCCATTGGGGCTGCACGCTGTCTGTCTCCCGCTGTACCTGGTCCAGACACACACTCATTTGCCCGAATGAATGAACGAACATGGGACAGAGAGAACGCGTCAGCCCTCCTCTCCAGTGCGGTCCAGAGCTACAGGCCCCTCTGGCTTTGTCTCTGCCCAACCCCAGAAGGAGCATGCTACCAGGGAATGGCTCCCTTTCCAGATTCCCCGCACCCCGCTCTTCGAGGTGCTGTCCTGGGTCCTGGTCCAGTGCTGAACACCCTGGAGTCTGGGCCTCCTCTGCTGATGTCAGCCAGTCCTGTGCCTGGGTGCATTCCCTCGGTCCCACAGCCCAAGTAGCATCCAAAGTCCTCCTGCCAGTCGGCTGGCTTTCCAATCAGCAGCAACAAAACAACCTCCTTAATCATGTTTAACTGTCTTTTAAAGAAGTTACACTTATTATTGCCACTGAGAGACTGTACGGACGAACAACGGCCAGGCCAACCTATAAAAACATAACTCTGACCCACACCAGGCAGCAACCAGCTCAGAAAACCAGCCCTCGGTCTCAGCGCCCAGCCCAGCAGCCACGCTGACTCCAGAAGTCACACTTGCAGGAAGTTGGCTGCTGTCTGCAGCAACAATCTCAGAAACCAAACAACCACCGGGGGCAACTGGCCCTGAGGGTCTGGACGTTTCAGTGACAGTTGATTCCCCACCTCTGCCCCTGCTTCCAGCTCAGGACCAACCAGAGAAAGCCCAATGCCCTCCCCTACCCGCCCCTGCACCGGGGGGGTCTGCTGGGGTGTGGAAGCTGCTCGCTAGGGCGGGACCCCAACACTGAGCCAGGTCCCTGTCCTGCAACAATATTTCCTGGGATGTAAACATCAACAGGTCATAGCAAGCCAGGTTGGCGTCAACACAGGCTGATGCTGTGGGAAGGGAGACGGCGTCGGGTTTAAAGAGGGGCAGAGCCAGGCCGAGGGCATTTCTGAGCGCATCCACGGCTCCAGCTGGGCCTCGTTCCAACCTACGCCCGCCCAGGGCTCACAGCTCGAAGCTGGAGGATGGAGGAGCAGCCCTTCCCCGTGTGAAAGGACCACGGCGACACTGAAGGAGTGTTCTCGGAGCCACTGCTAACAAGGCCCGCTCTGCCTGGCGCCGGGACCGGCGGAAACAAGGCCAGTGATGGGGCGGCATCAGGCCAGGGCATGCTCTTGCAGGAGGCGGTCACAGGCTGGCATCGTCCCAGACCGTCCCTGGCAGGTGTTGGCATGGGAGTCAGGTGGAGCTCATTCATCCATGGTTGGGCCCCACGGTCCCACGGGAAAGAAGGGCCAGCTTCCCCGAGGCCTGCCAGGACGTCAGGGCCCTGCCTAAGCAGGAGGGTCCTGAGGCTGGGGCAGCCCAGAGGGGACAGGGGATGGGCAGGCCAGGCAGGTGGTTGGATGGAGGTAGAGCCAGGAGGGACAGCCTGGGCGGGGGGCACTGAAGCTGGGGAGGGGGCACACACAGCCGTACGTGCAGGGCACATGGGTCCTGGCTTTAGGCAGGGCCCGCTCTGCCCTTCCTGGCCCTTGACTCTATCTGTTTACTTCTCTCTCTTTCATCCCATATTTCAACACCGGTCTACAAAAGTTAGACCAGTAAGCAAATGCTAAAAAGTCTTATTTCCTTGTTTTTCTTTTGTAAGCCAGAGGCGATGGCCGCCTTTCTCTCTGCCCCTGTGGTTTACCTGCCCAAGTTCACACCCCGTGACCTTGAGTGTGTTCCCTAGGCATTCAATACGGAGCCTTTATTTACTGGCTGTCCCTTCTCTCTTCTTACAATTCAGAAGCTTAACCTGTTATAAGACCATTGTGCACCGTGTTTATCTTAATACTGGTCAGCTTTTCATCCCAGAAAGCAAAACAGCAAGGAAAACATCAAACGCTTTTAAAACTCTCTCCCCCTCACGGTAATGTGCTTGTTCTCAAAGTCGACACACAGTCCCAGTGAGGGCTGGCAAGTCAGCCGCACACAGAGGATGGCCCGCAGGTGAGCAGGTACCAGCCACAGAGCCCTGGCCCACAGAGCAGGGGCATTGCCTCTCTTCTTCACACCCCAGAAGGAACAGTCCACTTACCGGGGTGGAGAACATCAGCCCATGGGCCATATAAGGCCTGCAAAATCATTTGGTCTGGCCTTGCCAAGGCATTAGGGGTGAGTTCATTAAATGTTTGACCAAATAATAGCAGGCTAAGTTTTAGGTTGATAATTTTGTATGGCCCGTGAATGATGTTATTAATAGCCAAATGGCCTTTGGCAAAAAATAAAAAAAATAAAAGTTCCCCACTCCTGAAAAACCACACTGTTATTTCTCTAAAGAGCAAGAAAACTTGCATTTTTATGTTCTTTATATTAAAGTGGTTTTTTTCATGTCAATAAACATAAATTTTTGGACAAAAATGAACAAAGAAAACCCAAACTAGAATACCAAGGGAATCACCGTGAATGTATCTGGAATTTGTGTGAATCACTATTTTTCAAAGACAGATTTCTAATTTAGCTCAAAAACAGCCATCAACAGATGAACAGAGCAAACAAAATGTGGCACATCCATACAATGGAACGTTATTTGCCTTAAATGGAAGGGAATTCTGACACATGCTACAACACGGATGAACCTGGAAGACATGCTCAGTGAACTAAGACAGACACAAAAAGACAAACACTGTATGATTCCACTCCTAGGAGCCAGGAGGGACAGCCTGGGGGGAGGGGGCACTGAAGCTGGGGAGGGGGCACACACAGCCATACATGCAGGACACATGGGTCCTGGCTTTAGGCAGGGCCCGCTCTCCCCTTCCTGGCCCTTGACTCTATCTGTTTACTTCTCTCTCTTTCATCCCATATTTCAACACCGGTCTACAAAAGTTAGACCAGTAAGCAAATGCTAAAAAGTCTTATTTCCTTGTTTTTCTTTTGTAAGCCAGAGGCGACGGCCACCTTTCTCTCTGCCCCTGTGGTTTACCTGCCCAAGTTCACACCCCGTGACCTTGAGTGTATTCCCTAGGCATTCAATACGGAGCCTTTCTTTGCTGGCTGTCCCTTCTCTCTTCTTACAATTCAGAAGCTTAACCTGTTATAAGACCATTGTGCACCATGTTTATCTTAATACTGGTCAGCTTTTCATCCCAGAAAGCAAAACAGCAAGGAAAACATCAAACGCTTTTAAAACTCTCTCCCCCTCACGGTAATGTGCTTGTTCTCAAAGTCGACACACAGTCCCAGTGAGGGCTGGCAAGTCAGCCGCACACAGAGGATGGCCCGCAGGTGAGCAGGTACCAGCCACAGAGCCCTGGCCCACAGAGCAGGGGCATTGCCTCTCTTCCTCACACCCCAGAAGGAACAGTCCACTTACCGGGGTGGAGAACATCAGCACCCGTGCCTCCGTCTGCACCACCCCAGCCCCACGGGGCGGATGAGCTGGCAGGTGCAGCCTGGGCGTTAAGGGAAGGACCCCCTCCCCCTTGCTCTCACTCCCACAAGTTGCTTCACTGTACACTTAGAAATGGTTAAGGCGGGATGCTGTATGTTACGAATATCTTCCCCTCACAGCAAAATGTCATTATTTTGCAGTCAGGCAAGGGCTGTGGTTTCTCCTACTGGGCAGGAACCAGGTAGTCATCTCCTGGCCTCTTCTCCATAATGGGATCCCTCCCATCCCGCCCGCCGGCCCAGCAGAGGGAAACGCTCCACGGCTGAGATGCTCAGTATGGCAGCCACCGGCCGCAAGGGAGTTGCAACAAGGCTGGCCTGAGCCAGGCACTGCGCTTGCACAGGAATTAATTGTAATTTTTAAATAGATAGCCAGGCATGGCTAGGGGCTGTCACACCGGCCGGCCGGCAGCGCCAGAGCAAGATCATTGCAACCAAGGGAGATGCCTCGAGGAGAGGAGCGGCCTCTGGCTCCCCCGGGATCTGCGAGGCGCAGAGATAGGACCCATCGGAGTGCAGCGGTCACCGCGGTGGGCAGGGTCACCGAGCCCCCAAAGCTGCAGGCCCTGTGGGACCACCGGCTGAGCAGAGTCACTTGCGCAAATGGCGAGACTGGCCCTTTCCTAGCTGATTCCATGGCTGGAGGGGGAGGATCATGGGGCCAGAGCGTCTGAGAATTATTACAGATGGGATCCCTCTCAAGGTGCCGGATATAACCAGCCAGGCGGGGAACAAGGCTGTTCACCTCAGCAGGACTCTGGAGGGAGCCAGGGGGCAGGGGAGGGGGTGTGTGTGCCAAGGGCAGACTCGTGTGCTGGTCCATCTATGCCAGGGAGCACCGTGGCCCCTGGAAGGACGACGCGACAGGTGCTGCGTAGAGGGCTGCCCGGATACGCTGTGGACTAAGAAGAGGAGGGCTGTGACGATTTCACCCAAACTCAACCCTGTGGGGGAAGGAGCAGGTGGTGAGGGGAGACTCCCTGCTTCACGCGTATGTTTTTCATTGTTTAGGATGCGTTCACACTCACGCTTTTCTATCTTGATATTTTAAAATGAACTGAAAATCCAACCGGAAATCATAGTGGCAGTGAGAAGTAAGGTGCTTCTGAGGGCCGGGGACCCCTGGTCTGGGGCTTCGCTAGCCCGGAGGGCATGCACCCCTGGGAACAGGCAGCCGGCGCAGACAGCAATCTGGAGAGGAGTCTGCATGGTCCTGGGTTAGCCCTAGACTCACACACTAGGAGGTTGGAACCCTTGACCGGGCGTCGGGACCACATTTACATTCCCGTTTCATTCCATAAGCATCTGTCTTTCTCTTCCATACGAACTGGGCCTGTGGGTGCGTTTGTGTCCGCGTAAGTGTGTGTGGTGTGGACGTGCTCGTGTGTGGTGCATACACGTCTACGTGTGGGTGCCTCTTATCAGATGAACAGGGCCCATCGCTGAGAGCCAGCTGGGAGATGGAATCTCTGGCTGCTGAGCAGCTGGGTGATTGAACCAGGCCCATGGAAAGTCAACGTCATTGTCAGCTCCAATTAACTGTAAGAGCCCCTGACTTGCATTTTAATTAGGCTGAGGAGAGACTGCAGCAGTGGAGGGAGGTGATCCTCTTGATACCACCTCCCAAACCCGGGGACAGTGGGTGACTGAGCCCCCGGGGCCCTCACAGGGGCTCCTGCAGGGCTGCCAAGGAGACATGCAAGTCCAGGGCTGTTGCACCTGTTTTTCAAAGAAAAGCCAGAAATCTACTCAGTGTTGGCCACCCTATGCATGTGCGAGTAACATGCATGTGTATGTCTGTGCATGCATGCATGCACTGTGTGCACGCACGTGTGTGCATGAGTGCAGTGTGTGTGCATGTGGGTGTGTATGTCTGTGTGTATGTGTGTGTGTGTGTATACACAGCACCTGAGTGAGAAACCAGGAATGACTCCATTCACAGGGAGGGACAGGATCAGACTGAGTTTGAAACGTGACTTGCCACAGTGAAGGGTAAGGAGGTGGCCTGGGGGGCAGGGTACTTGGAGGTGGGGAGATCCTGGTTCTA
>NW_005371371.1:413927-427706 GCF_000412655.1 Myotis brandtii
CCCCCTGCGAGGCTCTGTGGCCCCCTGCGATTTGCTTACTGCTGGACTCAGACGTGCACAAAGGACACATGCCGAGTGTGAAGGAGACCGGAGGGCGCCACTCTCTCTGTTTTGCTGTTGGGTGACCTCCATCAGCATAAGCATGCCTCTCGTTCTCTCACCAGCTCACCGACCCATTTCTCTGCTCACTGGGAAGCAAAACCCTGAAAGCGTGTCTGTACGCGTGAATCGTGGGGCCAGAGAGTCCCTGCTTCATGTGTACATTTTTTATTGTTTAGGATGCATTCATACACGCATTTCTGTGAATTTACTCTGGCTTGGACCCTTGTCTCCCATTTTTGTTGAATTTACTCTAATAAGCATTTTACTCCAAACCCTTCACCAAAGCTGTTCCTGGACACCCTCAGGGCTCCCAGAGGCTTGCATGCTGTGAGACGCGCACTGACCCCTCGTTCTCATCCCCTCTCACCCACCAGTAATGGACGGTCACAGTGGGACGCTTGAGAGGGAAGGGGGCCTTAAGCAGTTGCAGGCGCAGCATGACCACCGATCGAGCACCCTTTTCACCTGTGCGAGCCCCCCACAGCCCTACAGGATTGGGGTGGGCCTTCCCTGCTTGAGACCCCAGCTGGGGCTGACCCCTCTCCCCCACTGTGTTTCCTCCTTCCCTCTGACCTCCTACCCCAGCTGGAATACCTGGAGCTCCCCCTCTGCCCACCACTCCAGTTCTGGGGCCCTCGCCACCCAAATGCCCACAACTCCCAAATCCACACCCAGCTGGGACCTCGCCCCAGAGTTCCAGACTCACCTCAGGGCACCCAGAGGTACCAGCCCTCAACCCGAGAGGCCCCCTGGATATGCAAGTGATCTCAACCCACATGGCCCTCCTACATGCTTCTTCTGTTCTTGGGCAACTGCTGCCCCCAAGCCGTCAGTTAGGCCATCTCAAATTCCTCTCTCCCCTCTGCCCCCCTCCTGGGGTCCCTTATGAGGACTGTACCCCATGAGTCCTCTAAGTCACCCTTTCATGGGGGCTCCCTTCTCACTGCCCCTCCTGGGTCCTCACCTCCCTTCTCTCTCATTCTTCCTTTTTATACGCTAATCCCTGCACACATTTTAGTTAATTTATTGAGAATGTGAGCAGCAGGATTTTGTCTATTTGGTTCACTGTTAGGTCCACGTTGCCCAGCACACAACAGACAGATATGGGGGAACCAGTCAGAGCACCCCCTGTGCCTTTCTCTGTTGTGCGACTGTCTGTAGGGAGGTCACAGGCCCGCTCTCCAGGGTTGGGCATGTGGTTCACTGTCACCTGTCCTCTCGAGTCCCTGGGGATGCCCCACCCAGGCCTGGCAGATGAGGGCAAACAAACCCCATTAGGATGTGCAAGGGTGGTAGGCCTCTGAGTGGTGAAACGCAGCCCTCTAGCCAAGGCATGAGCTCACAGGGACATCCCCTCAGCATGGTCACCCCATTGGCTGGACGCCAGCTGACACACTTGCCAGTAAATCATAAAGTCCTCCCACATCCCCTTTACTGAGTCGTTTCCAAAGGACAGTAACTTGCCTCATCTTCACGTACATCTGATAGAGCTGGAGGAAGCCCGCCTGTTTCAGTGTCACAGTTCACAATGATCAATAACTATTCGTCAAATGGAATGGCTAAAACGGGGGCTCCTGTCGTTTGCACTAATAACAGAAGAAGAGCTAAAGTCAGCACATCACATATTTCCTGGAAGGATACAATTAATGCTTGGTGAACAATGGTAGGAGGAAGTGCAGTGGTTCTCAACCTTCTGGCCCTTTAAATACAGTTCCTCATGTTGTGACCCAACCATAAAATTATTTTCGTTGCTACTTCATAACTGTAATGTTGCTACTGTTATGAGTCGTAATGTAAATATCTGATATGCAGGATGGTCTTAGGTGACCCCTGTGAAAGGGTCGTTCGACCCCCAAAGGGGTTGCGACCCACAGGTTGGGAACTGCTGAGGTAGTGTGTCTTAGAGCAGTCTGCATGGGATTGGTCCCTTTAATGTGCATTGGCATTTGAAAGCGCACACCTGGCTCTCAATTGTGCTCTTTCCACTTAGAGCAGTGGTTCTCAACCTTGGCTGCACATTAGAATCACCTGGGAATCTTTCTAAAATCCTGATTTCTGGGCCCCATCCTCAGGAAATTCTGTTTCTTTGTTACTAATGTTGTGGCCCCACCCCACAACAAAGAAACAGAATTTCCGGAGGATGAGGCCCAGAAATCAGGATTTTAAAAAGATTCCCAGGTGATTCTAATGTGCAGCCAAGGTTGAGAACTACTGACTTAGAGGCTGTGCTGGCTCAGCAGCAGTTTGGAGTAACTCCTGTGCCAATGACTTGCCTGTGTGAGGAGTTTTTCCTTCTTTTCTAGAAACACCTGCCCAGCTCCTCATTCCAATGGGTTTAGGATAGACATTCCAGGGGACTGACTGCAATGCTGGCTGTGTCCATGAGGTGGCAGCACGCCCTTCCTTCTGTAACCGGGGAGGCTATTGTGGGGAGATGATTTCCCCCAAATTCTCACAGGAGAAGGAGGCATTGCCCCACACAGGGGTGCTCAATGGGGTGCATCCTGGGGCCACTTCAGATGCCTCTGGACGTGTCTCTCAGTTGTCACTATCTTTCCTGGCACCAAGCTGGTCCCTCATCCTGAAGACAGGGAAGCTGGGACTCTTGCAAACCTATAGACACACATTTTTAATGGACACACATTCCCTAGGAACGCAGCTGCTGTGTGAACTGTGGGAGACTGCTCTATCGTGTTCTGTAGCGCTTCACCGAAAACTATTCCCTCTTCCATACCACAAAGCGTCTGTATCAGCTGGCGTCCAGCCAACGGGGTGACCACGCCGTGGGGATGTCCCTGTGAGCTCATGCCTAAACCAGAGAGGATATCTTCAATCGCACCCCCTCGAGGTGCCGTGCCGGACATAGCACCCTGGGGGCTGATGGACTCGGTACACACGGTGCGGGCGCCCACCTGACCTCATGAGTCCCGTGCAGCCTGCTACACATGTGACACCTGATTTCTTGTCCCTGTCGGTCCTTCTTGCTAGTTAGGGTGCTGCACCGTCTTTCTGTTTAGTAGGAGCTTTATTTCTGGATGAGAAGGGCGCATTGGGTGTGACAGGCTCAGATCCATCACTCCAGCACTTGGGATTTTTATCAACCTCGACAGGGGAGAAATGTGAATAAAACATAGCACACACAAAGGCCCAATGCATACCATTTCCCCTGGGAACGGAGCCTCGGAATTCCTCAGGTTCTATCCAGTTACAAGCCAGCAACAGTGCAGCGGGCATCTGAACAACTAACTCTACGGTTTTCTAAAACGGAAACGAGCAGATGGAGGTTCAATAAAGGGGAGGAGATGCCCAGCGTATAGCTCCAAGGTGTACGGACCCAGAACAGCTTTGCCATCTGAGAAGTGACGTCATAAACTTAGCATTCAGTGTCCATCAGCTCTGACGAGCTCCCACCTCTGCCGGGCTCCAGAGAGAGGCCTGGGGCCGAGGGGCCATCGGGGAGGGAGGGATGAGGGCCGCAGCCTCTCCTGGACGTACAACTACCCGCCACCCCTGGGAGACTGTCCCTGCAGGGGAGGCTCCAGCAGCTGGGGCAGAAGCCCACGCCCCGGAAGACCAACGAGACTGCCCTCCCCCCACCCAAAGCCGTCCCCCTTTCCTTTCAAATCATTAGAACGTGTTCTTCCCGGAAGCCACTGCTGGGCTCATCGTTTCAGACTCAAATTGCCGCCCCTTTCCTCTTGGGGGTCAGTCCCGGCGAGTCCCCACGGCCAGCGGGTCACGCAGCATTTAAGCATCCTGCTGCTGGGCGCAGAGCGCGGGAGCATCGTCCCGGGTCCCCACCCTAAGGGCACCCCTGCCTCACAGCACACGGGGAGTCTGAATCTTCCAGGCGTGATCTTACTTTAGGGACCTCATTCTCTGAGGTCCAGCGGCCTCATGTATAGAATGGGCAAGACAACTGCCGTCTTGCCTCTGTAGTTCTGAGGGTCAAGGGAGACAATAGATGGAGATGCTTTGTGGTATGGTAGTCACACCTTCAAACCTCTGGAGGGGGAACAGCTGGCCAGAGGGCCTCCCAGGGTGCCAGCCATCCCTCCTGCCTCAGCTCGGCCACCTGGAGCCTCACACACTGAGGCGGGTATGACAAGGGAAGGACAACAGAGACGGTGACTGCAGACCCCACCCCGCTGAGCCAGGGGGCGCACTGCCCGCTCTTTTCCTGTCACGGGTCACTCACCACCCACGTCTGTCCAGAGCCTCCCCCAACATACCCGGCCTCCCTTCCTCCACCCCGGCCAGGTTGCTGGAATACTCTACGCATCGCCCACCGCCCCAGCACTGGCTGGCGGTGATCGGTCGCTACTGGTGGGTGGTGTTTGCAGGTCACGCATCAGTTGATCCGACTCGCTGCTTTGGTCTGTTTTCTGGACTAGACTCCTTCACGGAGCTCACATCACCCAGATTCGGGAATGTGTCCTTGCGGAGGGTGAGGCGTGAGGAGAGCACCCTGGCGCCTGTGACACGGAGCTTCCGTACGCACAAGGTCCCCCCACGCTACCTACCCCTCCCCGCACGTGTGTAACAGGAGGAAGAAAGGTCTCGTGCAAGGCCGCTCACTGCATCCCGAACAGAGGCAGGGCTCTGTGTCAGAGCGCCCGTGACCTCCCACCACCTCTGGGCCAGGCCCCGGCCTGGGTCTCACAGCCACCTCGTCAGTGCACGCGGCCCCCTCCCCAGAGGAAATGCAAGGCCGCTCACTGCATCCCTAACAGGGGCAGGGCTCCTGTGTCAGAGCGCCCATGACCTCCCACCACCTCTGGGCCAGGTCCCGGCCTGGGTCTTACAACCACCTCGTCAGTGCACGCGGCCCCCTCCCCAGAGGAAGACCGTCCCCAGCATGGTCTTGCTCATCTAATGAAGCGGCTGGACACTGACATGAGGGAGGAAAGGTTCCTGGGCGCGGCCGGACCCCAGGAGGTGCAGGCTGCGGCCGGACGCCTCCCACAGGTGAGGGGAAGGATGCCAGCCCGGGAGCCGGGACAGCTGGATTCTGATCCGGCATCTCTCACGGCTCAGCCCCTTGGTTGCCTGCCGATGGGTAACTTTGGGCAGGCTCCTGAACGCCCCTCCGCCACAGTCTCCTTGTCTGACAAAGGCCTTGAGGGCGGGGAGGGGGTAGTGACACGCACCTGGGGATGCTGGTGAGATAGGTCATGACATTCTGGAACTCCTTGTCGGGCACTTCGCTGAAGGCCGGGTAGTCCGGGAAGGTGATGACGGGGCTCCCGTCCTGCCCCCGCCCACCTGGGGAGACAGCAAAGGCAGCACTTAACTGGGCATCGGTGCCACATCGTCAAGAGAACATGGCTGATCTTTCACAAGCACGGAATATTTCACTTAAAATTGAGAGCATCGCCCGGCCGGCGTGGCTCAGTGGTTCAGTGTCCACCTAGGAACCAGGTCAGGATTTGATTCCCAGTCAGGGCACATGCCCAGGTTGCAGGCTCCATCTCCAGTGTGGGGTGAGCAGGAGGCAGCCAATTAAAGATTCTCTCTCATCATTGATGTTTCTATCTCTCTTCCTCTCAAATCAATAAAAATATATTTAAAAAATTGAGAGCATGTTCTTCAATATCATATATATATATTCCTCACCCAAGGATATGCTTTTACTAATTTTTAGAGAGAGAGGAAGGGAGAAAGAGAGAAAGAGAAACATCAACACGAGGGAAACAGATTGGTTGCCTCCCCTACATGCCCCAATTGGGAATTGAACCCCACAACCTTTTGGTGTACAGGAAGATGAGATGCTCCAGCAAACTGAACCACCCAGTCAGGGTCAACATATTTTTTATTATGAATAAATTCATGCATATTGAAGGAAAATATTTGGAATATACAAAAAAGTGAGCTGGATTAAAACAATCTGCTAATATTTTGCCGCTATGGGCAGCCACCATAGCATGGGGCACATTTAATTCCAAACCTTTTTTGGTGCATTTTTCTACACAATTGAGACTGTGTTGAATATAAAGCTGGCGACCTGCTTCTTTCCTAACATTGTGAACGACAGTTTTCTGGGCTTTATAAATGATGTGACTGCTATTGTAAATGCTGCACAACATTCCAATCAGGCTGGGTCCTAATGACCCTCCTACTGCCTACTTTACCTGCTGCAGGAAAGTTCTGGATTCCAGGGGACTTCAGCCAGCAGCGCTTGGGGCTGTGTCCCTCTCAGGACCCAGCTGACCCGCGGCCGGCTCTTCCCCTGGCTGCTGCCCTCTTCACAGGCATCGCGACAGCCTCGCCCGGGCCCTTGGTTATGCCGAGAGCAGGCTGCATCCAGTGGCCTGTCCCCAGTTCCCACCACGTGGAACAGGACCAACTAGGTCATGGAGAACCAGAACCAGGGGCGGCCAACCACCCGCCATGCAGACACCGGCCCCCACGCTCCCCGGCGGCCGGCACTCACCCGACAGGTAAGCAAAGCGCTTCTTCAGCTGGTCCTGGATGTCGGCAGCACAGAGCGGGGTGATGTCCTGGTGCATGATTTCATCTGCGGGGAGAGCAGACAGACGGACACACCTGTCACTCGGTGGAAACACTGCCGCACGAGCCACAAGTCTGGGTCAGCCCCCACACGGCCTCGCACATCAGCAGACAACCAAGGGGCTGGCGGTCACGTGCTTGGAAAAAAAAAGTCAGTTTCCAATACGCAGAAACCTTTGTTTCTCAGAGCACAAAAAGCGATGTGCTGAGGGATTCATCAATATTTAAACTGTGGTGTGTGTCAGAGGCACAGAGAAAGGCAGAGAGAGAGGAGGGAGGGCGGGGAGAGGGGGACGGAGAGGGACATGCAGGCAAGAAGGGGAGACACCAGGAAAGGGGAAGGGCTGGGAGCTGGAGGGCTGACTCCTACGGCCAGTAGTCAATGAGCAGCACTGAAAACAGACAGGCTTTGTTCTGGGAATCTCCACCCATGTTCTGGAAGCGATCCAGGCAACCCCTGGGGCCCTTACCTGTTGCCTATGCAAGGACTTGCTAATCAGAGAGGAAACCTGGCCCCTGTCGTGGGTCCGCAGCCTGCAAACACACACACACACACACACACGCGTGGGGCCTCACCACCCTGACAATGACACTGAGGAGGGTGCTGAGCCAAGTCCCCCAGCCTGGTGCTGAGAGGAAAAACAGCTCAGCAGGCTGCAGGCTGCAAGTTCTAGATCAGGGGTTTGGGAGTGAACTGGCAGCACCTCCAGCCACGCCCCGGTGCCATCAACGGTTTCGCAAGACTCTAGGGGAAAACCTAGGCCCTGACTGAAGATGTGAGGTCACTGCCTGGCGTGTGATGCTGGGGTGTGAGTTGCAGGTGGACTCCAGTGTTGGGTATGCTCCGTGTCCTCTGCGTTTCCCAGCCAACGCCAGGCCAGCTAGCATGTGTTTATAGCCAATGTCTCATGTCGCAGACCCCAGCTGTCCAGTCAAGCCTGCAGTCTTGAACGTTAACACATCGTTTTGTCTAAAGAGACTCGGGACTCACGGCGATGCCTTGCCAATGGCCTAAGAGGTCAATCCTTCTGCACCCAGTTTGAGACCCGGGCCACGAACAGCCTGGAGAGATGGTTCATGGAGATCTTTTACCCTGAAAATTCCAGGGGAGGAAGCAAAATGCTATCTGCACAGATCAGCCTTAAATCCTGTTCTTCTGGTCTTGCAAACAAGCAAGTGGAAACAGGCGACACGCGAAAGCAGAGGCGGGTCCCGAAGATCCTGGCTGTGTCATTTGTGGAACTGCCAACCGCCACCATGGGCTGCCCCTCGACTGCCCGGGTGGAGGAGGAAGTGACGAGGGCGAGGGTGACTGGGCCTGCCAGGGCCCCACGGAGTGGCGGTGGCGGCACTCGGGGTGAGGAAAGGAACAACAGTAAACCCCAAACGTCGGGAACTGCGCTGGGCCTCCCCTGGATGGCTCGGTGGCACCGATGGCATTTCCCAGTGTGCACTTCGATGTCTCAGCAATGGCTTTCTTTTGAGGGAGAAAAACAGGGTTGAAAACAATTGCTCCAAGAGAGCTTGGAGTATCTATCTTTAATTCCAGATGAGGTGACTTAAGACTGTCTACGCCTCATTTATTTGGCATGAGTTAGGTGCGGTTCACGCGGCAGCCTAGAAGTCTAGCTTTTGCATTGCTGTTTTCTTCTCTCCACAGGAAGGAATATCCACACGAAACGTGTGCTCCTTTTCCTCCCATTCCACCTCTGCAGCCCTGGGAGGAGCATGCCACTGGGAACTCAGGGTCTCCCTGAAGCCTGGAGACGTCCCGGGGGGCCGCGGGAAATAGTGCGGACACTGAGCTGGCCAGTCCTTTACCAATTGGGGACCCAGCATCAGTGACAAGCATCAAAGTGACCTTGCCCTGGATCCTGAAATCTCCCGCCGGCACTCAACTTCCAGGCTTCACCAACTCACGAAGAGAAAAAGCTGTGCATGTCAAGGCCTCTGATGGTGGACATGTCTACAGTAACTCTTAGCTTGATTCTGAATGGCCGAGGCTTCGCGGTAGCACTTCCTCTCGCCAGCAAACTCTCACAGTCCGAAGCTCCCTATGGACACCCCGGGCTGTCTGTTCTCTGCCCAGCTCACCCTGATGGCAGACGGCTTTCCCAGGCACTGGAGACAGAGCTGGTATTACTGACCCTCCCGTACTTTCTGTGACAGTGTCAGTCTCAGTGGCTGGACCACTGTTCCTGTGAATTTGGTTCCATTGAGGGACGTCTAGGGGGCCTACTCACCTACCTTCTTCTTCTTCAGGTGATGCCCACCCTCATATTCTTAGATTTTCTGAAATGGACCAAGGCCCCTCCAGCCTCAGGGCCTTTGCACAAGCTGTCCCCTCTGTGATGCTTTTTTCACCTCTGTTCGCCTGTCTAATCTCACTCAACTGCAGGCCAAGATGTCACTCCTCAGGGAGGTTCCTAGCCTGGACGGGGCCTCCAGCATCCTATCAGCACCCACTATGCCCACAACTCACAGATGCCCTACTTCCAGGGCCCAGCTCATCGGCTCCCATGGAAGGAGCTCAAAGAACAACGTGTTGAACAAATGTAGCAAGAGGAGAAGGAGAGAATGGCTTCCCAGAGCATCATTTGGAATCTAATCCGGCAAAGTCCTTTCTGGCTTGCACATAGGCTGGTTCCAGAATGTCTGATGGGTGGCAGGCCGCATGGGGTACAGAGACCCAGACTGCTGACTGCTGCGAGGCGTGACCCTGCAGCCAGGTGGTGGCAACCAACATTTGTGAACTTTCTGGAGCAGAATTGACTCTACTATTGCACCTCAGATCAAGTGCCCCATTTTAGGTTTGAAAAATGGGGCTGCTCTGTGGAAACTGCATGAAGGTCTGCGCATACAAAGGGATGATCTCTAAAGCATCCACATGGAATGCATCCAGTGGCCGCTCCGCAGAAAGCTGAAGATAATGAAAAACGTTTCCCACCTGGGATTAAGGCCCAGGACCTGGAGTTCGTCACATGGTGCCTCTGGGACAATGGGCTCTGGACAATGTGTCACGTTTCACCCTTCCCGCAGCGACATTCTCACTCAAGGGCAGGGCAATTTTGCATTTTGTGCTGACAGTGTTTTTTCAAGGTCCCTGTCCAACGTGTTTAATTTTGTGGAAGAGTTCTGCTGCGGCCACTGGTTCAGACGGACACGGAGGTGCTTGAAGGTGACAAAAGTGAGTCCTATCCCCCGCGTGCCTCCTTCACTGTGTGTGCGCCTGGCTGCTCCAATGTCAGACGCCTGGGGCAGGAAGTGGGGTCACCCCGCCTGCCAGTTCAATGAAAGGGTCAGGCAGGGCCCAGCTCCTTTACAGAACATCTCTGTGAGAGCACAATGCCTTACAGATAGCTCCCCGCTTCCAGCATTCCTGTCTCGGCCCAGACGTAAGTGGAGACTCCCAGCCAATTAGCCCGTCACAGAGTCACTTTTGAGGAGAGGGGTTAAGAAGGGCCTTGAGTCGGAGGGGTACAGGGTGGGAGAAGACGGTGCTTCTCTTCCGACCCCCGACAGGGTGGTGAGGACAGGGGGGCTGGGTCTGGGAGCCTGTCTGGGAAGGCTGCCCTGTCTGGGGCACGGCGGGGGACGAACAGCCCGCTTAGCCCTTCAGTGGGAATGATCCCTGACTCACGAGGTCTTACCTGGCCTGGGACCCAGCTCAGCTCTAGATGAGGACAAAGAGGGAGACACCTCAGCTGCTGAACTGTATTCCCACAAAACTGTTACCTGAATCCTGCCTGGGTTGGGCAGCAATCTTAGAGTCCAGGGGTGGCATGATACTTTCACCCTTGGATCTCTTCGTCCGAACACAACTAGACTGCGGCAGCAAACTTCCTTCCTCTTGCAAATTGACTCAGGGATTTGCTTCACTGTAGGACAATTCTGTAATGGAGGTGGGCAGCACCTCACCCATTCCCGGCCACTCAAAGGGTGTACGAGCCTCTGCCCCGCTCACCAGTGGCCTCTGGAGGTGTTGAGGGAACACACAGTGATGGGCTGGAGCAGATGCAGAACTCGCAGGGCCCTGAACAGGTGGCACATGTCCCAGGTTCAGTGAGCCCCGGTGCTGACAGGACAGGAGCCCTGAATTCCAGTTCAAAGGCTGGTCCCTGCTGTTTCCTGCTGACCTTGGACCTTGCTCACAGGGACACAGGAGCCCAAGAAAGGCTCCTGCAAAGGGGCCAACAGCTGGTGAGAGGCCCTGGGCCACGACGTCTCTTATGTGCTAATTCTCTTATTTGTATCTGACTGAAAGCCCGCATCCAAGGCTTTTGCTTATTTTTAATTAAAATAAAATAGTGATCTCTTTTCAAAGTCCAGGGTGGAGAGTCAAGTGTGGCTATTTCCCCCAGCTCCCATGGGTGGGATTCCTTTCACCAAGCCCACCCCAGGAATCTCCAAGCCAAGAGCAAAGTGTGTGCGGACAGAACAAGGGAGGCCGCTGGCTCCAACCACGCCCCATTTGGAGCCCTGCGTCCAGGGTGGGATGGATGCCTCCTCCGCCAGCTGTTGAGTCCTTGTGGTCCGGACAGGAGTGGCGTCTCCAATTCTATTTATAATCTATGTGGAGGGTTCTGTGATCTAGCCACTCGAGATGTTTGAGGTCTATACTATTTGGGCAGCTGAACGCTCATTCACAGCACATCCTGAGCTATTATTGAATTAGGCATACATATTTCACATCATGTGCAAAGCATCGTTAACTCACTCAGTGCACCAAACGTTCTCCCTGATTTCCTAATCTCAGAAAGCAAGTCCTTACAAAATCCTATGTAATAAAACCCTAATATGCAAATCGACCAAATGGCGGAACAACCAGTTGATATGACACACACTGACCACCAGGGGGCAGATGCTCAACACCTGGTGGTCAGTGCGCTCCCATGGTGGGGGAGCACTGCTCAGCCAGAAGCCAGGCTCACGGCTGGTGAGCGCAGTGGCGTGGTGGGAGCCTCTCCTGCCTCCACTGCAGGAGGGCAGTAAGGAACGAGGGGTCCTGGACTGTGAGAGCCCCGGACTGTGAGAGGGATGTCTGCCTACTGGCTTAGGCCTGATCCCCAGAGGTCCTGGACTACAAGAGGGCACAGGCCGGGCTGAGGCCCCCCCCCCCCCCGCCCTGCCCCAGTGCACAGATTTCGTGCACCAGGCCTCTAGTTTAAAATAAAAGACCCCATAAGAAAAGGTGCTTTACTGAAATTGTCATCAAGAAAAAGCACCTCCCACCAACAAGCAGTGTTGGTTCACATGCATCCGGGTGGAGGAAATCAGGAAGCCAGACTCACTCAAGTTGGAGCCATCCCCCTCTCCTGTAAGGGGCCTGGGGGTCCGTCCACCATGCAGAAGTGGCTGGACAGGACCCCAGTGTGCGCTACTTGTGCAGATAAAGCTGTACACCCTGGAGGCCCTGTGAAACTCCTCACAGTGTAGTCTCCAGAATTGCCTCTTCCCAGGCTGTGTGCCCACGTGCTCAACATGTCTGTAGCTCACACCTGCGCAGGAATCACCTGGCAGCCTCACTAAGCACACACACAGAACTGACAGTATGTCTCTCTTACATGTATTAGGTGTTCTCTATTCCATCCCGCCCCATGCTGGCTCCAGCAAACCCAGCATCCTCCCTCACACAGGCTCTGGGCAGCCTGCCTAAGCACACGAAGCTGCCACGCAGGTCACGGCCAGTGAGCTGCCTGACCTATGTCGGAGTGTAAGCAGTGCCCACAATCCGCCGGGCTACCCTAACCAGCATGGAGCATTTTCCCAGGGGCCCCAGCTCCCACTCCTGGGGCTTCCAGGGTCAAACTCCCAGAAGATGGTTTGTCTGCATGTTCCGGGGAGCCCTCTTCCACGCCAGGGAGAGAAGGGCTCCGTAGTCAAACACACGTGGGAAGCACCACAGACAAACCCTCCTTTGTGGAAGCTCCAAGAAACTTAACTGGTTGCAGATTTGGGGGGAGTGGATAACAATTTCTAACTACTGCAGAATTAATGTTGAAAATAATGCACTTAGGGAAGTGCTACTCCAGGTAGCTTATTACCAGTAAAACAAAGAAAAAGTCTTCAATGAAATTCAAACACAAGCACTCACTGAGCCAACAGCACAGATGAAAGTAAAAACAAAAACAAACCCCCCAACTCCACCAAGGTCTTAAATCAATAAGGAAGCAAGTATGTCTTGGACATCTACACTATGACCAGCTGGCATAATGGGGAGTACAGGAGAAATGTAAGAACTTCTTACACTTACAGGCTGTCTGGAGCAGCTAAATTACATTTTAATTGGTTCACACAGAAAATCTTCAATTGTAACAGAAATAGCAGTCGAGTACAATGATGAGTAAAATACCTTTTACGTATTAATGCATTTACTTGCCACAACAAACCAAGAAATGGAAGAGTATTATACCATTTTTTGGATGAGCAAACTAAGGCACAGAGAGGTTGAGAGACTTGCCTGAAACCACACAGCAGTGATGGGGGCTGGGTCGGGGGAGGTGGTTCTAGATGCAGCAGCTTAAAGAAGGGAGGGGCAAGGGTGTCAGCCAGTCTGAGGCAGCATCACGGTGGGTGTCTCTTAGGAAATGGGGTTTCGGAAATAGAGATGCTAAGAGGGGGCGTTTCTAATGTGGGGCGGGGGGAGGCTTGGTGTGACAGACAGCCATGGAGAAAGCTCAAAGTAACAGAAATGAGCTGAGAGTCTGGTGCCTCCCTCACGTGACTAGAGTGGGTCGTAAGGTCCTCACTGTGATATTTGATTTCCTGAGTTCCTTACCCTTGCATCAATGGTTAAAGAAATATTTAGCAACTAGCAGAGGCATTTCAAATAATCTCATCATAATTTTGTATCAATTCTTTTTTAGAGTCCAAGTAGATTTCTTTTTTAAAAAAAATCATTAAAAATTTTTTCAATTATAGTTGACATACATTATTGTATTAGTTTCAGGAGTACACCCCAGTGATTAGACATTACATAACTTACTAGGTGATCATCTGGATAGGTCTGACACCATAGATAGTTACTATAATACTAGAGGCCCAGTGCACGAATTCATGCACCAGTGGGGTCCCTCAGCCTGTCCTGCGGGATTGGGCCGAAACCAGCTCTTCGACATCCCCTGAGGGGTTCCGGATTGCAAGAGGGCACAGGCCAGGCCAAGGGAC
>NW_005371371.1:428000-434108 GCF_000412655.1 Myotis brandtii
TACTGACTATGTTCCCTATGCTGTACTTTACATCCCCATGACTATTCTGTAACAGCCACTCTGTTCTTCTTAATCCCTTCACCTTTTTCACCCATCCCCCCAAACCCCTCCCATCTGGCAACTGTCAACATATTCTCTGTGTCCACGGGTCTGCTTCTGTTCTACTTATTCGTTTGTTTTGTTTTTTAAATTCAGTTGTTGGTAGATATGTATTTATTGCCATTCAAGATCTTAAGCCGGCTCTCCCTGCTGCGGGCAGAGAGGAGAATGCTGTCAGTGATGGGGACTGCCTTTGCCACTGCTGCTGCAGCTCAGGCCGGGGCTCCCAGCCTGTAAGTGTCTTTAACCTGAACACTGACTGCACATTGTCCCCAAGGGTCACAGAGGCAAGCTGTCTACAGAACGGCTATCGCCTCTGTGCAATCTTCTGAGTGGCTTCAGTGAGGGCCTGGAGCCCAGAGGCTGCATTTTCCTTGGCTGAAATCACCTCTCATACACAGGGCTCCTTGGTTTCCCAGGGAGTGGGCCAGAGCTCTGAAGGCAGTTGGGGCTGTGTGACCTTGGGCATGTTACTTAACCTCTCTGAGCTGCTCTTCATCTGTAAAATCGGGATGATCATGGCATCCAGCTCCCAGGGTGGCTTGTATACTCAGTGAACACCTCCAGCATGGCGTCTGGTGTGTGGTGGGTATTAATTGTTACTAACACCTGGGCATGGACAATCTGCGCTGTGCCCTGGCCAGCATACGTCACCCCTGCAGTTTGACTCTGGTTTGCTTTTTAAGAAAAAGCCATTTCAGCCCTAGCTAGTTTGGCTCAGTGGATAGAGCACTGACCCTTGGCTGAAGGGTCCCAGGTTCAATTCCTGGCTAAGGGCATGTACCTTGGTTGCAGGCTC
Organism: Myotis brandtii; assembly: GCF_000412655.1. Classification (NCBI taxonomy): domain Eukaryota; kingdom Metazoa; phylum Chordata; class Mammalia; order Chiroptera; family Vespertilionidae; genus Myotis; species Myotis brandtii. Next base: position 428,899 of record NW_005371371.1, read on the forward strand.
AATCTGCAGCCCTGGTCAGGGTGTGTGCGAGAGGCAACCAATCGATGTGTTTCTCTCACATCAATGGTTCTCTCTGTGTCTCTCCCCCTCCCTTCCACTGTCTCTAAAAATCAATGGAAAAATATCCTCAGGTGAGGATTAACAAAAAATCTCTATATATAAAAGCCTAATATGCAAAGTGTCCCCTCGGGAGTTTGACCGATCAGGAGTTCGATCGCTCACTATGACATGTGCTGACCACCAGGGGGTGGCGCAGAACAACAAAGGGCCCCGGCCAGCAGTCGGTAGCTGGTAGGTACCCTACCTGTGCACGAATTTCATGCACTGGGCCTCTAGTCCTATATAATAAAAGGGTAATAATGCAAATCAACCGAACAGTGGAACGACTGGTCGCTATGATGTATACTGACCACCAGGGGCAGATGCTCAATGCAGGACCTGCCCCAAGCCAGCAGGCCCCAATCGCTTGATGGTGAATGGGGAACTGGGGGTGGGTGGCGATGGGGGACAGGGCTGGCTGTGGGCAGCCAGGGAAGATGGCCCTGATCGCAGGCCAGGCCTAGGGACCGTACCTGTGCATGAATTTCGTGCGCCAGGCCGTTAATAAATAAATAAAAGCCTTTAAAACAAAAAGAACGAAAAACAAAAAGCCATTTCAGTCAATGGCTCCTTCAGGGCTCCACAAGGAGATGCCACTTGATAATACTACTAAGAGTTTTGCCCTTCCCCTCGTCCCTACCAGAGTGTGGGTCTTTCTAGCAATCGCATACCATGGTACCAACCAGCTGCAGGAAAGCAGTCACCAACCCCATCTTGTCAGAGATCAGGGACATGTGCAAAAATCAAAACAATGCCACTGCTTTCACACTTTTTATTTTGTTCTGGATCAGCGGTTCTCAACCTGTGGGTCACGAACAATGAAAATACATCCTGCATATCAGATATTTACATTACGATTCATAACAGTAGCAAAATTACAGTTATGAAGTAGCAACGAAAATAATTTTATGGTTGGGGGTCACCACAACATGAGGAACTGTATTAAAGGGTCGCGGCATTTGGAAGGTTGAGAACCACTGTTACAGTTATTTTTTTCATTTAACATGTTATTTGTGCTACCATATTGGATTTAGCATTGTTATTTTTATTTAATTTGATATTTTAAAATGTGTTTCAATTTCTAATACGGTAAATAACCTAACACAAAGCTTTCTACAATCCTGAGCAGAGAATTCACAGTGTAAAGGGGCCGAGGCCCAAATGTCCAAGAACCATGTCTGGAGGCAGCAGGAGGTTGGGTGGGCTCCTCACAGGAGGACCGGACTAAGGAGGCAGGTCCTTCCAGAGTTTGGAGACCTCAGCTGTCCCTCTCCTCTTCCAGCTCCTGGTCTCTCTCTCCTGCAGGGTGAAAGCACGCTGGCTCTGGGTTCTGCTGCCTCTGCTCACAGCTCCCCTGGGGACTCAGCTCTCGCCACACCACCACAGGGCTGGGCTGCCCACGGAGGGGTCATCCAACAAGGGGACTTGGGGACCTGCACATGTTTAAGGCAGTGGGCACCAGGCTGCACCTTCTGGGCCATGGGTGCCGGCAGGGTGCTGTGCACAGCTAGCTGCACAGGCGCTCACTGCTCCAGGGTCTCTGAGCAGACACGTGGGCTAGATCCAGCCCGGCACCCCGGAGGGAGCATTCCCACACAGGACAGACCCGCAGGGTCTTGCATCCCTGGGTTCGAGGAGGAGAGGCCAGTCCCGGGCAGATGTGCAAGCCTCTCTCTGTCTCTCTCCCTCCTCCCCTGGGCACTCTAGCTCTCGGGCCTCAGCCTCTGAATGTCGGTCTTGCTCTGATGGCCACTGAGTGGGCTCACACTAACCGGGCACCTGCCTTGCTGGTCAGGGACACATCAGTTGCCACATCCCAGAATAGCTGGCTATCCGATGGGCAGAGGTCCAGAGACCTGTCCTGTGGGAGGGGCAGGAAGAGACCCAAATACAACAGGGTTTCATGCGGCCATGTTCTCAGCGTGGCCCGGGTCATGAAGGACTGGGGGCTGGGCTGGGGCTTGGGGCCGAGCAGCTGAGGGGCCCCTGCTCCCTCCCACCTGTTCCGGACAGAGGTCAAGGGTGTCCTGAGGCCACTCTCCCAGAAGGTGCTCCGTCTCCTGTGTTCAGTGTGGTTTCAGCTCTGCCTCTCTGCTCAGGAACGTGCTAAGGGGGCTGTTCGAGAGCAAAGCTCCACATTCGGAGCGGAGGGAGCTGGCGCCTGCAAAGAATCTGATTCCGGGACACAGCTGTCACACGCTGGGACGGAACTGAGGTTGGATATAGGAGTGGCGTGGCCATGTTCTCGTGACCCTTTGCTCCTTTCTCTCCTCAGAAGCTTCGTTTCTGCGTCCTGGGTGGCAAGGCCCCTCCCTCAGCCCCTGGACCAGCCATGGAGGAGCGCCTCCATGCAGCTGCCGGAGGCACTCCCCGGAGCTCACTCCACAGGCTAAGGACCCCGAAGGGTGAGTTTTCAGCAAGGAGGAAGGGTGAGGTCAGGCACCCTGAACAGCAGCTCAGGCCATGGAGCTGGGAGCACAGGACTCGACCCTTGCCAGCTGGGCAACCGAGGCCTGCGCACAGCTTCTCATGGAGGTGCTGGAAGTAATCTGCTGGGCATCCAGGCGGGTGGGTGTCCCCAGCAGTCAGGGCCCGGCAGGCTGGGGAGGAAGGTCGGATGTGGCAGGGTGGGCGAGGCTTCCCGCGGTGCAGGAGCTGCCGTGTCCAACAGGAGAGATGGCGAGAGAGCTGTGCGGCCTGTTGTTTCTACTAAACCACCCATTTATTAAACTCCTCCCTGCATGGCCTTCGTGAATGCGGCCTTCAGCTGGGCCAGTCCTTCCTGAGTTCACAGTTTCTGTTTTGTTTTAAAGGCCCACAAAGGCGATCGGAGAAATGGGCGCAGACAAGGACCCACACGGCAATGTGAAATGCAGGTCTGTCTTGCACTTGGCAGCAGCACCGTGCAGATGGCCGCAGAGCAGCTGCGGCACGTGGACGCCAGGCCAGCCCTGCAGCAAGTGCATCTGTGATCGTGGTCCTGCCACGCCCTGGCCACAGCCTCTCAGAGCTGCGCCGGCCAGCTCAGGGCTGCAGCATCTCATCCCAGGGGCTCCTGAGCCACAGAGGGGAGGGGGCACCCATGGCAGCCGGCCCTCCAAGATGCCACTTCACTTGCTCAGTTCTTCACTCCTCAGTTCTTCGATGCCGTGCCCGCCCTGGGTTCACAGAGTGGGGGCCCTGGGCTGTGTGCTCAATGGCCAGGCCCACCCCTGGGCTCAGGGCAGGCACTGTGGCTGGGCTGAGGGAGTTCACTCAGACCAAGGGACCTCGGGCCCTGCAGAGAACCGAGAAGGAACCCTCTAGCCATAGATGAGGGCTTTCTTTGCACCCACTCCTGATGTGGTGTCCCTGATGGGCTGCCACCACACCCCTGTCCTTTCAGAAACCTGTGGTGGCCGGCCCACTTGATTTCCAGCCACCCCTCACTGCTCTGAGACCTCGTTGTAGCCCTTGCTTGTCCCAGCCACAGGCCTCTCCCATTCCCAAGGTAGACGACGGGTAAGCCAAGAAGGAAGGCAGCAGGGCACTTCATGGGAACGTCTCAGTTTGAAATTCCCAGGCCAAGAGCCTCATTTTTGTTTAACCCGGCAGGAGACCACCTCGCTTCCACGGCTCTGGGGCAAAGTGTGCACCTGCGTGGGTTTGGCAACCAAAAGGATGGGCCCGAGAACGTTTAAAGGTTTGTTCTCCGAGCAGCTGGGGAGCAGGGCAGGAGGGTGTCCTCATCTGCAGGTGGGAGCTGCTCCCCACACACGCCATAAGCGTGGCCAAACGGAATCGAGCTGGGAGACTGGGGAGCCTGAATGTCCACCCTGCTGCCGACGTGAGAAGTAGGTGCAAGGGAGCCATGGAAGAAAGGGTTAAAAGGCGGCTCCTGATCATGCTACAGGAAAAGAAATCTTCAGGCTTTTTTTTTCTAATATTTCTTTTTTATTGATTTCAGAGAGGAAGAGGGAGAGAGAGATGGCTCCTGATCACGCTACAGGAAAAGAAATCTTCAGACTTTTAAAAAATATTTCTTTTTTATTGATTTCAGAGAGGAAGAGGAAGAGAGAGATAGAAACATCCATGATGAGAGAGAATCATTGATCGGCTGCCTCCTGCACGCCCCTTACTGGGGATCGAGCCCGCACCCCAGGTATGTGCCCTTGGCCAGAATCGAACCTGGGACCCTTCAGTTCACAGGCCGATGCTCTAGCCACTGAGCCAAACAGGCTAGGGCCTCAGACTTTTTTTGGTAGCAGTGGATCAGAAATCGGACAGTGGCATGACGAACACCAGACCTACTTTCGTGTGCAAATATCGGGGGAGATGGAGTTGATCATAAAACTAAGTGCATTGTTTGCTTTTAGAGGCATCTCACCAATCGTGTCCCAAAGCGTCACATCAAAGTCCCAGCTAAATCGAGCTCTGAGGCTGCACACCTGGCAGCGAGGTAGGGGCTGGTCCCTGCCCGCACCGCCTGGCGGTCATGCCTGTGACTCTATAGCAGACGCAGGGCCTCACCGGGCTCCCCCTGAGAGGCCTCTCTGCAGAAGCGGCCCGTGACGAGACCTGCAGAACCAGGTGAGGGGTGGGGCGTGCTAGGGCGTGGAGGGCCCGGCACGGAGGCTTCATGGCACATCGGGGTTTGAACTTATTCTATGCTACTATGTGTGGTCCATTTTCAGTGCCCAGACAGGCTGGGATGGGTGAGGGTGACTCGTGGAGATCTGCCAGGTGTCTGCCAAGCCAGCAGGAAGCCAGCAGACAGGGGCCCAGGTCATGTGGAGGGAGAACCCGCACGAATGCCGGAGGACGCACACCCAGCTGGTGGTGACAGAAGGCCCTCTCCAAGCTCGTGCATTGACTGGAGGGTCTCTCCTAGGAGGCTCAGCAAGAGATGCCTGTGGACCTTTCACTAATAACATTTCTCTTCATGAACTTGCTGCCCAGTCCCAGGACTGGGCTTGATATTTCACAGAAATCAGCTCACGTGGCCCTGACAAGCCCACAGTTGTGACATCATCACACATTTCTGGCTGAAGTCCCATTCTGCAGGGGCAGCGGGCTGGCTCAGCCGACCCCATTGCAGACCCAGCATTCTCCACACCCCTCCTACCTGCCCC
>NW_005371371.1:434208-476551 GCF_000412655.1 Myotis brandtii
AGCCCCTCACCCTCCAAGGGAACCTCGAGAGCCTGGCGAGCTCCTGAAAACAGAGCTGGGAAGTGACCTGTGGGAGAGGTTGCTGGTGCATGAACCAGCCTTGGAATGCCACACAGTGGGACGCCTCCTCCTCTCCCAGGCCCCAGGTGGCACTTCTCACACTGATCATTCAACGGGCTAACCACTCACGGGTGATCTAAGGCAGTGGTCGGCAAACTGCGGCTCTTTGGCCCCTTGAGTGTGGCTCTTCCACAAAATACCGACTTCTGTGCATGGGCCACGAAGTTTCAATCACACTGTACATGCGCGCCTGCACGTGGTATTTTGTGGAAGAGCCACACTCAAGGGGCCACAGAGCCGCATGTGGCTTGAGAGCCGCAGTTTGCCGACCACTGATCTAAGGAAATAAGTCTTGACTCCAAATCCTCCTCCTCACCTGAGTGAATCTGGCTAATCAGTGAAGCTGCGGCTTAAATACGCTCGCCCTCGGACTCAAGTCCCTGAAGAAAAGAGCCGTTCTATGGGCAGTATGGCTCCTCCTCTGAGCACCTCCCCTTGGTGCCCAGTGCCGACTGGGCTGTTTGTTTGTGTTTAATCCGCACCGGGCGGAGCCTTCCTGCACACCTCGGTGCCTGCAGTGCAGCCAGCAGGGGTCAGGACAGGGTCAGGGTAAGAAAGCCACCAAGAGATTCCAGGCTCCCAGAGATGACAGGGAACAGGGCTGCCCACTGTGGCCGTCCCAGGGCTCCTTGAGGCTCACGCTGGCCTGACGTCTTCACAAAGAGGGAGCCCTAAGCAGCCACCCTGAAGACGAACAGCCACGGAGAGGTGGGAGGACGGGAGGGAGGAGCAAGCAGGGAAGAACACCAGCACCATCCTCAGTGTGCCCGGCAACCACCAGCTCACCCTTCACAGTGAATCCAATGTCTCGTTTCCTCTCCCAAAGCTCCGACTTCTGGGTTTCCATGGAAGCAAATGATGTCAGCCCTGAGCAGTGTATGTGACATGACGCCACCCTCACTCTGGTTCTGGGCTGAGCTTCTGGCCATGCTGGGCCCCCAACAGCATGTTGTACCAGCCACCTGCTGGGCCCCTGCAGGAGCCTGGCCCAAGTCCCTAAGCACCTGGCCCCCCAGAGTCCCACAGTTTTATGTTCTGAGGTGTCAGCATCTTTGCTTCCTTTGAAGTAATAGGTATGGTTTATGGACCTCACACACATGCTACACATGCACACACTACATATAAACACTGCACATACAACCTACACAGACACATCACACAGATAAAAACACCATACACCCCCCCACAGCACATACCACCTACACAGACACATCACACAGACAAAAACACCACACACCTCCCCACAGCACATACCACGAACACAGACACATCACACACATAGACAAAAACACCATGCACACCCCCCACAGGAGCCTACTGCTGTATAGAAATAAAGGAGGTTTTTCTGATGGCTTTTTTTCTTTTCTTACTCATTCTAAAACAATCACGTGTCAACATAAAAAAAAAACACCCACAATAACTCTAAGATCAGGGAAATCAATGCAAACAATTTCTATAGACGTCATTCCTTCCTGGCTCCAAGGGGCAGGAGGCACGCTGGGGCAGGTGCTCACGTGTCCTTCCATTCAGAGCTGCTCTCAGAAAGCTGCTCACGGAACACAGCACACAGGGAAAGACCGAGGTTCCTGTCACCAACACCCCACCACGTTCCTTCCGGACACTTCAGAAGGTCTCCAAAATTCTCCCCTGAACTGTAGGTGTGCATACTTAGTCCTGCTTTCTAAGTACCAAGAATTCTATAAATCTAAAAAAACAAACAAGAGGTTGCATAAACCTTCCTCAAAACATCCCTATCCGACAAAAGCAATGACACACGGTGTGGGGAACGTCGGGCTGCTCGGGTGAAGGGGACCATGGGAGGGCACGCTCATCTCATCCTAAGCCTCACCCAGGTGGCCCCCATGACGGGGTGGCACAGAGCACAGCGGGGGCATAGGGACTTCATGGACACTGTCCCACTGGGAGCCTTGGAGCCCCTGCCCTGCTCAGGCACACACAGGGGACAGGGAGAGACTTGCAGCATTTGAGTGGCAGAGAGAGAGAGAGAGAGAAAGAGAGAGAGAGAGAGAGAGAGAGAGAGAGAGAAAGATGAGACAGAGAGGAGAGGGGTGGAGGAGAGGTGTAATGGAGAGTGAGCTGGCGGCTTAGGGTTTGGTGGTGGCAGGTCATGCACATCTGTCAACCTCATTGATTTCATGAGTGACAAGACAGGAGACACCTGAGCCTGGAAAGAGATGGTGGTTCAAACTTGCCATCCTACTCAGCTTGGGTTCTCGATGGCCTCGGACACAGTGAATACGTCTGCGGTCTCCCCCACGTTACTTTCATCTAAAATCCTGTGTGTGCTCTGGGCCCAGCTCCTGACCAGCCAGGTGCCAAACTTCCCATCTGGCTCCCTCCCCATCCAGCCCAAACAGAAGTGACTAAAGAGGCACGTGACCTTGTTTGTAAATAGCAGGCGCTCATGAAAATCAGTAGCCAGTTACACAACCCTCTGCAGAGCGAACACCCCTGGCAGTACCACTGAAAGAAAGATTTACTATCACATGCACCAACACGTCTGTTTCTTCATAAATCTAGCAAATGTTTTTTTTTTTTTTTTTGTAAGAAAACAGCAAATGATTTCTAGAGACTGGGGAGAAAGCCCTCCAACCCTTAATTACACCAAGCTCCCTCAGGACACTTATTCGAAAGCACATTTATCTTAAAAAAAGAAAGTACGTGTTAGAAGAACCACTAAGAATTTATAATGCAAAGTTGTAAGACTTAAAACTAGTATTTAGCTAGGAAAACAAATGAACATCTAAAATGATGACCTATAGCCACAAGGGAGGACTCCCCACAATCCAGTTACCTGTGGTTATGGGACGGCAAAGCATCTGGTTTGTGAAATTTCTAAAATTCCAGACAATAGCTATAATGAGAAAGCATTCTTTTCAGGGATCCTTCCAGCATTGTCGCTGTGATACTGACTTCAAATACGAAAACAATCACTTTTCATTAAACGCACCAACTGTTTATGCCTTGGGTTTAAGAAGGAGTGACTGAGCTTTCCAATGCGGCCACCTACGTGAGCGTGATGCTCTGAATCTTATCTGTTGGGGAGATCCATGCACTCAGTCATTATTCACACACCCCGTCTCTTCATCATAAAACTGGACGCTTCAGATCTTTACTGTTGCCACTGATGGCTAAGGTTGAACCAATTCATTACAATTTACAAAATACTTATTTTCGGAACTATTCATCCATCCTTGGCAGAAGCATCTGCGATGACAAATCGCTTCAAAACGAGCACCGTTCCATCCTTAGAAACACAACCAGGGAACCCACCCATCCCCTCTCCAGGGTCTTTGTTCTCGGTCTGCAGGGGGCCTGAGTCTGGAGGGAAGTGCCTACCCTCCAACGGAGTTGGGAGCAGGGATGGCAAATGAAGCCCACATAGACCACCCCAGGACGGGCCGCTCACTGTCCACAGGCCTGACCAGTCCAGTCCCGATTCCTGCCACCTGGAGAGCCCTTGATCGGAGTGCACTGTGCATGGGAGCCCCGGGCAGCTCTGTCCCGGCGTCACTGCCAGGGACCAGTCCTCGCACCCACAGGCTCTGGGCTCCCTTCCTGGGCCCCACAAGCACATCCGTAGGAAAGCTGGAACAAAGGAGCCCACCACAGTCCATTCCAGCTCCCAGGGTGAGTGTGGCGATGTGCACCTTTACTCCAAGGGCAGAGAAACCCGGGCAGGGAGGGAGGCCAGGTGGCCACAGCCCCAAACCAGCTGGCGATGCCAGACGTCCCCACCCCTTGGAGCAGGACTGCCCTTTCTACCCCAGCCTGGATCTCTCTTACGAGGGAGGCCGGGCAGAGCCTGGCTCCTCTCTGTAGCTGGCCTATGTGGGTGACGGGCTAAGCCATCCCCAGAAGGTCCCCCGCCCCTCTCTCCCTGCACACCCTCCATTCACAGCCAGCACCAAAGCGCAGGCTTGACGCACCTGTGCTGGTCTTCAGGAGCAGCCACAGCCCGGAGATGTCCTGGGACAGCAAGGAGATGAGACTTAAGGTCATGCTGTCGCCCGCCAGCGCGCCGGCGTCAGGAGGCGGCGACCTGCCTCCAGGAACGCCCGTCCTGGGCGCACAAAGAAAGGCTGCGAGGCTCCATCTTTGGGCCGGCCGCCCGCCGCTGGCCGCGGCAGGGACACGGACCGCTGGTGTTCTGCAGGGCTGCCTGCCCGCCGGCTCCCCCAGGGCCTCGGGTTGGCTGTCCCCGAAGCAGGAGCCCTCGGCTGTGGCCACTAATTCTGCCTGCGGACAGTTAACTGTTGAGACTCCAGCGGCACGGAGGCTCCCGCAGCAGCAGCAGCTGCGGCCCTTTGTGTCGCCCGTCCGGACCCTCCCTGCAGGAGCCCCGCGCTCAGCCGCTGTCAGTCCTCTAAGCCCTGTGGGGCTGCCACCCAGGGGCCGGGTCTGGACCTTCTGGCCCCAGGACACCTCCCCAGGATGAAGACAGGCTGCAGAGCCGCACACTTAGGCGGCTGCGTGATGCTGCTCTTCCGTGTCTGTCCATCTGAGCTCCTTTGAAAGCTGTGTGCATGCCGCATAGTCCTGTGCGCCAGAGGGTCCTCAGCGGCTGAGTGCAGAGCGCCCCCTAGGGGCTGAGGACGCGGAAGATGGAATAAAGGGGATGCTCCATAGACGGGGATCCCTGGGGAGCTCGTTAAAGTGCAGGCTTCCATGGGGGAGGGTGGCACTGAGATTCTAACGAGCTCCCCGGTGAAGGTGACGGTGACGGTGACGGGAGGTAGCTAGTCTGCAGACAAGCTTGTGAGCAGGAAGAACCCCCGGGGGAAGGGGACCAGGCACTTGAATCCAGTGCTGGAGCCGACACACCTGGAGAGGACAGTCCTATAAGCTCACGCCTCAGGGCCAGCACTGAGCAGGTGTCCACAGCCTTTGCAGGCTTTGTTCCTACACCTGCCATTGGCATATAATGTTGCTGACACACTTGCCCCCTGCCTGGGCGCCGGCAGAGAACCCAGGTGGAGGCCACCAAGTCCTGCAGGCTCATGCTGTTGGGGGCATCTGTCACTGCAGCAGCAGCTGACATCGACCCCGATCCACCCCTCCCCTCTTTGTTCCTGTCACATGGTCTGGTTCTGAACCTGGGCTTGCTGGGTAATTCCCATCCTTTTCTTTCTCATGGCCCCTCCTCAACCTGACACTGCAGGCTTGTTCTGTGAGCACAACCCTTACAACGTGTTCCCAGGGACTGGGAACCTCGAGACATTCAAGTAGATCAGGGCACAAGCGCCTAGGGTGGCAGGCAAGGCCCTTTACAGCCCAGCTCCTCCTGTGGCCAGATTTCACTCACATTACCTACCCCCGAGTCCCCTGGCTCACAGCATCGGCAGGTCCCTGCCACGCTGGCTGAGCACAGCCTCCTCCTGAAGCCTGCTTGGGGGTGGCTGAGGCCTGACCTCCTGCAGAGGCCACGACGGCCCATGTCCAGCTCTACCCTCCTGCCCGGAGCCCCTGGCGAGCCCCCTGCCCCATTGCACTGGGCAGAACTCCTGGTGCCAAAAGACACCTGGGCTTTTAGCACCGTGGCAGGTGCACTTCGAATGGGTAATGGACAGCCAGGGAAGAGGACTATCCTGAGAAAGATGCTGTCAGACCTGAAGCTCTATTCACGAGAAGTGACGTTTTTAAACAGGAGGATGGAGGTGCCGCATAGCAGAGGAGGGGCCACGATGACATCCACCTAACCACACACCCAATTTATTCCCCACGCTCCCCACTCTGTCCCAGCATAGTCTCGGCCTCATGTCTCCCGGCCCACGGCAGATGCCCAAGTGACACTAGGCAGCATGATGTGTTATCAGGAAGGCAATGGCGGCCACACTGCTCACTGCCGTTTAGACCAGAAGTGCCTGCACCCATGGAGGGGAGGCCAGCTGATCTGGGGGCCACCACGCCGCTCCTCTGTGGAGGAAAGCTCCACTGCACCCTTAGTCTGGGAGGGGCTGCCGATGTCCGACTTGGTGCTCTCGATGAGCTGCTCTGGTGGACAATCCCAAGAGCACACCGGGGGTGGGCCAGCGAGGGGAGTCACATGCCTGGGAAAGCCCAGGCTCTAGGCTCGGCCCCACCGCCCGTCTGTCCTTTCTCTCACCCATTCTAGAACAGCTCCCTCGGGCAGCTCCTGGCTGCTGGTGACCCTCCCAACGCAAGGGCTTCCTTAGCTGGAAAGAAATGATAGATGCTGTACTTTACTATAAACGTGGCTTGTTTATTTATTTGAGAAAATTCAGCATTACTGGTCAAAATCTGCAATATGTAGCACACACTACGGGCAACATCATACTTTAAACACACGACGCGTACAGGACTGTTTTCCCAGTCGGCCCAGCCCAGAAACCTGCAGCCTGAAATGTTCAGGCTCCTCCGGGCCTGGCTGCAGCCCCAATTCCTGCCCAGCTGAGTGAGCTCCAGTGTTTACAAAAGCCTGACATTATTCCTTCCTCGTCCAGAGATACAAGAAAAGCCAACCAGGGCATCGAACAGTCTCCTCATGGGCAAAGCGGTGTCCCCTCGAACCTGAGAAAACTCTTTGTGTAACTTTACGAGAGGCTCTGGACCCTGAATTATGCAGAGCAGAACCAAAGTGCTGCGTGCGCTCAGGTCATTTTCTGCTCAGTGACTAACTGGGAGGAGCCATCCTGGATTACAGGCAGCGCCCTTATTTGCTGAGGCCTTTCCTCACCACCTGGCCTTGTTTCGTTGTCATGGCTACCAGGTGAGGCAGGTGTCACTGCTCAGCAGTCAGCTCGGCAAAGCCTCGGAAAGAAGGGAGAGCTGGACACAGCGGTCACTGAGTCCTCCCCACGCCCACGGCCCAGCTGGCTACTGTCCTCCTCCCATGTCCTCCTCCCGAGTCCTCCCCATCCTTCTCCTGCTTCCTGCTCCCCCTCCTCCTCCTGTGCCCTCCTGAGTCCTCCCCAGCACCCTCCTCCCATGTCCACTCCCACGGCCCCTCCCTCCATGTTCTTACTGAGCTTCTTTGGCTCCGAAATCATCGCGGCCCTAGTCCTTCCTACCCGCTGGCTGCTTCCCCTATCGGTTCTGTCCTCAGTCCTCACGTCCTGCAGGCCCCGTCCATTCAGCTCTCCTAAGCCAAATGAACCGTCCCTGTCCCCAAAGTCAGCCCACTGCTATTGGATGCAAAGCAGACTTCTTGGGGTGCCATGCAGGCCTGCGGGAGCTGACCGGTGGCTGTCCTCCCGCTGGCCGTGGTCACCCACCCCGACTCCTCACTTCCACAGCGAGCTCCAGCCGTGGAGCACGGCAGTGACCTGAGCGAGGTGTGCAGATGCCTCTCCATCCTGGGCCACGTGCCACATGGCATGAGGGACCCGCAGGGAGGCTTGGGGCGGGGGGGGGACAGCGGGTCCCTCAGTGTGTCTCAGCACATGAGCACCTCAGTTCCATGCACCTGATGAAGGGAATCTGCGGACTATATCGTCCAGTTTAAACTAATGCTCAGCAAAGAACCAAGTGGCCTAAGAGAAGACAAGTCGGACTGACACCCAAGCACAGATGAACCAAGATGACGGGCAGCCCAGTGAGAGCTGGGAAGACAGGGCCCCAAACAATGAAAACTCTCCAGGTCAGTGTGTTTAATCGTAAGTGAGAAAGCAACCCCATTTTCCACTAGGCTGAGAGCATCTTCCCAAATCGGTAATCTTGGGTGTGCCATTTATTTATTTATTTATTTATTTATTTATTTTTAAATATTTTTTATTGATTTTTTACAGGTGTGCCATTTATAAAAGCTCCCATGCACAAAAGGCAACTTTCTCAACAAAATAATCTAATTGAATAGTTATGTGGGCTTTGAACCCAGTAAACATACACCCATTAAAAAATAAAAATTTAACACCTCCTACTTAGTTTGTAAGAACAACAGATTAGCATTAAGAAAGAGACATTTCCTTGACATCAAGGAAAAGGGAGACCCGTCAGCTGAATTTCAACACCATCTGCATAATTGCTGAAGGAAACCAAGGATCAAGATAGAGAACCCAGCCTCCTGCCCACGCTCCCATCTCAGCCGCGATGGCTATGAAAACAACTTCATTAGAACTGAAAGAGGCTGGTGTGGGATCTGCTCTGATTCATTATGTCAGGTGTGGGAACACTAGGAACCTATTGAGTCATATGACTCTTACTTAAAACATGTTTTTATAATAAGAGCAATAATGTTTTTCCATACTATTAATAAAATTAAAAAGCATTAATATCTAACCTCTCTTCATTGAGACATCTTGGATCTTTGTGTGTATAGCTGACCACGAACAACATGGATTTGAACTGCGAGGGTCCACTTATATGTGTTTTTTCCCCCAGTAATTACATGCAATATTGCAAAAGTATTTCCTGTTCCTTATGATTTTCTTAATAACATTTTCTTTTCTCTAGTTTGCTTTATTGTAAGAATACAGTGTATACTATATAACATACAAAATATGCATTAACTTTTTGTCATCTGTAAGGCTTCTGATCAACAGTAGGCTAATAGTAGTTAAGTTCTGGGGGAGTCAAAAGTTAGATGCGGATTTCTTGACTGCCTGGGAGGTTGGCACTCCCAACCCAGCGTCGTTCAAGGATCAAGTGCATGTCATGGTTAGCAGAGCAGTCCTTGCATGTCATTTGTAAGTCATCACACCTGGGCGGGGTGGACACAGGGAGAAGCACAGGCCCGGGTTTAGAGGCCACCACGCGTGCTCCTGCTCTCTCACACCTGCCTCGCCTCTCCGTGCCCTGTGCCTGGTTAGGGCCAGCCCACCGTTAGGGCACCACAGTGGCTGGGCCTGGACCAACCCACCTTCCCAAGGGGACCCTCATGCCTTGATTCCTTTCCTTGAAGAGGATTTGGGAACAGAAGCCAGTTCAAACTACCGAAGGTCTTTGTGGCGCTGAGTGTCGTTCCCTCTGCTTTGCACAGACATGGTCCCCGTCCCTCACCGCCCTCACTGGCCCCAGGTCCCACCTCCTGGCTCAGGCGTCTGGCCTGGCCCCTTGGCCCCACGCAGCTCTCTCCAGATTTCTTTGTCTGCCTCCTGAGGTTTTCTGTTGGTTTTATTTTAGGTTTGAAGCCTGGGCTGCAGTCTTCTGTAAAGGCAGGTGGGGTGGCCTGCTCCCACGGCTCCTCACAGGCTGGTCCTCAGCACCTACTAATGGGCTCTCGACTCACAGAGGGTCTCACACCAAAGGCAGCACGGCTCTTCCTCCTCCTCGAACCCCAGACAGCCTACACTCTAATGGCCCCAGTTCATAGCAAGCACGGCCGGTTGCCATCTCCTTTCCTCCTGGGGTTCCCTGTGTGTTGTCCCTTCTGCCAGAATGTCCAGACCAAGCATGGCCTGGCTCGCTCTGTGCACACGCACCTGGGAGTCGTGGGCTTCCTGTGACATTGGGGTCACAGACTGCTGCATGGAGCTCCGCTGGACCTTAGTCTGTGGAGTTCAAGTGGCCAAAGGTGCTGGGCAGGTCTGACCGCCTGTTCTGGAGGGGTTGGTTTCTGTCCGGTTTCCACATCACCCGGCATTATGGGCAGCCCGAGACAAGGACACTTGAATCAGGTGTCCCAGTCAAATTATCCAGAAGCAAGGACGTATCCACCCATCCTCCCTGCACTAGCCACAGAGTGTGGAGAGTCTTGGTCACGATGCCAGAGCCAGGACGGAGCCCACGCTGGGCCACCGAGTCTGGGCCACAGAGAACACCCCCCACCCCCTCTGCTTTCTCGCAGGCTTCCCTTCTATCTAACTTCAAATCGATTCTGGCAGCCTGATCAGCTTGGTTAATAAGTCACCATAGCCCGGCTGGTGTGGCTCAGTGGTTGAATGTTAACCTATGAACCAGGAGGTCACGGTTCGATTCCTGGTCAGGGGTTTCAGGCTCCACCCTCAGTGGGGGCATGTAGAAGGCAGCTGATCCATGATTCTCTCTCATCATGGATGTTTCTATCTCTCTCCCTCTCCCTTCCTCTCTGAAATCAATAATATATATATGTGTGTGTGTGTGTGTGTGTGTGTGTGTGTGTGTGTGTGTGTTAAAAGGCCAAGGAGGATACTATTTTCCTCAGCCAGTTAATAATAACATAACCAATGGCCCATGAGCCCACTGACAACGGCTTACAGTAGGGGGCGTGCAGGAGGCAGCCGATCACTGTTTCTCTCTCATCGATGTTTCTATCTCTTTACCCCTCTCCCTTCCTCTCTCTCTAAAAATCAATAAAACCATATATTAAAAAAAGTCGCCATCACCCTCCCAGTCAGGCCTCCTCCCCGGTCCCGTCCAATCTCCTCACCCTTTGCCCCTGCTCCAAGCTGCCCCATTTCCCAAACTCCTCAGTTTTGCGTTTCATTGTACCTTTGATCTGTTTCCCAGTTATTTTATGCGCGTTCCCTCCCCAAGCGCAGCAGAGACGAATGCTTTGGGATTGCCCAGAGTGGGATCATAGCTCCACTGACTCTCTGTGGGGTCCTCAGGTTTCCTTTTGCTGGTGTTGGATACTGCACATAATACATGTGCACAGAAGTCCCAGTGTGGGTGCGCACGAAGGTTTTACTTAGGGAGGTACAGGAACCCGAGCCTGAAAGACCCAGAGCACCTCGGGGAGGCCCAGCAGAAGCCAGTGGGTGCCCGACAACTTGGGTGCAACTCTACATGAGGGGCCCAGGACCCCTCCTGCGGGTCCCAGAGCAGAAGTGCCACCCGCAGGGGCGGTGAGCAGGGCCAGGGCACCACCCCCTGGGGAGGCCCAGCAGAAGCCAGTGGTGCAACTCTACACGAGTGGCCCAGGACCCCTCCTGCGGGTCCCAGAGCAGAAATGCCGCCCGCAGGGGCGGTGAGCAGGGCCAGGGCACCACCCCCTGCCTAGTCTCCATGAGCCAAACAGGAAGACGCTCTTTGTCTCACTGGAAAAACAGACACCGGAGCCCCAGACACTGGCTCTCAACAATGAGCTTCTCCCTCCTTCCGGGCGGGGCCGGCACCCAAGTACTTATCAGATCCATCCATCCCTGCCTCCCAGGAAGCGGGAACAACTGCTCTATTTTTCCACTGGAGCTGTGACCTGGGAGGAAAGGACCTGGGCAGGGAGCAGCATTCTCCTCCTCCTAGATCAACAGCTCATGTCACAAACCCAGCCATTCCAGGTGGGTGCTGTGGGATAGACACACAGTGCAGAGAGCAAACACAGCTGGAGCCTTAGGTTAAATAAAATGCCACCGTAGCCGGATTTAGGAGGGTGTGGAGAGGGGACATGTGCTGTTCTGGGTTGGACTGTGGTGACCTCGGTCTCAGGACCCACCAAGGCTCTGGGTGGGAATTCCGGATTCTAAATCCGACCACTGGGCTGGGTCGGTGTCCTCCGTGGACAGTAGTAGGACAAGGTGACCTCACCCTTCAGGGCTCACAATGACTGCTCCATCCATGCCATGGTAGGACTCTGGCCACAGGCACAGAGGCAGGCAGCCCTGGGGCTGGACCCCTGCAGGGACCCCGGCCCACACCTGGGATGTGGAGGTGGAGACCAGCCGGGTCTGGGGTGCCAGGTGTGTCTGAAGGTCTGAGCAGGAGAGGGAGGGGCCGCTCAGATGCCAGGCAGGAGGCTCGCCCATACGAGCCACATGTGGAAACACAAGCAGCCCTGTGCTTGCAGGTAGGTGGGTGCTACAGGTGTTAGTGCTCGAGAGAGCTAAGAGGGCAGGCGCAGGATCTCAGCACTGGGAGCCTGCACCCAAAGGCTCATTGGATCCACGTCTAAGGAAGACCAAACTGGTGACGGGCTCGGAAATTGGACAATAGCAACGCTTGCAATGCTGGCGGTTCCTGAGCCCTGGCTGCAGAGGGCTCTGCCCCTAAGCGTCCCATGGCATTTTCCTTCACTCCTTCAAGGACACCCTCAACAGGCAGTGGCGTTTATAGCACAGACTGGAGCCGAGAGCTGAGAGCTGAGTGCCTGGTTGAGTCCCAGCTCTGTGCCCATCTAGTGCACAGCTCTGTGCCCATCTAGTGCTCAGCGAGCTTGGCCGCAAAGTGGGGTGATAGCAGCCACTCACAGGATTGTTACAAGGACAATATAAGCCTGGACATGGGTGCAATGCTGGGGACTCATGCAAGCCGCTGAATGAAGCAATGTCCTGGTAAGGATGGGAGGAGCAGATACACAGATGAGCTCCATATACCTCAGAAAAGATGAGACCAGGAAAGGCGGCCAAGAGTGGGGTGTGTGTGCAGGGGGGGGGGGGGCGGTCATCCCTGAAAAATGACCCTGGGCAAACACCTGGGGGTCCCAGCAGCCCTATGAGGAAGGTGTCAGTATTCCCATTTTACAGATGATAAGACTGAGCCTCTTGTCTCAGCTCACAGAGAGGAAGGGGCTGAACTAGGATCTGTACCCAGCCGGATGGCTCCAGAGCAACCTCCATGGCACACCTGAATCCACATCAGCTGACCTGGGTTGCATGGTGCCTGCCTGGCCACCTGCAGCCTCCCTGGGCTACATGCAGGAGGTATCAGACTTCAGGCCCCGGGTAGAGGTGATCTCAAGAAGAGGAGGGGCACCTCAGAGAACAGAGAACATTTGTGTTTACAGCATGACTTTCTCCTGAGATGACGGGTGTTGCAGTGGGTCTCACTGCAGGACTTGACAAGCAGGGCCGTGGGGCCCATTGGTTATTGAGCGGGGCCTTTACCCAGGTCCCTGACCAGCGGAATGAGTCAAGAGGGATCACTGAAGGTCAATGCAATGTCTTAAAATATTTTTTAAAAGTGTTTCCCCACCGTAATCGTTTTGGCTCAGTGGATAGAGCGTTGGCCTGGGGACTGAAAGGTCCCAGGTTCGATTCCGGTCAAGGGCATGTACCTTGGTTGTGGGCACATCCCCAGTAGGGGGTGTGCAGGAGGCAGCTGATCGATGTTTCTCTCTCATCGATGTTTCTAACTCTCTATCCCTCTCCCTTCCTCTCTGTAAAAAAAATAAAATAAAATAAATTAATAAAATATATATATATTTTTAAAAAGTGTTTCCCCAACCCCTAAGATGCTTTTACAAGTGCAGCTTCCAGACTCACACCAAGAACACCCCCCTCGGGCCTCCAGGGCAAGTCCCAGGGCCTCCCCTGGGCTGTGCCACCCTGCTCCTGCCCCACGAACCCCTCCAACTCAGACATGCGCTCGGTTCTCAGTGTCCACACCCAGCGCGCTCGTGTGCTTCTTCATTTACCAGGGAAGAGGAGGTGGTGTAGATCTGGGTGTGCCCCCAGGAGCAAGGTGCAGAGTTCTGAGGACGTGTCTCGAAGCCCGGCCTGGGAACAGGCTTCTCTCCTGTACCCCATTGCAGGCCGCCCTGGGACCCAGACAGATCCCTGCTTTCAAAGTGTTCTCCTCTAGACTCTCTCGAGTCCCTGCAATTCATTCCATTCTGGGTGAGGGTTCTTGTTCTGCCCTAACCCCATCCCCATCCCCAAGTTGCTATTTCCTCTTTCTCTGTCTGCATTGCACTCCTTCGGATAACCTATATGTCTTCATAGTCCAGATTCAACCCTTTAAAGACCATCCTAGTGTTCTCTGCCCAGACTGTTGTGGTAGCCAGGCCAACTTATCTTTCCTGGGGAGTTGAAGCTTACTTCCTCCATCAGTGGTCACTGAACATGGCAGGGAAATAGCAGGTACTAATCACAAGGACTATGGTGACACGTGAGTATACTTACTGGGCATCTCACCACACCCGACTCCAGGACTACGTGCCATCAGTGGGCCTCTCACACCCCGTCCCGGGCGTGGGCGGCCCCACAGGACCCTGGCTGAGGAGTGGCCCTACATCCAGAACTGAAGGGGTTTTGAGGAACCTCCGCATCTAGAACATCTAGGAAAGGCTTCTCTAAGTTGGTCAATCATCTTGGAAAAGTCTTCTTTCACTCCAGACATTTTCTAAGGCTCAACTTTCGCTTTCAGATCAATTTGAGACACAGACCTGCCAGAAGTGCAGGTAGAGAGGCAGCTCAGGGCGCGGCTGGTCATCGGCCTCTGGGGGTCAGAGGTCCCCCACGGTTCCTGCAGCAGGTGATCGACAGGTTGAAAACAGGCCACAGAGCAGGAGCTCCAGGACCATCCGTCTGTTGTCTTAAAATCAAGCTTTTACTGAGAGGTAACTGTGGACTCGCACGTGGTTGTGGAAAATGATGGAGAGAAATCCTGAAACCTAACTTCTCCAACGGTGACATCCTGCAAAACTCCAATGAAGCTCCAGGGTGGCATCAAGACACAAACATGCCCTTTGATGGCCAGCCCCTCATCTCTCCACCCCCACCACCTCCTTTTTCTTTTAAGTGAAGTGGTGTTTATTTTGTGGTCATATTTTATGTGTATTTTTATGTCAAAGGGAGAATGATTAACCAAGTAAGCTGTTGGTCTTTGCAGCGTTCTCCCCGTCCTTGCTCACCTTCCGTCAAGGAAGGCCAATGCTCAGCCAAACAAACACATCTTTTGAATTGAAGCAATTTCCCGTGTATTTGCAATGTCATCCATGAGTCGGATCTGTTACCCGTTCGGACCTACATGCCAGCTCTCACAGACATTGCCAGTTCTAAAATGGGCTCCATCACCCCATCTCCTTCCCTGACATCTGTCTCCATCAATGGCGCCACCACCTACCCCCCAAATCTCAAGCCAGAGGCCTCAGAACCATCCTGACGACTCTCCCTGGAAAACATCCCCAGTTCTGTCTGTTCGCCCCCTGCGTCTCCCCAGCCGCTCCCCACCGCCCCTCTCTCTGCTACCACAGCGGTGCAGAACCTCACTGTCTGTGAGCCGGGCTGCCCCAGAGGTTCTCAGTGACTGCTTCCCCATCTCTAATCTCTCCCCACCGAATCCACATTGCCTTACTGAAATAGGAGCTTCATTGTACATCGATGCTTAAAGCCTGGGGCCTCGGGTTAAAAGTCAAGTTCCTAGACAGAAATCCCCACCTGCCTGTCTGGCTACGGCCCCTGCCTCCCGGAACCGTTCCGTGTTCATAATCAGCACACATGTTTCTTAACCTGGGATGCCCCCTCCCATGGTCTCTGGGCCGCCTTTCCCACCACAGACCACAAGCCTCTCCAGGACCAGGAGCCGCCCTGACCCTCATCTTGCAGGACCTGAGCTGGAGCAGGATGCTGGGCACACGGGGGTGACGACGGAGCCAAGGCGGCCACGTGAGTGTTTTTTTGGCTTTGCCTGGAGCCTGAACCCTGTGCAGACACTGTGCGATAAACACCAGGCGTTGACAGAAAGCGTTTTCTTTTATCTCGCTCAGAGCTCAAATATAATTTAGAAGTCACTGTTTTTAAAAATCAGAATGTAAGTGAACTTCTCGGTGTTTTCGAGGTTACGCTGATCTACAATGACTACAGAAGTCCTAATGCAACTTAAAAATAATTGACGAAGAGAGTGGCTGTGAAATGTTAGGAAGAGGGGTCAATTAAGTAAGTGCCATGTACCCTCGCCCTGCCTCTCCCCCCTCCGCTTTTCAAAAAAAATCCAAACTAGAACATTCTCTATCAGGTTCATAAAGAAGGCGATCTGGTGAGAAGTTGTCTACCACATCACTACGCAGCTGGCTCAGCCAACCCGTTCAACACTCGCTTTCTTGGGAGTTGTGCTGATTTCCAAAATCTACTCTCATGGGACAAAGACTCCACCATCTACAGAGGCCAAGAACGAGCCGCTGGAGTGCGTCCAAGGCCTTGGCGGCTCCATCAGACAGGAACCGACGGCCTGTGTGTCTGCCATCCTCGGACAGACAACTTGGGGTGCGCTCACACTTGGCCTGTAGCACACAACAACTCAGGTCAGGCATATTCCTGAGCACACAGTGGTTTCTATTAATAAAAAGGAATACTTTTTTTGTTTTGTTTCAGGAATTATTTTAACTACAATGAGAAGATTACTAAGGAATGTACAAAAAAGGAACTTTTAACAAGAAATGGTCCTCTGGCCTGGAATCCCACACGCAGGCTGAGCACTGACGAGTGGGCATGTGGTCGAGACCAGAACAATCCAAATCCTGACCGAAAATGAGTTATTTCTGGTAACGTAAGGCATGAGGAGGTCTCCTGACTCTGGAATTCACAGCATCCTTCACAGGCCACGGAGGGCAGCCAGCTGCGTCCGTCCTGGTCTCACCCAGCTGAAAGACGGGGCATAAAAAGCGAACGTCTGAGGAATGTTCTAAAATGCAAATGTCAGTTGCCTTCTAAGCGGTCCCATTTAGCATGAGTTTTCACCTAACACATTTACAAAATCTGAGGGATTTTTGGAATGCTTCTGATAAAATTTCCAACATGCTAATGAAATCATGCTTTAAGAACATCTGCTTTACTCCACGGAATGAGTCAAGCAACTAGAAAATGTGTTGGAAACGAGTTTGTGTCATTCAGGAAAATACCCACCGTAATAGGGGAATTAGGTTACACAACACATGGGACAGAATACACTGAAGAGGAAGGCAGGCTGGCCAACTTTCTTAGAGACACTTTTAAGGAAGTTCTAGGTGAATGCCTGGGCTCACTTCTAAGTTTAGTTCAGACTGTGCTTTTTGGAGTGAGCACACCTTCGCCTCAGGGCCCTGAACAGAAGCAGCACTCTCCTCCCTGGAGCCTTACCACCAGGTGAAGTGGACCCAGGTGCCAGACCTTTTCTGCGGGCAGGGGGTGCCAAGGGCAGCTTCTCAGGGCAGGAAGAAGCAGGTTTCAAGAGCCCTGTTCCAGCTCAGGCAGCTCTTCCCATTGATTTCTCTCTCCCGAAGTTGATTAATATCCCTGGCAGGTTCTCCTGCCCGATTGTGATCTATCCCAACTGCTCATAAAGCACATAGGGTGATAGTACAGCGTTCTCTCCAGCAATGAGCATGGGCTTGGCACACGGTAGCACCCAGTCCCTGCTTCTCAATGAATGAATGAAGGGATGAATGAAGAAAAGCATTTCTTGGGTCCTTGACACTTTTGTTAATTCATTTGTTCTTCGCTTAGTGCAGAAAAGTTTATTTTTCTGAAAGTTTGTTCTATAGGAGTCATGGAGGGTACTCTGATCACTCATTCGGGCAATCTTAGAAAATACACGTTTACTCAAAGAGTGGACATATTTCACACAGATGTTGAATAAAATTGCAGACAAGCAATTATCAAACCCAATGCTTCCCGCCCCGTCTAGTCCGGAGGTGTGTTCTTTTATATTTCTCAAGGCTCCCTCTGCATGATGTGTGTTTGTGCTGGATCTATTTAACACACTCTTTACTTTCTGTGTTTTTTAAAAATATATATATATTTTTATTGATTTCAGAAATGAAGGGAGAGGGAGAGAGAGATAGAAACATCAATGATAATAGAGAATCACTGATTGGCTGCCTCCTGCACGCCCCCAACTGGGGGTCAAGCCCACAACCTGAGCATGTATCCTTGATCAGATTCGAACCTGGGACCCTTCAGTCCACAGTCCGACGCTCTATCCACTGAGCCAAACCAGCTAGGGCTACTTTCCGTTCTTGAAAACCATTCTTTTTCTAGAGATGTAGAAAACGTAATCCCCCTGACCCCAACTTTTCTGTGATGCTGTAGGGTTTAGAACAAAACTCCCACAACAGGTTTTTACAGTAGTGTGGCCCACACATTTTATATTCCTAGTGGTCTTTCAACATAAGACAGTGACAAAGAAGGGCTTTGCTGTTCATGCTGCTTTCAGGATGGATAGGGTTTCCTACAAAACAGAACCATGGTAAGACTGATACATTAAGAGAAAAATATGATCGAATTATGATTCCCTTTGCATCTCACACAGAGCCTATGAGTTAAGAAAGGACCCCAAACGTTGAACTTTATCTCCTGCTCAACGTAGAATGTCCGTTAAGGGTCACCACGGAGCCAGCTGCCATCAACGTGTGCGGGGCACCCACACGCAGAGCCCCCCAGCAGGGAGGGCTGACACATACCCGTTAGAGGCTCTAGGGGAAAGGTCCCAGCGCCCGCTCCGAGACAGCAGAGGCGAACATGTGGCGTTCACCGCTGCTTTTCTTTCCTGTCCTTTCATATGCTTTTTTTTAATAAGGGTAGCGCTGCACGCCAGAGGTACTAAACAACCTTTCTTGCTTGCCATATAATAATGGAAAAAAATGTGGTAGATAAAGAGCATAAAAAGTATCATGTGCCCTAGCCAGAAGCAGCCATACCCACATAGCAAATAACGTTAGATGTTATTCATGTTTCCTCTGAATCATAACACACTGGGCAGTGCCAGTAAACAGCCCCGGAGTGCCCACTGGACCTGCAGACACACCGTGCACACCTCCCTAACAGGAAGCCTCCCATCCCCAATTCATTTCCCTGAAACTTGCTTCTAGACACAGACTTAATTCAGAGCAACTCACCTATGCCCAGCCCTGCTTATCTATCTTCCCTCAGGACACATCACACGGCCAGCAGCAGGCTCCCACTGCTTGCAGAAAGGACTCACATTTGGGTGTACCCTCTCTCCTGGGCACCTCTTCGACACCGGCTGTGGACGGCGATGACCACACAGCACTGCTGGTGGCGCCCCTGTTGGCGCCCCTTACATCCATGTCAGACGTCACATGTTCACAGCACACTCACCAGTATCTGTGTTCTCAACACGACTTCTGCGGCATCGCATTAAACACCCAGTTCTAACAAGCACTTGTGTCTGAGCAGCACTCTGACCTCAGGCTCGGAGGCCCCTACCTGCTGTGCACGGAGATGCTCCCCAGCCCAGCTCGCCCGGCCTCCTGCTCGTCCACGCAGAGCAGCTAAGCTTTCTGAGATTCAGGACTCGATCCTCGAGGTTCCCGAAGGCCGGTTTCACTTCCTCTGTTTTGCCACTCTGACTCAATTTTAATGTACCAGTCGAGTATTTTTAGCCAAATAGGGAGAGCGGGGCACCCAGCGTGTGCCTCCTGGTCTCGTGGCAGCCGGTCTCGGTTGGATTTCATTATCACATGAACAGCAGTTCTGGGGGAATCAGGAGGGGAATTTGGGTATTAAGTGAAAAAAAGAGGAAAAAAGACTGAGAATCAAAACAGAAACTCTATTGCTCATTAAAAACTTCGTGCTGTGGGCTTGGGAGGACCCTGGCCTGCGTCCTGGGCGCCCCTGCCCTACCGAGGGCCTGCTCCTGACTGATACCTCAGTGCCGAAGCGCACCGTGGCCTGGGTCCCGAGTCACACAGACATGCCTTTCTTGTTCTCAGATGTGAGGACGGGGGCGAGAGAGGAAGAACCTCCGAAGAGCCCTGAGACGTTGGCCAGTGGTGCGTTCTAATATTCCTGGGGTCCCCCAGCGTCGCCGAGAGGACCCGAGAAGGCACATGTGAGAGATGCAGGACCGAGGCCGGGGTGCGGGCATTTGCTCGGCTCTCGTTTCTGATGCAGGCGAAGCTTCCCCAGGACCAGGGTGGCAGCAAGGGGCTCCACGGGGCCAGGGGCTGAAATGACCAAGAACTGAGCCCGGCACTGGGCGGTGGCCGGGCACCCAGACAGCCTCTCCTCTAACAGTCCTCCTGGGGGCTGGAGGGAGCCAGCACCTATGCTCCGATTTCCCAAATTCTCGTCCCCACGCGTGCAGTTCCTCCCCAAATACTTCAGGACCAAGGACGTGTCCTGGGGATCACTGAAATGGACCATTTTCACAGCCCCCAGAAGACCTTGTCATCTGGTCTCTGTTTTATACGCAGCTTTCAAATTCTCAGGCTTTTCCTCTGGGAGGTGTCTCAGCACCAAGTGCTCACTGTGCTGGGACCCGGAGTGTGGAGACCAGCCCGGCTCCGGGACAGAGGGAGTGCGGTGAGCCTCTCCAATGGGCTATGCTTTAGCCGCCGGCCAGTGCTGGACCAACGTGATTAACTTCACACTCCTTCACGGTGTTCTCTCAAGTACTTAAGGCTATCTTGTCCAACTGTGGACTCAGCCCAGTCACTGACTTCAGAAGCCTCCATAGGAGCCTCAATTTTCCTGTTTTACAAAAAGATAAACCGAGGCAGCCACTGATGTCCTGGGCAGAGCCAGGTTTCTGCCCCAGCCCCACACTATGAGGCCAAATTCACTTCCGCCTTCTAGGCTCTTCCCCGAGGCTGCCTTCTCTCTGCTCCAGCCCAGCCATCCTGACCCTCCCTGTCCCCCAGGAGGGGGGGGTGGGGGGGGTTGGTCCCTCGGGTGGATTCCCTGGCCCACCCACCACCTTCCCTGCTCCCTCCTGGGTCCACCCAGCAAACCCAAGCTGCACTGGCAAGTCACCTGTCAGCACCCACGCCCGCTTCCCCATCGCTGTGGGTCCCTCCTGACAACACCTAGGACAAACCATGTTAATTCTGACAGCCACTGCCTGACCCTCCCGTCTGTACAATGGTGGCATTGAGATCAGACGGTGACGCAAAGCTTTGTAAATGGCAAAGCTCGAGGTCTGATGATGAGAACTCAGAACCAGGGGCCACATAAAATGTGGAGGAAACATTCAATGGCTCCTCCTGCCTTCCCTGCGGCTGTGTCTTCCTCAGCAAGGACCAGATCCTGGTCACGGGGACGTCCGAGTTGAGTTCTCACCACAGAGAGACGGGGAGTCAGCCAACTCAGGAGCCATGTATATACAACCACATTCCAGGAGACCTTCTGAATGTCAGGGGTGAATGAAGGCACCCCCTTCCCCGACAGGAGACTGCTCCGCCTGGGCATGGCCCTGGGCTCTGTGCCGGGACTGTGCCGGGGAGATCGCTGGGATCCGCAGCTTCCTGGAGAGCGGACAACGGACACAGCTTTGTTGTGGAATTGTACTTCACCGAGCAAGTAAGTCACAAGGCTCATGTCACTCTGTCCAGGAATAATCAATACCTCGGGGCTACCGGCTTCTGTTCTGTTTTGCATTTCACACATGCACCCTCATGTATCAAGCGCCCCTGGAATGAGGTCTGCTGCAGCCCCGATGGGCTTGCTGCTGCTGGCTGAGCTCTCCCCGCTCGAATTCCGACCAGCCGTAGAGCTTACACTTGCTAGCAAGGGGAGATCTTTGCTTTTGGGTAGCTGATGACATGACTTAGAGTTATCCAATGATAACTTTGGTGAAAGGAGGCTCATTTACTCATAATCCCCTTTCCCTGGGCTATTCCAGGCTCCCAGGGGACAGACTGCACGTCACTCAGGACAGACGGCACCGTCCCTCACCAACACAAGAACTCCACAAGAACCATCTCCACAGTGCACAGCTCAAGTAACCACTGCCCTGAAACCATGGCCACGCAGCCAGCAGCCCTGACCGTTCCCAGGACACCTGGGCGGGCGACTCCAAAGGTTGTGGGACCCACGGACTCACCCTCAACCACGGAGAGCAGCCAGGAGCACCACTCAGAAAACATGTAGTAGCGCTTCATTTCGGACACGGAGATTCGGGTAGCATATCTGTCTCCCATGGCTGAGAGCACACGCGGGCGCGCGGGCGATCCTCCTGCAGCCCTCCTGCAGCCCTCCTGCGGTTACCCATTAGCCATCTCCCACTGAACTTTGCTCCCTAAAATGTACCTGAGGGACCAGCTGGCTTTTTACTTTCGTTTTTACCCATGAACGAGAGACGAAGCATTAAAAGGTGATTAATCTCCTGCAGGCCAACATCTGCCACTCCACCCTGCGCATTTACACACGCCTCCCGGCCCGCTGGCCAGGTGCGGGGTGACTGAAAGAAAAAGGAACCTCTGGGTCCGCCTTGGCCTCCGTTCAAGGCACAAGGGACACCTCTGCTGGCGTGACTTCCCTGTGCGTTTAAGCAGGCGATGGGAAGGTCAGATACAGCTGTGCGCCACACCAGCTGGGAGAGAAGCATGTTTGCTAGACATGTTACATCCGACAAGACTGTCCAGAACGACTCTGCGTCACTACCTTCTTCCATCTGATAAAGTCCAGTTCTCTGGACACTAGTCACTTGCTGGAACAAGCAGAGGTAGAGCCTATATTTATTTAAAGGCAGGTGAGCAAAGCAGAGGTACAGGCACGGTGTTCTAACGCCCCTCTCTTCTCTTCTTAGCTTTCCATTCAGTCTGTGTCTCTAACAATCTGTGGTGTAGAGCAGGCGCCCCCACCTGGACACCCTCTGGTAGAGTCCTGAGATGTTCAGCCGCCTCATTCCCATCACAGCTGGCCCTACCCTGCCCAATAGATGGCCTGGGCTCCCCGGGGACAGTAGGAAATATTTCCTCTCACTCCATGCTCACAGATCAAGGCCCTGGACAGAGTCCATAGACCCCAACCAGCAGGTGACCAGGGATATGCCTCGTGACACGCTGTAGTCTAAGCTGCTTAGACAGTGGAGCCTGGGGAGCTGAGGGTTTGAGCCTGCAGCCCCAAGGCTCCCCAAAGAGCAGAAATATCAACCCTCCCACCCCAGCTCTGAGTCCTCCTGGGGCCTGAGCCAATTTGGCCTGGGTGGTTGGGGTAGGAGGCCAGAAGCAGTCACTTCCACCACGTTGCCTGATATTTTAAAAAATTATAATAAAAAATAATAATAACCAGATTTCTTCAAACCATGAAACTTCTTACAATAAGGTTGACTAGAGTCCCTCAGGAAATATCTCAACACAAGTATTTCTTCTCCGAATACGCACACTTTAAATAACACAGCACACTCTCCTCTTGTCTTTTCCGGCCTTAGCCGCTCATCTGGGAGTTCCAAAAAGCCAAAGAGAACGACAACAATGAGGACGCGTGCTTCCCCTCTGCTTTCTGTAGCTCCTGAAAAGACGAACACCAGGTTTGCAAACATAAAGGCTGTTCTGAGTGAGACCCACCGGAGCCAGAGGCCAAGTATCAACACTGCGTTTCCCCCAATGGTTATGCTCACTTAAAGCTGCTTACGAGAAACCCGGGGCTCCTCCCCAGGCATCCTCCCCTCAGTGCTGGCCTCAGCACAGGCATGGGCCTCCGCCTCCCAGGTCACAGGGAAGGCCAGCCTCACATCTGGCGGCCTCTGATATGAGGTCCAACGTGGCACCGATGGCAGCTGAGAGAGACTGTAAGCCACAGGTCAGATCCCCCTTCCAGCAGTCAGCGTCCCGAAACAGGCAGAGGAACCCAGCAAATGCCCAGCCATACTGTTGTCTCTGCTTACTTTGGAAAAGGCCTCACTGAAACATTGTAGGTGCCTGATTTTCTGAAAGAAAGGAAATATTCCAAAGGGGTCACCGACGGAGTGAGCCACTGTTTCCAATGTACACAGCTGAGTTACTGGTTTCCTCCAGAATTCCTTCCAGAAGAACTTTTTATTTTGCATGTGACCTGGAATCCAAACATGTTCCCTCTTTGCATTAGCCACCAGGAAGCTCAAAGAGAAATTCTGTGCTCTCTTGCAGTGACCAACTCACCCAGTTGTCTCAAATATATCTATTTGCTTCTTTTAATTAATTCTGGTTTTGTTTAAAATGGTCCCCGTCAACCTGAAGCATGTTTCTAAAAAGAGAATCTTTCAGTTCTAAGTAAAACTGTCGGTTTCCCTGGCTTGTTGAAACGAATGTCCTAGGACGGATGAGCACAGAGGGAATGCCCCTCCCTGTGCATTCAAGTGCCCACTCTAGGTCATGGTTCTATTGCTGAAAGTAGGACAGATCAGAGGTGCATTCAAGAGATTATCTCTAACTCCCACTTAATTAATTGGTACCGTCAGAGGTGCATTCAAGAGATTATCTCTAGCCGAAACCGGTTTGGCTCAGTGGATAGAGCGTCGGCCTGCGGACTGAAAGGTCCCAGGTTCGATTCCGGTCAAGGGCATGTACCTTGGTTGCGGGCACATCCCCAGTAGGGAGTGTGCAGGAAGCAGCTGATCGATGTTTCTCTCTCATCGATGTTTCTAACTCTCTATCTCTCTCCCTTCCTCTCTGTAAAAAATCAATAAAATATATTTAAAAAAAAAAAAAGAGAGATTATCTCTAACTCCCACTTAATTAATTGGTACCACGTTGTTTCTGGTTATCAAAGAAAACTACAATCTCGCCACTCTCCCTTCTCCCCGTGCCCTCTACTTGGAGTGTGAAGTCTGACTGTGGAGTCAACCTGAGGATACTTCATTCAATGCTCAACCCAAGGAAAAGAGCTGCGGAGCCTGGGGAGGTCTGTCCACGGGGCCCCCCCGGCCAGCCTGACCCAGACATGCATGTACCCATGGGTTTTTGAGGAAGGAACCAGGACAAATTCCCAGGCAGGAAGACTGCCCAGCTGGGCTGCTCCTCTGGGAACAAGGAAAATGTAAGCAGTGGGTGTCTGAGAGCTGGGTCTCCGCTCCTGCAGGTCGTGGGGGTTTAGCTGTGAAGTGCCAGGCTGCGCTGGTGCAGGGAGGCTGGGCAGTGCGGGGAGGCCAGGGGAAGGGCAGTGCAGGGAGGCGGGGCACTGAGCCAGGAGGGCTGCATGGAGCCAGGCTGACACAGGCCTCACGTCACAGGGCACTTAACTGCCCGTCCTGCACATGGGTCCTGATGACCGACAGGCAGAGCCACAGCATACAGCTGTCTAACGAGTGCTACCGACGAAAAGAGAAGCCACTCAAGTCAGATGGCACCCTCCCTGCTCCTGACCTCTGCACAGGCTCAGCGATGACCCCAGCACCAAGGGCTCTCCTTTCACAGCAAGGGGATGCCCAGGGGGCCCCATTTCACAGGGAAGGGGACACCTGGGGGGCCTTCATTTCAGAGAGAGGGTGCCTGGGGGCCCATATTCCCCAACGGGACACCCCTGGAGCAGTAGATCCACTTGCCCAGGCCACATGACTGGCGGGGGGAGTGGGGGCAGCCACAGGCCACCCCCCCTCCCTCTCTAAGTCTCCAGGCATCAGGGTGATAATTCAGCCCTTTCCCAGGCAGGGGTCCTCAGTGCCACCCTAACAGAGCCACAGCACAGAACCACCAGGGCCAGGGCGGGTCTGGTCAGACAACTCGGGGACCCCTCCCACCCCAACACCCAACAGCGGGCTTGGGAGGACTGGAGAGACAGAAATGAAGCCTGCTCATCCCTGTATGTGCTGGGCAGGGCCAGGGGCCACACAAGACCCTCGTAACCATGCCATGCACTCTGTGTTAGGGCAGAAGTCAGTGGCCTAACCCTGAATCATTTGTTCCGATGCAGCTGAGCTCAGAATCACCACCGAGAAGTGGAAGCAGTCAGGCTTTCAGTCCCCACCGCCCCCCTCACCCAAAGGGAAACTGAGGGGGCTCTCCTGCCCATGGCTGAGGCTACCCCCAGGGCCACCAGCGCGGCCACCGGCCACACCAGGGCCACGCGCTCAGCCCTGCCCAGGGGGTGCTGCTAGTCGAGGCCCCGACAACCAAGGTCAGGGAAGGTTTCACACAGGTTCACTGGTTCCTCACAGGCATCTATCATCCTCTCCCCAGTGCTAACTGGCCGGCTCTACACCCTCCCCAAAAGGGAGAGAGCCATGGGGCCCCCACCCCCAGAAAGGCGTGGAGCTGGCTCTGACCTATTCCTGATGCCTGGCATGCTACATCAGGGCATCTGTCCAGGGAGCAGATGCCACCCTGACGCCCTCACCATGCCCCACAGCAGGCCCGGGTCACAGAGCCAGGCACGGCCGCAAGGGGTTTTCAGGTTCCGGAAGAAGAGAGGGGGTGCTCCTGGGAGGGAGGACCGGAAATGTGTGACAAAGCTCTTTTCTCCAACTCGGTCTATTAGAATATCCCTGCTCCTTTGGAAGTCAATTTGTAAAAACACATTATTTTGAGACCCGTGAGAATTTCAATTGTGCCGTCTGGCTGAGCAAATGCTCGAAGCTCCCGCGCCTTCTTCTAGTAAAAGCAGTGCCATTCAGAGAGAGCAGCCGTTCCGAGGCAGCCTGCTCCTTGGCAGGGGACCGCCTGCCCGAGCCGGGCTCGCTGGCTCTGGTGTCTGGCTGCAGAGGACAGGAGCTCGGACGCCGGGGCAGGATGGGAGGGCTCTGCTCCATCCATCCTCCCACCTGCAGGGCACCCTCCAGGCAGAAAGGGCACCGCATGTAAGCCTCACGTGCCCAGGTGCTCAACTTACCAAATGCTTTCCTTGTGTCTACCCCATGATCAGCCCAGCAAAGCAGAGACAGGAGAGTCCAGCTTCCTCAGAACCGGAACACTTTAAGTAAAGCAAATGAAGCAAGACCTGAAGTCTGGCTTCAGCGGAGATTGCCCAACACGTCAGTTCTAACCTTTTTAAAAAAGTATTGCAAATGGCACACATTTTTCAGTCAAAGAAATGGACAGGCAAGTGCCTGCCTACTAAGGGGACATTTGGAGCCTGTCCCTGTGCGCCCTGGACGGTGCCACCCCTTCCCGCCTCACCGGGCTTTGGGCGCCTCGAGGTCCCCCGGCGCCTCCGGGTCAGCAGCCAGAATCGACGTTGGGGGCCCCCAGGGGCTCCCTGTGACGCTCGCCTCTCGGCCATCACTTGGTCTCTCCACCAGGGACAGGCAGCAGCAGCAGCGGAGGCTCTGAATCTTCAGGATAAGCTCACACGAGGTCCAAACACGGCCCCTGTGCCAGAGCGACGTGGTTTCCCCCGGCCTGCAGGCACCAACGACGAGGGCCAGGGCACCCGGTGCCGCTCTGCACGCTGGGTCGGGCACACAATCTCTAGCGACCAGAGCGTCAAGTCAAGTCTGTCCCCTGGAGTCCCCAAGTCCAGGCCTCGCTCTGGAACAACTGCCTGCACTGACAGTCCCCTCTGCGCAGCTCAGAACCTGCCCTCGCCCCAGGCCTGCCTCCTGCCACCCACAGAGACAGGGATGCTAGCCTGCCCGCCACACCCTGCAGGACAGGCAGCGGGAGAAGATGCCTGTGGTGTCAGAGAAAGACTCCTGCGGAGTGGAGGCGAGGCCGCACCCAGCCACTCTATTTGCAAATTCTGGGTGTTTCCTTCCTTAGAAAGGGGGCTTGTGCTGGTTGGAGCTCCGAATGTTAAGGAGCTGCTCTGACAGCCCATGCCAAAAACACCTTCCAAGTTCAGGAAGTCTCAAGTTCAAACAAACAACTGTACAACTACAAGGCAGGAGGAAGGGAGGGGAAGCAGCCCCAGGCTTTCTTGAAATAAACTGGAAGTTCCGCTGCCTGTTGCTCCCGCCTGTTGTCCAGCTTGGGAAAAAGGAAATGATAACGCCGTTTTGCTTGGCAAGCCGACACTTTCCACGGAGAGATGCTGAGCCTGCCCCAAGCCCAGCAGCTCCAGAGCCTGGTGTCCTGGCAACTCCCCCGGGGCGGGGGTGGGGTTCAGGACCGCCCAGGGACCGCCAGGGATGCTCCTCTTGCCCCAGAGCTGCTGCCCGCTCTGTGCCAGCTTCGCGTGGGGCACACGCTGGCGTTGCAGATCCTTGCCTCCCACCTGACAGGCAGCAAACTTCAGTGCCATTTAAAGTGCGAGGCTTAGGCTCGAAGGGCTTAAGCGTGCTCATTCCATGCTGCAGGTTGCAGAACAAGAGAGTGACGGAGGTTAGCACTTAGGTCTGTCTGAAGGACCAGGCTGTACCCTGTGCACCATGTGCCCTTGGATAAGCTAATGTGATTAGAGCAGGCATCTCTGGTTGACAGCAAGATAAGCGCATTTATTTAATTTCAGTCTTTCAGGGTGCACCCCTCCTCCCAGGCATGTTCCTAGGCGGATGCGTCCTTCCTGCTGGAGACTGTGAAGCCGAGGGGACAGTCCTGGTCCGGGGAACGTGCGCTTCCTCAGCCCCTAAGCGGGGCAGCTTCCCACAGACAGTGATTCTGCCCAGCACTCTCCTTGGTGACACGGAGATTTGCACTTCTGAGCACTAAAGGTGTCAAGAGTGAGACAGGGCAGGTGGAGCCGGTGCTGGCTACTCTAACCCCCCTGCCGCCACCCCCCATGCCCAGCTGGTACCTGTGGGTGTGGCAAGCCAGCCTCTGGGGCCACCTGAGACCTCACGGAGGGAAGCTAGCTCTCTGTGCGGCCTCCTTAAGACGACACAAGAGGAAAACCGTGCACAGAACCTGGACAGTCACAGTCAACACTTCCTTCACCCAGAGGCAAAGGAAAACCCTGACCGAGATTCAAAGCATGAGCCACGGGGGCTGTCGGGCGCTCGAGTTTGCATGTCTGCCCCTCACACTGGCTTCTAAGCAGAGGCCCCTCCCAACACACAATCAGGAGGAAACAGATGGTGTGTTTGATGTGGCAGGTCCTCTTCCCGTGACCAGGGATCCTTCAATCAGGTTCAGGACACAGGACCCCAGGGAAAGACCCGCGGAAACGAGACTGCTACGTGCTCACAGAAGCAGCCCGCCACCCCCCGATGACCAACCGCAGCGAGCATCTGTCATGCGTCGTTTCTGAGGTCTGCACCTCAGAAACACAGAATTTCTGTCTGTGTATCTTTCTCCCCTCCCCACCCCCCACAAGTGTTAAGATGTGCAGAGAAAACTGTGAACATTTGGAATGTGGGGACCATTCCCTGAGCAGCCAGGAAGTCAGAACACACACACACACACACACACACACACACACATACACACACGTGCGCTCACGCAGTTTATGATTCAATGTGTTTTTTCCATCCAGTGGATGTGGGTTAACCCCGTTCCCCCTAAATATCTAAATATGTTTTAAAGATGTTACTAATTGCAACCTTTTCCAAAAGTCAATTCTGAATCTCAACCTCACTCACAATCTGTCAGTTTCCTTGTCTTGTACGTTTGCAGCCACTGGGTTTGGCAAACATCTTGAAAACTCTAAGGGCTTTTCCCAGCAGCCAGTGGGCCTGCCCTCCCCTAAACCCCTCTCATAGCTGTCCAGTGAAAAAATACAAAAAACACTTGAGATCCAATTCGCCCTCACATGGCCCTGGCCTTCGCTAGGTGGGTTGGGCAAGCCTTGGGGAAGCTGAAGGAACCAGAGCACTTGAGAAGTGGACTGACTTGTATCTTACACCTCAAGAGTATATTTTACACAATAGGGCCTCAAGCTATTGTTAGTTTCATATCAATAAATGGCATGATTTTTGGCAGTAAAAGCATCTTAAGTTAATCATGTCAGGAGAGCAGGGAGTTACTTAGTGCAGTCTTCAACCAAAGAAGATGCTGGGTAATTGAAAATTCAATTCTTCCGGGGCTAATGCAGGCAGGGAAGCGGCCGCCTGCTGAACTGCTCCATTGAAGCCACACTTGAGGACTTGGGTATAAATCTGTTTTCTCTCTTTCAAAAAACCGTGTGCAGAAAACCACACGTGGCACTTGCGTTCAGTGAATCTGCACGAGGTCGGCACGTGCAGGCACGCACACCAGCACCCACGCGCAGAGTCCCCGGCCTCGCCAGGCACGCCTCCCTCCCACGGACAAGCGTTGTTTCGACTTCTCCGCACTTTATCCCTTTTCTGGGTTTTTCGCTGGACCTGGTGCCTGGCACCCCCGCTTGGCTGTGGGTAGATGGATGAATCATTCTCCTTGCACTGACTAATCTTTCCTAAATCTGGTAATCCCTGAGGTCCAGGGCAGCAACACACCTGGCGAAGCCCCCTCCTGTTCAGTGCTGAGCACCAGCCCCCTCACCTGGCACTGCTCTCGGTCACAACCTCGCAGCCCTACTTTTTTTTTTTAAATATATTTTATTGATTTTTTTACAGAGAGGAAGGGAGAGGGATAGAGAGTAAGAAACATTGATGAGAGACAAACATCAATCAGCTGCCTCTTGCACACCTCCTACTGGGGATATGCCCACAACCAAGGTACATGCCCTTGACCGGAATCGAACCTGGGACCTTTCAGGCCACAGGCCGACGCTCTATCTACTGAGCCAAACCAGTTAGGGCTCGCAGCCCTACTTGATGGCATTTCCTGAGGGAGCCACACTGCTAGTCACTACTAAATTGTTCAGTTTTAATAGGGGGCTTCCAGTCAGGCTACTTCTTGTCATCTTTTAATGACAACATCTTCCCTCTAACAAAGACAGAAAATTCTGGGAGCTGGGCAATCAAGATAACCCGTAAGACACTGTAATTCTCTAAAATTCTGAGGCCTCTGTAACCCAGGAATGAAACCATCGTTGGAGAAACCAAAGTTTCTTTTTAGGAGTAAAAGAATAATTAATTGATCTGCTTAATTTTATAAAACAAAGTTCCACCACAACTGACCAATCATGACAAACTCTAGAGATTATGCCCACCCAAGTCACGTGCATTTAGAAGTCTATTAAGACACAGATAACAGATGACATGGTGATTAAGTCCTTTCTAAGCTGTGTTTGAAAAAAAATCTTTCAAAGACATAGATTGGGATGTGGCTGGGCCAAATCTTAAATGAGGGAATAAACATGCAGCGCATCAGAATGCTCATTTCTATTTTCCACATGAGGTTCTAACACTCTTCACATTAAGCGATGGTTTGTGTCTAGACCAGGGGTGGGCAAACTTTTTGACTCGAGGGCCACAATGGGTTCTTAAACTGGACCGGAGGGCCGGAACAAAAGCATGGATGGAGTGTTTATGTGAACTAATATAAATTCAAAGTAAACATCATTACATAAAAGGGTACGGTCTTTTTTTTTTTTTAGTTTTATTCATTTCAAACAGGCCGGATCTGGCCCGCGGGCCGTAGTTTGCCCACGGCTGGTCTAGACTGTTCCTGGTGAAGTTTCCAGACCCAGGCAGACCCACACTGTTAGGTTCCACCAGGCAGACACGTCACACAGAGCAGACTCTCTCTGAGTGTCTGGTGAGGATGAATGAACGTGTCTTTATGAGGGAGCGATCCTGCCAGTACTAAAGAATGGCTTTCAGAAAACAGTAAACATTTTAGCCCTTGCAGAATTGATGGAGTCATAAAATTATAAAACTGACAAATCATGGAGACCTGACATGTAGGTGCATTCAACAGCTTCCTGTATTTTGTTATCATTTAAGTATCAAATGACATAGTCTTCCTTCTGAAGGACTCAGAAATCCAAACACTTGAAAGAGTTTTTATCTTTAAAGACAAATCATCCTTATAAAAGTGAAGTCATATTTGGGACAGTTCACCGTCCCTAAAATCTTGTCCAAAATGTCATGGATGAAATTAACAGCAGTTCTTTCCTTTGGTGAAATAAGTGCCACAGCCATGGTATGACTATAAAACTAAGAAATTGGTCTTTGTGCTTTGGGATTGGATTCATTTCTTTAATACTGTTATTATAATGAAACAAAGCAAAATGCTAGAACATCTGCTGAAACCCGAATTTAGATACACATCAACCACTTGATTCTAAAATTCAGAAAGAGCATCTACTCTTTGGTACTGTCAAACTTACATCTTTACATTTTCTTGAAGGTCTCCTCCCAAAGGTTCATTTCCCTCAGTATTTGTGGACCTTTTGGGACTTAAGCTGGGACGAATGTTCCTCTGAGGGGAACTAGAAATATCCTACTTTGAAGCTCCTTCCTAACAAGCTGGTGTTGAGGCCCGGATCCAGGCTGTGCTCTGTGTTAACAGCACTTTGGAGAATCCCATCTGGGTAGCACAGCCCCTAACATATACGTCCCTTCCTCTCTGAGCCACGGCCTCTCAGATGTTTCCCTTTTCTTCTCACTTGCCTGGAAAATCTCCACATGCCTCATTACCGGGATTGTTCATCGGAAAACATACTTGGGGGTGATAATATGTAATAATGACAGTGGCAGCCACATGTACTGAGCGCAGGAGCCAGGCACTCACTAAGCACATGCGTATGTGACAACGGCATCCAGAAGTATTTGCTGAGACCTTCCGGCCCACAGGCAGCTCTGAGTGCTTTTCATGTGAATTTAACTCCCTTGCTCTTCACAGCAACCTGACAAGGTGCTCTCATGGATCCACTTTACAGATGGGGAAACCGAGGTACCTCATGCCGACAGATGGCAGAGCCGGGGTTTGAACCCAAGGTGATGGCTCCAGACAGTGTTTTCACTTTCCAACACTCACACTGGCTCTCTGCAGTGGTGCTAATCTTATTATCATCCCCCAAGGCAGAAAACCTCACTCCACATTTTATCCAAATAGGACTACAAGAACATCGGCTATATTTTAATTTCAGCGCTCAACTGGAATTAGAATTTAGGCAACTAGATTTTTGTATATGCATCTGACAACTGCAATAGCTTGTTTTGAAAGATAGAATACATATTTCTTTCTCTAAAACCAGGGGTATAAAATGAATGTGACCAGATAAGTTCTTAGTTGATCAGAAATACAGAAGTGTGAAAATACTATTTATAATAGTACAAATCCAACGGCAAGGATTACTGCTATCTACTTACACAGAGATGATAACCTGGCGAAAAGGTGAGCTTGGACAGACAGAAAGAGCTTCCAACCTTGGCTATGCATGTGTGTGCAACAGAAGAAAATGAGCAGATACTCCCCAGGCAGCCTTCGTGTGCAGACTAAGCTGCAGAAGACTGCATTTGGTTAAACTGTGAATCCATGGACCCTAACAGACCGTTAAAATTATTCTCTTATAGGGAAAATGTATTTACCTATTTCACGCATAGCTGAGGATCAGAAAGCTTTTCATTGCAATGTTTATTCATTGTTATTAGTTATACCAAAAGAAGGGTTTCTCAGATTATATTTTTTATATTTACTAGTTCCTAAAAGTCTGATTCTAGGGGGAATTCTCAGTTATTAAGCGGATGCAGATGACGGGCAGCAAAGGTGCTCTCACCAGGAACACTTGCCGAAGGAGCTGCTGGGAAGACATGAGTTGGGTAAAGACTGGAGCAAACCGGCCACCCTGAGTGGCCTTTGTAGAGGCAGTACCGCGTGGTCCCAGGGGGACACTCACAAGAGCCTGGAACATGGTCGGTGTTCTCATGGAGCTCTAAGGGTAGTAGGAAGAACAACGCAGATCTGCCGAGCGATTAACAGACGATGCAAACCGCACATGATGAAATTCTACATGGGGCTACAAGGAAATGAGGTGAGCAAGGCCAGGAGAGCTGACTGGTCCAGGAATTGTTTCTGGGAGGAGGGAGGCTGAGTACTGAGCAAAGATGTGGGAGGACCCTGACAATGTGATCGTCATCTGGAGACACTGGCGAAGGAGGGCAACCCATAGCAAGAATCATGCTGAGCATATGGATATGGCTCCACCAACACAAGACCCACTTAAGTCAAAACAGTTTACATTTCTTCGTTTTGCTTAAATAAAGCGATAATTAGCAAGCAAAAGCAGATGCATGAATGTGACTGATTTCTGCAAATTCAAATTAAGACTGCTCTCTTCAAGATGCTTAAAGCAGGTTGTGTTTGAAATTGCCTTCAAGGTCTCCCTCAAGCAGCAGATCCTCGATAACATCATTTAGTACAACAATGTTTGGTTATAACTTTGATGAGATAGCGTAGGAAGTTAACTCTTATTTATATTCATAAAAAAAGCCTGTGGTAAAATTGGTTTCATTTCTCTTAAAGTCACAGAACCTAGTGAGGACTTTAAGTGAGGACCTAACTGTACTGTAAAGCAGGGGTGGGGGCTGTCCAGCCTGTGGGCCATACAAGGCCCTCGAAATCATTTGGTCTGGCCCTGATAAGACATTAGGGGTGAGTTAATTAAATGTTTGACCAAATACAGCAGGCTAATTTTTAAGTTGATAATTGTGTATGGCCCATGAATGATGTTATAAATATCCAAATGGCCCTTGGCAGAAAAAAGGTTCCCCACCTCTTCTGTAAAGTATACATATTGTCTTTTTTAAAATATATATATATATTATGTCAAAGAGGAAGGGAGAGGGAGAGAGAGATGGAAACATCAATGATGAGAAGGAATCATTGATCGGCTGCCTCCTGGGGATCGAGCCCACAACCCAGGCATATGGCCTGACTGGGAATCGAACTGTGACCTCCTGGTTCATAGGTCGATGCTCAACTGAGCCACATCAGCCGGGCCTACATACTGTCTTTTGAACATTCCTCTTTAACCACCAAGGGTCGTTACTGTTATAAACAGCCAATACTCATTTTGTGTGTGTGTGTGTGTGTGTGTGTAATAATGTCCATTGAACATGAAAATCTCAGAGACCTTTACAAAACATTTGAGCAGGTCGAGCAATTTTAAAAACCACCGAATCTGAGAGCTGCCAAGGCCACTACAGGTCCCCAGCGAGGCTCCTCGGAGTCAAGGGGCCAGCACTTTCCAGCTCTGTCTCAACAGTCAGCTCAACAGCCAGCACTCTGTGTTTGGAGTCCTTTGGAAAAATATTTCCTTTTAGTCAAAATGTGCTTCCTGTAATTTCTACTCATTGATTCACTGCTCTTAACTCTACTACTTGGAGGCGAAGAGAACACCTCCATTTCTGTTTCTGCTGGACAGTGGCTGGAATGCTGGACGGGCATGTACGTGTTTCTGGCAGGTCTTCTGTTTTCCAACAATAGTTAAAGAGAATATTTCAA
Organism: Myotis brandtii; assembly: GCF_000412655.1. Lineage (NCBI taxonomy): Eukaryota > Metazoa > Chordata > Mammalia > Chiroptera > Vespertilionidae > Myotis > Myotis brandtii. Next base: position 468,767 of record NW_005371371.1, read on the forward strand.
CAGATAATTTAAAAATGAGAAGACAATGGGAACTGCCATTCTCCCATTAGATGGCTGGTTGTTCGGCTGACTATTCACAGCATACTGTCTGAATTAGTTAGCGAGTCGCATACTACTGCTGCATGACAAGCTGTACACCAGTTCAGTAACATCTATACTAATAAAAGGGTAATATGCTAATTAGACCGGTCATCTGGTCCTCCTTCCAGATAAAGCCACAGTGGCGGGGGCCAAAGCAGAGGCAGTTAGGGGCGATCAGGCCAGCAGGGGAGGGCAGTTAGGGGTGATCAGGCCGGCAGGCAGAGGGGTTAGGGGCGATCATGCCGGCAGGCAGAGGTGGTTAGGGGTGATCAGGCAGGCAGGCAAGGTGAGCGGTTAGGAGGCAGCGGTCCTGGATTGCGAGAGGGTTGTCCGACTACGGGATCAGGCCTAAACCGGCAGTTGGACATCCCCTGAGGGGTCCCAGATTGGAGAGGGTGCAGGCCGGGCTGAGGACACCCCCCACCCCAGGTGCATGAACTTCATGCACTGGGACTCTAGTATAAGTTATAAGTGTTCTTCTCATGTTCAAAACTCTGTGTAGGTGGCTCTGCTCCACATGCCTCATTTGGACCCAGGCTAGAGAAGCCTCGACTGCCCTGGGTATGTTTCACGAGGGATCACTGGGGAACGGGAAGGGCCAGCCCACTGTGCAAACACATGGGAGCACCAAATATGCCAAGGCCAGTCAGATGACCAAGAACAAGTCAAAGGGGGACACACGCTCTGCCCACAGTGGAAGGGGAGGGTGAATGCTTGCTAAAAAGGAATCCAAAGAATCTCAATATCCTATGGTCACTCTCCCTCCTCTTCGTTCATGGAGGACAACCAGGATGTAAAGAAAGCCTTTATCAAAATCCAGACACCAAAATATGAAGTGCCTTTGATTTTCACTCTCACGCTCTCATAAAAGTTAGTTTACTAAGAATTTACTAGATCTTTTCTGGTAGCTGAAGATGATCACTTTCCTTATGGACTCATAATTTTTTCCATCATTTGTGAAGGGAAAATTCGTAGTTTCTTAATAACACGTATTCTTTTTGAAAATCAGAGAAGTAATCACAAATATTTCGTCTTTCGATGTTTCATCTACGTGCCACAATTTCTCAATTCACATCAACATGTGCTTTCTACACTTTGCCAGTCCAACACATATGGAGCACATTTAAGTGCCAGGCCTGGGGACATGAAGTCAAACAGGGCATCGTCCAGACTCACTGAACTGATGGATGTGGCAAAGGAGCCACCAAGCAAACAGTACAGTGGGGACAGCACTGCACCCAGGAGTGTGGGCCAGGAGCACATGAATCACAAAGCCATGTGGGCCAAGGACGAAGGCCTCACCTGAGTGGCCCTGAGCTGGTTCCTGAGGGAGGACCCAGTATTAACTGAAGGGTGAGCAGGAGCTCCAGACAGGATGGCACAGGCACAAAGTGCCTCCTTGTTTCTCACTGGAGTCCACTGAAGGACCAGAGTGTCCAGCTTTTACCTTCCCACTAACCTGGGCTTTGGCGTCCCCTACCCCGCCCCCCCCAAAAAAAACACAAACTTGTGTGGGCCTCACTTGGAGCACCACTCACCTGGCTGGGCCAGGCCTGAGAATCTGCATTTATAACAAGCTTCCAGGTGATGCCTGGTCTAGGACCACACCCTGAGGACCCTGCATTAGATGGAGGAAACCAGTCGCACCTCCAATGGGCAATTCTAAATAAGAATAAATGACTACTTTCATCCACAAACGTCTCTTTATGCTCAGAATCTCCAAAACTCATTCCAGAATCTCTGCTAACAAGATCCATAAAAAATTTCCTATGCAAGCTATTTGTTTCTTTTAAAAATAGTTCCCACCTATCTAATCAGAAATCTAAATTACGCATCACAAAATACTCAACCATCCCTCATCAATGTCAATCTCACTCATCTGTAGGATTTTCTTCATAAGGGACTCAACATTTTTTTAAAATGGATTTGAGCCTGACTGGTGTGGTTGAGTGGTTGAGCGTTGACCCATGAACAAGGAGGTCACAGTTTGATTCCTGGTCAGGGCTCATGCCTGGGTTGTGGGCTCAATCCTCAGAAGGGGGATGCCTTCTGACAGCTGATCCATGATTTTCTCTCATCATTTATATTTCTCTCCCATTCTCCCTCTCCCTTCCTCTCTCTGAAATTAATAAAAACATATTTTTAAAAAATGGATTTTGGGGGGAAAAAAACTAGTCTTAAGAATTCCATCGCTGAGGAGAAGACAGCAGGCAGGCTGGGCACAAATGTCCCCGATGGAGACCATGCTGGGTGGAGTTTACTGCTGCCGGACGCTGTGATCCCTGCATCTAAAGCTCCTGAACATTTCCGTGTGGAAATGTGCACCCCGACGACCCCTGCTGAATCAGCCTCGAAGGCATCCTGTCCTCTGACAGTGCAATCGGGCAGTTTCAGGTGGTCTCTACCTCTGAGGACGTCCTGGGAACCTTCATATCCCTGAAAGCTCATTCATGATAGTCTGGTCCTGCAGCCCCCAACCTGCTGCCACACTAAGCATGTCTCAGCCAGACACCATCTTCCCAGGGAGGGCTTATGGCCAGAGAGCAGTGAGCAGCCTGGTGGTTCAGGTAACGGCAGATGGGTCACAGCCCTCTTCTTTTCCTCTCATTGACCACATCCAGCTCGGTCAGCCCACCTTCAAAACATGTCAAGACCCCCGCTGTCCGCACCACCTGCCACCTGCAAACCTGCCACCCTGGCCCCAGTGGCCGCCTAACTTCTCCTGGACTGGAGCTGGTCGGTGGCTTTCCTTTCACATGGCTCCCTCTGTCTTTTCAATAAGCAGCCAGACAAGCCTTTAAACACCAGGATGAGATCATATCGCAGTTCTGCTTAAATGTCTCAAAGGCCTCCGATTCCCCTCAGGATCTGAGCTGAGGTTGGAGCTGTGGTCCCACAGTTCACAAGCCATCCGGCAGTCGTGGGATGAACTGAGCGCCTCCAAAATCCAGACGTTGAAGTCCCAATCCCCAGGACCTCAGAATGCGACTGTATTTGAAGACAGGGCCCTTAAAAACAGGCTTCAGGTAAAACGAGGTCATTGGGGGCCCTAATCCAAGGGGACGAGTGTTCTGATCAGAGGAGATTAGGATGCAGACATGCCGAGAGGGATGCCCATGTGAGCACACAGGAGGAAGACGGCCATCTACATGCCAAGAAAGGAGGCCTTGGGAGAAACCGCCCAGCTGACACCTTGACCTCGAACTTCCTGCCTCCAGAACTGTGAGAAATAAAGGCCTGTTGTTTCAACCGCCCAGTCCATGGTGCCTTTGTTACAGCAGCCGGGTGTGACGAGTGCACCGGCATGACCCCTCTGCTCTCCCTCCGGCTGCTCCCCACTGGCCACCCCGGCCTCCATGCTGTCCCAACCTCACACAACAAGGACTTCCAGACTCCAGAATGCAAACACGAGTAGCCACATTGTACACAGAAGAATCTTCCAAAAGCCTGTACACGTTTTACACAGAAAAGTTCTTAGGTTGTGTTTTGGAATTTCTGGGTTAACTATTCATTTTCATGTCTTAACCAAGCCAGACCCCTCACAGGACTGACTGGGGTTTGGGGGGCCAGAGGGACCGGGCTCCTCACAAGGACTTGGGCTGGTACAGAGATAATGGGCAAGGTTAGCCTCAGTGATGCCAACCGCATGTTGAGGCATTAGTATGGGGGAGGGGGGAGGAGTGGGGCCCAAGGGAGCAGGTGAGCATTATCAGGACCCTGAAGGCAGACAGTGATGCCAACCGCATGTCGAGGCATCAGTAGCGGGGGGCCCCGAGGGAGCAGGTGAGCATTATCAGGACCCTGAAGGCAGACGAGTCACAACAAGCCCTGCCAATAGGGAAAGAAAGGAAGCCAGGCACCAGAGCCCTTGTACATGTGCAGGGGGTTCTCTGCCAGGAGCAGGACACAACCCCACAGGAGACTAGTGACGACCAGAGGGCAGAGCTCTCCGAGGGCCAGAAATGGGGGATGGATGACACAGGCAGAGGTGGGCATATTCTCGGCTGGGGCCAGGCTGTCCTAGGTGGGGGACCAAGGGACCCCAGGGGCTTCCATCAGGACAGTAACAATTAACAGCTGCAGCACTGAACAGTTTCTTTAGGAAAACCCAGAAGACAAAGAACTAGGATCCCTGATGCAGGGAGCTGGCTCCACAAATTAAAGACAAGAATGTGGCCTCATCATCTCCCACAGAGCACTGTCTACATATTGGGGCTTGTTGGTCTATGTCCTCACCCTTTCTATCCAACAACATCTATTCGTACTCCAAAGAAGCGCCCAGGTCAGGTCTGTCACAAAAGCTACCTCCACTGTCCGACTTCAGAGTTCCCTAGAGATCTCAGCAACACACTCGCTGAAAGAGTCTCACTTCTCCCTGCATCTGAATCTGGATGTTACACAGAGAACACCACTGCGGGATGCCTGGGTTCTTTAAGAGGGACACATCTGAAGGGTGGACACTCATTACGCGAATGTTGCTACGATGATAGTACCGGATGGGACAACATCTCTATCCTTCCAGTGTCTGAGCTAGCAGCTGAGGTGTCAGTTGAAAGTGAGCCTCTAGGTGGTGGTATACTTACTGGAGAAGATGAGAAGATGGGACAGAACGGGTGGGAAGGAAGATGTTCGGGCCAAAGAGTATGAGTGTCATGGCTGAACTCCAACCAGAGGAGTGAGGCAGACTCATCAGCAGCCCTCCCCTCAACACTCATGTTCTGATGCAAACCAAGGGTATGTAAGAGCTAAAAGTTGTTAGTCCTCAGGGCAAGGGTTGGGGCCGGGGGGGATTACAAATTCAATATATGATACAGTTTCTATTTTTAGTCTCGTATGCAGCTTCATCCATTTATCCACCCATCCATCCTCATCCATTCATCCATAACAAGAGTTAATATTTTGCCCAAGGTTAATTAATGGAGAAGGTGGCACTAGATTTAAAGACTTCTATTGCAGTGCTTCTCCAAATGTTGTTCCTGGGCTAGTATCATCAGCATCACCTGAGAACTTAAAAATGCAAGTTCTCGGGCCCTGCCCCAGAATTCCTGAGTCAGAAACTCTGGAAGTAGGGCCCAGGAATCTGTGATGATTCTCTCCAGATGATTCAGATGTTCTAGTTCGAGGATGACTGTTCTGCATTCGGAAAATGCCTGAATCAACTAGATCCATTAGCATTTCTCCCTCAAATCTTTATTCCTTTTTCACCAATTACTGTAAATATAAAGAGAAAACCCAAATAATGCAAACGCTAGAAAAGAAGCCCTACCACATAGAAGGGAGCTTTTGTCACTGGGAAGTGCTCCTGGCCTTGTGGTTAAAGCTCAGGTTCAAGAGTATATGCAACTTAAATTCTCAAGGTCAAGAAAGAGGTAAGATTCACCGACCAGATGTACAACGTTACTAGATAATGCATGTCCTTGCCGAGTGGGAGTAACATATAAATCTGAAGTGAAAATAAGGCAGCAGCATGTCTGGACAGTGGACAAAGATAAAATGCCTGTCGGTTCAGGGCAGAGCCATGAAAGGTCCAACTCTGTGCAGGTGAAATAGCCACGAAGCTCTGTGCAAGGTCGCTGAACCCAGGCCCTCCCCTCTGACCCTGTCCTGAGTGGGTCAGGCCCCCTGCCCTGAATCTCTACACCAACATGCAGACCCATGTCCTGGCATGACCAGCCCACACCTGCCACTGATCCCAAATCACCCTGGAGGTGGAACAACTCTCCGACCTCCAGGTAAAAGCCATTCTGCTACAGAGGAAGTGCCTGGGATTTAGACCTGAGTTGGTGAGTAGGTTTACATAGAGCCACATCCCTACCCCCATGCTCGGTGGATGGCACTGTGTCAATACAGCATGGGAAACAGCCCTCCAGCCCAAGTCACAGCTCCCATCCAGGGCTGCCTCACATGCAGAATGGGTGAAAAATGGATTTGTAATGAAGGAAGAGGAAGTGTTCATGGGAGAAAAGCAGGGGTCCTCTCGTCTAACAAAATGATATTGGATATTCATAAAGCCAGGCATCTGCTGACCTGGATTTAAGAGTCTGGTGAAACCTGGAGTTGCTGGCAGCGCAGATGTGTCAAAGGACACACATTTCGGAGTTTCTGCTTAGAATGAGTCCATGGTCAAGTTAAGGACCTGGCCTGCAATACACATTAGGTGAGTGGCCAATGTCATCCCTGCTCTTCAGACATAGACTCTTAGCAATTCAAAATGCACATGCGTCTTTCTGAGCTCAAGGAAAAACCTCCCTCCCTATGCGCTAGGGAGTGACATCACTCTTGGAGCAGTTCCCACTCTGTAATTCCGACTCCAGGCCAATGCGGAGGGTGTGAAGAGCTGCCCCTCCCCTCCAGGGCCAGTGGGAGCCCGCCCGCCAAGCTGCGGTCCCCTGCGCCCTTCACCTCAGCCACACGCCAAACCCCGCACCCAGCAAAAGGCGACTCGTGTTTCAGAAAAAGGGAGCTCGCTACCTTTCTATGAATAAGGGCCAGATGGTGTAAAATGTCTTTATTTTCTTTTGACCCATATACAATAAGTCCAGAAGCTGTAATCACAAAAGTCACCATTGAAAACTGAATGTCACACACAATGATGCTTATGCTGATTTAAGCATTGCTTTGCTCTCGAAAGCCATTGGGGTCTTCCACTTATGGGGGGAAGGGGGAGAAAGAGAGAGGGAAAGAGGAAAGAAAGAATACCACATCTACACCACATAGCTGGAAAGTCTTATTTAGACAACAAGGTAATGATATATAACATAACGTAGGACAACACCAGGCAAAAATGTGGCAACTCACTTTTAACTATACCGGATTCTTTCCTTTTCATTCCAAGGAAGGAAAACTAGTTAATGCCGAGTGTCTTCCTCTCGCAACAGGGCAACTCAGATGTGACTGATTGAAAGCCAACAGCAAGACCCCGCCAGCTCAGGTTTTTCTTACATCTAAACGAACCCATTTTAATTGCTTCTAGAGGCTTATTTTAAGTAATCTTTTAATTAACACAGAAAACCAATGTCCAACAATGCTATCCTTCCACTCTTGACCCATACCAGTTCCCAACAATTGTCTTAGGTGAAACTACATGGGGTGGAGAAAAGAACCACCTGATCAATCCAGATTTTTCCTCCTCCAAATGAGCTGGTATCTCCACCCTCCCCACGCCAGGCTCGAAAAGCCCTTGGCTCAAATTATTTTCCATCCACGAATACTCATGCTTTCTCCATTGCTATGGCTGCACATGCAACTGAAATGCAGGTTGAATGAGAAGATTTCAGACAACCACTCCACATGCAAACCTGGGATCTCCTAGAAAGCCTGTGGCACCCATCTGCAATCATTTTAACGATCCCAGCAGAATAAAATCATGCTGACTGTCCATGGAAACCTATCAGCTGCCAGATAAATGCCCATCATGCCTGCTCTTTCCTGTTATTACTGCTAAGGGGGGAAAATGAAGGCTGTTATACAAAAATTAGACGCATGTCCCTAAGAACATAGAATTCAAGGCCAGCAGCTCCTCCTACCAGTGTGCTTGGAAACCGCATTTAATCTCTGCACCATTTCTTCCAAAGCCATCTCTTCATTTCTCAGCCAAAACCTCATCCTCCGGCAGAACAAAACGATCCTCCGCAGCTGCTTTCCTCTGCACCAGAAGGTGCTTCATGGGTGGGGTAGCACGGGTGGGGAGGGGGCGCGGCTGCG
>NW_005371371.1:476594-476853 GCF_000412655.1 Myotis brandtii
AAGCCTGGCGCCTGCACTCCCGCGTCACCTGGAAGCCTCGAGTGTGCACACCCAAGTTCACCTGGGAGCCCCAAATATCCACCCCCAAGGTCACCAAGGAACCTTGCGGGAGCAGCCACCCCAGCACCTGGAACCCTAGTGTGCGCACCACGGATCACCTGACAGTCCCGAGTGTGCACCCCCGCAGCTCTCTCTCACTCCGAGGCGCCCCCGCCCCCGCTTCCCAGCCTGGGCTCTCTCTGCGCCCCTTCCCCCCACC
>NW_005371371.1:477073-507519 GCF_000412655.1 Myotis brandtii
GCCTGCCCAAGGACGCGGGCGGGGAGGGAAGCGCGCTGCAGGCCCTCCGATCTCACCATGTTTGGCAAGAAGCCACCGCGTGCATTCTACACCTCAGTGCCCGCAGATGGGAGTCATGTGCGCAAGGCTCGGGCTGCCACATCCCAAGGACATGCAAGAACACGAGTGTGCACGCGGGTGGGCCCTGCATGGGGCCTCTCCCACCCTGGGGGCTTGCCATCCTTTTGCGGTTGGCATGACAGGTAGCATGCTCTTCCTTACAGCAGAATTTCAGGAAGAAGTGCCTATTTCCATGAATGGTTTGGGAAATTCAAGCAAGGAGTGGCAGAGATTCAAACTGCCGCTCAGGTCGATGCGATGGGTGTGCCAACATCACCGCGTGGTGATGGTCAGGCACCACCAGGTGGGCTGAGGGGTAAAAAGATGAAGGTGACACAGCATTTGCCCTCAGAGAGTTCAGGAGTCTGGGGGTCAGGGAAGATGTGCAAACAAACCATCGCAGCATGAAGTGAAGGTGTAATACCACACAGGGAAGGTGTGGGGTAAAACTAAAAAATATTGCTTTTTTAAAAATACATGAAAACGTATTGAATAGCCTGGCCCATGTTGCTCAGTGGCTGAGCGTTGACCCAGGCACCAAGAGGTTCGATTCCGGTTCAGGGCTCATGCCTGGGTTGCAGGCTCGATTCCCGGTGGGGAGCATGCAGGAGGCAGCCAACTGATGTTTCTCCCTCAGCGATGTTTCTCTCTTACTCTCCCTCTTCCTTCCCCTCTCTCTAAAAATCAATTAAAAGACATATTTTAAAAAACACACCACTGAATATCAGCAGTTTTTTATGGCTCAGGGTAGTGTCCAATGAGGGGAGGGGTCTTTGCTATCATCGCAGGGCCGACGGTGAACCTTTTCCTTGTGGACAAATGTCCTGGTCTGACCTTCACTGAAGCCAAACCCAGCTTTGCTATGGCCCCTTGAGCCTGACAATCATTCATCCCCCTTCCCCATCACAACTACCTGCATCTGACTTCAGGAAGGCAAGTCACCTGACAGAGTGTCCTAAAACGCAGGCCCTTTCCTACCCAAAGTGACGTGTACCCACCTTCCCACGCCTCCTGAGGCAGCACCACCCACACTTGTCCTTGGCGCCCACACTTGTCCTTGGCCAAAACTAGCCCCCAGGCCACAGTCCCGCAGGCCTCTGCAGACACACCTGCCAGGACATCCGCTCGCCCAGACATTGCCACCTCCTCCCCTTGCCTGGTCCCCACCTCTTCCAGCACAGAGTGTACTCAGTGGTGCTCACACGGAGGCTCATTGGAATTGCCCCCAAAGGCTTGTTAACCCAGATGACCAGCGTTTGTGATCCGGTGTTGGGGGGTCAGGAATATGCATTTCTAACAGGACCCCAGGTGATGGGGACACTGCTGATCCACACTGAAAACCGCTCCCTGTGAGAGTCTATCCCGTCTTTAAACCAAAAGCAAAGCAAAGGCAAAGGCAAAGGCAAAACCTGCCCACTCTGCTCTCACTGACTCCCGTTCACACGCTCAGCTTCTTCCCTGGACCCTGAGACACCGCTGGCTGGTGCCATTTCCCGCGCTGCTTCAGGGTGGAGTCTGCCGCCATCTGTGATGGCTGCTCCTATGTGTCAGTTTGGCCAGGCCTCAGTGCCCAGATGTTAAACCAAACACTACTCTGGCTGTTCCTTTGAGGGTATTTTGTAGATCTGATTAACAACTAAATCAGTAGACTATGAGTAAAGCAAATCATCCTTCCTAATGTGGGTGGGCCTCGTCTAATCAGTGGAAGGTCCCAAGAGAGAAAGACTGACCTCCCCAGAGGAAGAGGGCATTCTGCCTCCACATTCACTTCAGACTGGAGCTCAACATGGGCGCTCCCCTGGGTCTCCAGCATGCAGCCTGCCCTGTAGATTTTAGACTTACCAGCCCCCACAACTGTGTGAGACGGTCACTTAAAATAAATCTCCTTCCCTCCCTTTCTCTCTCTCTCTCTCTCTCTCTCTCTCTCTCTCTCTCTCTCTCTCCCTCCCTCTATCAAAACTTTACTCTCTTCTTACACTAAACACAAATGGTGCTTTCTATAAAAATCTTTTACTATTTGCCAAAAGTATAACAATGATAAAATACTGCCCAATGTTTACTGAGTACTGCTAAGTTCCAGGGCGCCTCCTAAACTCACCTGGTGTGAACTGATTTAATCTTCACAAGGATCTAGCACATGGGCACAATTTTTACCCTGCTGTACAGAATAAGGCACAGCGAGAAGGACAGTAAGTTGCCCCACGTCGCACAGCTGGTAAGTGGCAGAGGCTGGGTTCAAACTCAGGTGTGTACAAATACAGACCCAGAAAACAAGTGTTGCTTCAGAGAAATGTCATAGCTCAATTGGAATGTTGTCCCCAATGTCTCTCACAGTTGGACAGGGACAGTTAGATGAGGCCCCAAAGCCAACGCAGCACGAAGAATCTTAGCCCACGTGTCCCAGGAGCACAGGCCTGCTCTCCACACTGCATCGCCCCCTCCCAGAAAGGAGAAGCAGGACATGCCTGTTCGTCCTCTGCGTGAAGCCAGACGGCGCCCAGGTGGGAAGGTGGAACGTAATGTTATACCTGGAGACCGAGCACATCCTCTTAGCAACTGTTCCGGAAAGTTAGCCATGAAAGGGTGTTGAGAAACAGGAGAGCTGGAGGGGTGTGCAGGCCGGGTTCTGAGAAACCAGGAGCCCTTGTGAGACAGTTGGGGGATCTCCAGGTGGGTGGGGGGGGGGGGCTGGGGGGGGGGGGGGGGGGGGGGACAGGAAGCGGAGACCTGCCGTTGTGAAAGGTAACAGGAGACGGGAGCAGCCAGGCCTAGGTGCAGCTGGACGCAGGCCATGGAAAGCGAGGATGCACGTATTTCCTGCACTGCCTTATCCCACATCAAGGGAGTGGGGGCGGGCAGCAAGGAAAAGGGGGAGACCTGGAAATGGCCCTATGAAGAAATTTGCAACCATTTACAGCACAGCCTCACTCCTGAGCTGGGGTGTGGAGGAGACCTAACCTCTGACAAGAGGCGTCTTGGAGCATGGGGAATTTCGGGTTGCGCCTGGTCTCCTGATAACTCCCGAGGAGCTGGGAGCCAGGCCCCGTGCTGGTTCCAGGGTGCAGGGCCTAGCAAGGCAGATGGGCTCCCTGCCTTCATGGGGTTTCCACTCCAAATGGGGGCTGGCCACTAACAAGGATACACCTCCCTGGTGGCAGATGGTGAACAAGCTGGTGAAGAAGGTGTGTCAATTGCACGATTCCCTCGGGAACTGAGGTGACGCTGTATGACAAAGTCAGAGGTGCACAGCCCCTCCAGCAACGAGCTCTGGCGCATGCACACCCGTGTCCGCGGGCACCAATGCTTGCAGCAGAGCTGCTTATAACTGTGACGAAGGAGGAGGGGAGGGGAGGAGGAGGAGGGAGAGGAGAAGAGGCAGAGGGAAGGAAGCAAAGAAGAAGGGAGAGGAGGGGATAAGGAAGGAGGAGGGGAGAAAAGGGTGAAAGATAGGAGGGGAGAGGAGGATTGAAGATAGCACAAGCCCATCAACAGCGGACTGGATGGATAAGGTGAGTTGTGGTCACACAATGGGAGACCATGCAGCAGTAGAAACAGGTGGTTTATATCAGTTGAGCTACAACAGCGAGCTGCAAAGAATACATAAAGTATAACTCCGTTTATACCTACTTCGGAGACAGGCCGCACTAAGCTATGCCGTGTTAGGGACACATGGCGTTGGTCCTCCAAGCCCTCAAGTCTGAGGGGAGGGGCTGGGGGGCTGCAGAGACAGGGTGACCTTCCTGAACAGGCATGGGGTGCGGGGAAAGTAGCCACGTTACACAATTTTATGTAATAAAGAGGGCTCCTCCTGAAAAGCAGCAGGGGCCCTGGGCCAGGGGGCTTCGCCCTTAGTCCCTGAGGATGGGACTTCACAGTGGGCAGGGCCTGGAGAGAGGTGAGGAGCGAGGAAGAGGGGGAGAAAATGGACAGGGGACTTAGGTTCTCAAGATGCGGGTTGGGGGAGGTGGGCTGCTCAGGAAGAAACAGACACTGGAGATGCCACCGTCTTGCCACTAGACCACTGTTCTCAACCCAGCACCTCACCTGGCTCTCTGACAACCTTGTTCTCCCCACCCGCCGGGCCCAGCAGCGTCACCACCCAGCACCCAGGATGACCTCACCAACCCCCGCCTGAGACCCCCACCAGCTATCTTTCCTCTAACCCAGGGCCTAAGATGAGGACAGAACACTCAGCAAACAAAAGGCAGGATTCACCCAGAACACGTGAGAGGGACTGACTGTGCCAAGTCCACTACACAGTGTAAAAGGACGGGATTGTGCTCAGCACCACTCATCAGCAGGGAAGTGCAAATCAAAACCACAAGGAGATGCCCCGCACACCTGTTAGGATGGCTGTCAGCAGGAAGACAAGAGGTAACAAGTGTTGGTGAGGGTGTGGGGAGATCGGAATCCGTGCATACTGCTGGTGGGAATGTAAATCAGTGCAGCCAGTATGGAAAACAGTATGGAGGTTCCTCAAAAAATTAAAATTAGAACCAGCATATGATCCAGCAATTCCACTTCTGGGTACGTATCCAAAGGCAACCAAGTCAGTCTCTTGAAGAGATGTGTGCACCCACATGTTCACAGCAGCAGCATTCGTGATAGCCAAGCTACGGAAACAACCTAACTGTCCTTCAGGGGATGAATGAATAAAGAAGATATGGTGCATATGTACAATGGATAATTATTCAGCCATAAAAAAAGAAGGAAATCCTGCCATTTGTGACAACATGGATGAGCCTGGAGGGCATGACATTAAGGGGGTGGGGACAGACATAGAAAGACAAATCCTGCATGGTTTCACTTATATGTGGAATCTAAAAAAGAAAAGCTGATTTCATAGAAACAGAGAAGAACAGAATAGTGGTAGCCAGGGGCTGGGAGGAGGGTCAGAGGGTACAAACTTCCAGTTATAAAATGAATGAGATCTGAGGCTCCACTGTACAACAGGGCGAGGACAGTGAATAATATGGTAATTGTGTACTTGAAAGTTATTAAGAGTGGATCTTAAGCATTTTCACTGAACACACACACACACACACAAAGAGTTATGGATGTGTTAATTACCTTGATCTCGGTAATCATTTCACAATGCATATCAAATCATCATACTGTACATTTAAAGTGTATACAATTAGATTTGTTCATTATTCCCTCAATAAAGTTTTGTAAAAACATGAGTGAGATGGCATGAGGATAAGAGTTCTCCTGGATTTAGCATTGGGACCAGGCATTTCCTCTCCCCTTGGGCATTGTGCAAGCCCCAGACTTGACACGATTCCTGAGCCTCCCCCACTCTCCTTGTTTGTTTGTTTAAAGAATTTCACATTATGTAGAGCAACAGCCCCCAGAAGAGGCATTCACAGTTTGGTCTGCAGGCCACAGTGTGGTACTGTTTGGATCTGTTCCTCAATGGAAACAGAACAGAAGCAAAGGTCAAGATGCAGGGTAGGCAAACCACCTCAGATGCAGTCCTCAGTGTGTGTCCCGCAGGACACAGCGAGGGAGGGCATTCAGAGTCCCTTCCTGGGGTGTGTGCTCTCGGGGAAACTAGAGACGGGACGCTTGGATTTCTGACTCTTTCATGGCTTTTCCGGTAAGGATGTCTGGAATCTACATTAACACAAACTCTAAATGGACAATTAGTAGATAAGGGTAGTTAGTTGGAAGAAGTCCTTTTGCTGAGAAAAATCTGATAGGATGGCTGACTTGGTTAAAGTTCTCATATACAAGTGATCATTACATTTTGATGGCTACAACAAGTAAATTAAGATAACACGTATTTTTGTGTGAGTACAAGAATCATTGTGTTCACGTTAGAAAATATGAAAAATAAACTCTAATAGCTCTAATAGCATCATGTAGCGATGTTTTTTAATCCTGATGTACTTTTATATAAATTGTAATAATATATATTGTTTATAACAAATTTTTTACTCAAACTTTTTTCATGCTGCTACTCTTCTACATGATCTTAACAGCTGTGTAAATGTTCCCTTGTGTGTGTTTTGAAATTTAATCAGATTTTTAAAGCAATTCTTGATTATCATAATGATAAAAAAAGAAAACAACCACAGGCATAATGTTTTTTTCTCATGTCTGATTGTATCTCTGTTAAATTCCTTGAAGTAGAATTACAGAGCAAAGGGCATAGCTTTTTTTAAAAAAAGTCTGTTTTTATTGACTTTAGAGATAGAGGTAGGGAGAGGGGTAGAGAGATAGAAACCTCGATGAGAGAGAAACATCGATCAGCTGCCTCTTGCATGCCCCCTACTGGAGATGGAGTCTGAAACCCTGGTATGTGCTTTGGCCAGGAATCAAACAGGTGACCTCTTGGTTCATGGGTCAATGCTCAACCACTGAGCCACACCAGCTGGGTTTTTCCTTAAATATGTTTTGTTTTTTAATTTTAAAGAAAGAGGAAGGGAGGGAGAGAGAGAGAGAAAAACATCGATGAGTGAGGGCCATTGATCAGTTGCCTCCTGCATGCTGCCTCCTGGGGAGTAGAGCCCACAACTTGGGCATGTGGCCTGATTGGGAATCGAACTAGCAACCTCCTGGTGCAGGGGATGATGCTCAATCAACTGAGCCCCATGGACCAGAGCAATGGCATAGCCTTTTTTAAGCTTCTGAAATATGTACCTAATGTTTACATGTGCAGACATGTGTTAACATGCATCCTCATCACACAAACACACAAAGGCTGTGTTCAGCTGCTCGCCTTGGAGGGGCCCTGATGGGCTCCCTTGGCCCGCAGGGGGCAAGACCAGTGCTGCTAAGAGCTTGCATGGGTTCTCTTTCCTAAAATTAAATACAAACTTAGAAACTTACCAAAAAACTCAAAACTGACTAGCTAAAGACCACTGCCTAGAGTGAGGCACGAGCCGCTCACACCAGCGCCAAGGTGGCACAAACCACATCTCAAAGCCCCACACAAACTGGGTAACTGAAACACCTGTGGTCCCATGGCCACCTCCCCAGAAGCTTAGCAGACGGAGAAGAGCAGGTGCAGGCTGGACACGCTGTGCCTGAGAGCTGTCTGCCCAGCTGCACTCGCCCCGAGCTGGAGCTTAACAGCACTGAGGTCACACCTGTCAGGCCACATGCCTCCTCCTCGAAAGGCACACTTGTTCAGGCCAAATCTCAGCTCTGGTTGTGGAAGCCTGAGTAACCGCCTTCCCTCCACGTTGGTCTTGTTTAAACAAAATGCCATGTGCAAAATTTCTAGGCCAGCTGCAGGCCAAGCCTCCTGGTGCCCACGGTGTCCTTGGGGGGAGCAGGGACGGTGGTGGAAGGGGTTGGGGATTGAAGAGGGAGGGTGCAGTGGTGTCCTGGGGCTGCCGTAATGCTGCGCCACACACTGGGCAGCTCAAAACAACAGGAAGCTATTCTCTCACAGTTCTGGAGGCTGGAGGTCCGAACTCAAGGTGTCAACAGGGCACACGCCCTGAATCCTGCAGGGGAAGTCCTTCCGTGCCTGTTCCAGCTTCTGGTGGAGGCAGGCAGTCCTTGACTTGTGGCTGCATCTCCCAGTCACATGGCCATCTTCCCCCTGTGTGTCTCTCTGTCCTCTTCTTAGAAAGATACCAGGTCAGGGCCCACCCTACACCAGTGTGACCTCACCTTAACTAATTGCATCTACAATGATCCAGTTTCCAAATAAAGTCATATTCTGAGGCACGGGGTTAGGGCTTCAACATATCTTTTTAGAGGACACAATTCAAACCCCAACAGTGTCTCGAGAGCTTAAAAAAATAAAGAGGTTAGCTAAGGACACACAGAGAGACTGGGACAATTCATAAGGGACGGTGGGCTGGCGATGGTAGGCACATCGGTGGTGACTGCTCCCCTCACCGACCACCCTTCCATTCTGTTGGGCAGCCACTGTAGTCTCCACACAACTGGCCATTCCTTCCTACCCGCTCTAGTTGAACTCCTGAGGGAATATAAAATTCTGAGATGGCTGATGAGGTTTAAAAAATAATCCAAGAGCCCTCACCTCCAGTTCCCCTAGTGGGAATGACACTCTGCCAGATATGACAGCCCTGGCCGTAGGAAAGCTGAGAATTCTGCAGGAGGAGCAGAAGGCCTCCATTGCAGAACTTCACACGCCCCACGGCGTGCCCTGGACGACAGAACTGCATGTGGACACGGGGGCTCCCCTGGTGGGAATGACACTCTGCCAGACATCACAGCCCTGGCCGTAGGAAAGCTGCGAATTCTGCAGGAGGAGCAGAAGGCGTGCCCTGGACGACAGAACTGCATGTGGACACGGGAAAACCCACACGGCGTTCTGCTGATGAGAGCTGCTAGGAGGTGAAGGGCACTTTCAAAGCGGATGCCTGTGTCCCGGGCACAAGCTGGTGTTAGATGCTAAGGGGAGGGGGGTGCAGCGAGAGATCGGGCACCTGGCTGGGGTTCCAGAACTCCTGGGCCCCATGGGCTTTTGGAGACGAATTCTTACGCACTTTGGGATGAGATGGGTGAGTGGATGTGTAGGATGAACTGAATCTTAGACCTAATGTGCTTGTCCTGTATCAAGTGACACATACCCTCCCTGCAGGCGGGAAAATTAATGTCCTTGGTGCTAACTTACTGTTGGAAACGCCCAGCCCACCCAGGCTAATTAGATTGCTTATTCATTTCCCAGCCTCTTCTCTCCAGGCATGTTTTGACATCTTCCCCTGGTTTAGGCCCCAAGGGATGGTGGCAGGGAAAGCAAGCTGGGCTTCAGACACAGCGTTGCCTTCTTTGCAGTCCTCCAGAGTGTCTGATGCCCAGCATGGGGATCCTGCAGGGCTGGCCCTGAGCGTTGCAAGCCCTACCCCAACCTGTTCACCTCAATCCCTGACTGCCAGCTGCTGAAGACACTAACAACCCCCCAGAACCGGTCACTGCTACTGAGTTCCTAGAGGCACCTCTTCCTGCAGGGACCATACATCCCAGAAGCCCTAGCCCCAGGACAGGCCCTCACAGTGGGTTTCCTCCCTCTCCTCCCCCTGCAAACAGCTTTCAGCTCTTCAGAGGAGGGGACGCACATCAGAGGTGGTCAGGGAAGGAGTGCAGGCCCAGGCATGGGCTAGGTCTAATGTAAGTAATGGCATGGCAGGTGGGATTCTTCCTGTCGGCCCAGAATTTCACTAAGAGCCAAAGACAAAGAGGCCCAAATTCTGAATTCAGAAAACAGGTGTGTGGGAACAGCTGCCTGGTGGGGGACTCACTGAGAGATCTGGGCCCAGAGACCGGCCCCGGAGAGAGGGACAGTGCGGTGCAGGAAGATGACTCCTTTCTCCCACCCTCCCAGCAGGGACAAAAGCTCTCCTCCCTGAGCCTAGGGAGGAAGCCTAACATAGGCATGGTGACTATGGCTAACAATACTGCATTGTATCCTTACTTCAAAGCGGCTAATAGGATCTTAAATGTTCTCACCACAAAAAAAAAAAAGAAATAGTAATTATGGGGCATGATACAGGTGGTAGCTGGCCTTATGGGTAATCATTTCTTACACACCTAGACCAATCATCACGCTGCACACCCCAAACTCACACATTATATGTCAATTATATCTCAGTACTGGGGGCGGGGGGGGGGGGGGGGGGCTCATGAGGGATGGCAAAAAAGGGACAGCTACCCAAACAGGGTTAAGAGTTCTTCATGGGCCCTAGCTGGTTTGGCTCAGTGGGTAGAGTGTCGGCCTGCAGACTGAAAGGTTCCAGGTTCGATTCCGGTCAAGGGCACATGCCCGGGTTGCAGGTTCAATCCCCAGTCGGGGGTGGTCAGGAGGCAGCCAATCAATGATTCTCTCTCATCATTGAAGTTTCTATTTCTCTCTCCTTCTCCCTTCCTCTCTGAAATCAAGAAAAAAAAATATTTTTTTTTAAAAAGAGTTCTTCATGGCTGAGATTTGGGAAGACGGTTGTCAGGTATGGAGGCACCAGGAGAAGGTGGCCACCGCCGGCAACAGCCCAACATGAGGCCTCCGAGTGGGGACTGGCACACCACCCACCACACATGGGTCCCGCCCAGGGCAGCGAAGACAGGACCCAGGGAGACAGCCAGGCAGGTCAGCCACACGAGTGTGTGCGTGCGTGCACCTGTGCAGGCATCTTCCGTCCCTGCCCCAACACGGGAACCACTGGAGGGAGGGTGGTGAGTGAAGAGCAGTCCTCACCCCCATCCCATGCCTCTGGTGCCCCTTCAGGGTGAGGGAGGGTGGAGCAGGAAGAGATCCAGATTGAAGTTTTTAAGTGAACAGGGCTGAGCCTTAGAAACGAAACTGCAGCTATTTGAATGACCAAAAACAATAGACAAGTATGGAATCAGAATAACATATCAACAAGATCCCCTCTGTTAGGGCAACAAAGGGGCTAATGCGGGCAGGGCCACATCCGCTAGAACCCCGAGAGGGTTCAGGGACTGAAACAGACAGTGTCCTGATCTCCCGTGGCATTTCCCAGTGGAGGGGCCCGAGGCTCAGGTTCATCAGATAACCACGGATAAAGGCCCTGCTTCCCCAAGCTGTGCTCTCTTCGGAGCCTGTGACAGGCTCTGAAAAGCCATTCCTGAGCTCAGCAAAGAGCTCAGTCCCTTAGAGATGAGGAGCAGACGTGCCAATGGCGTCATCTTGTAAAAATCCACCGTGAATTCTAAGAGGAAATGCAAAATCAGTGTGTTTCCCCATTAGTCACAGCACCGAGCGAGGCAGGGACACAGCTTCTGTCATTTACGGGGTTGTTTACGGAAACTTCACAAAGGTCACCCGGCAGGCCATACATGACCTCTAACCGACTGGGACAAGGACTCATGCCATAGGAGTGACCTTCCAGAAGGACCCTAGTGAGAAATAAAAAGCCTCTCCCGCTGAGTGCTGCTCTTGGGCACCGTGGGCAAGTGGCAGGGGAAGCCCCTACCTGGGTCCCATTCTGCTGGGACCATGAAAATGAGAATCGGAAGGACGCCCTAGGGATGGGGCGGGGCCTCGTGGTGGGGCGTGGTCTATGGTGGGCGGGGCCTTGCCAGGCCTGGGATACCAACCCCTCCTGCTCACAGGGACCCAGAGCACTGGCTTCCTCAGGTTCCAAGCTTATCCAAATATGCCGCCAGGCTTGGCTGCGGCCCTGCCACCTCCCAGCTGTGCACCTTGAGCAGGTCATTTGGGGGTGTCAGGCCTGTGGGCCTCCTCATGGGGCAGACCAGCTTCCAGTCGGAAAGATTTCACATCGGAAACATGCTCCTGCAGGCATAAAGCAGTAAATACACACACGGTGTAAAGCAACTCTACACACTTTCCTATTAGCGCTTGTCATGGTCTGCTCAGGCGCAGTAACAAAATGCCAGGACTGGTGGCTTGGAGACAGATATGCTTCTCACAGCTCTGCAGGCTGGAAGTCAGACAGCGAGGCACGCATGGTCGGGCTCAGGAGAGAACCCCCTTTCTAGGGCCTTCTCCCCGCACCCTCACAAGGTGGTGGGGTCTCTTGTCCCAGGGCACACATTCCATTCAGGAGGCCCCACTCTCGTGACCTAGCCACCTCCCCAGAGCCCCACCTCCTGACACCATCCCGTCAGGCATGTAGGAATTTGGGGGGGGACACACTCAGACCATGGCAGTGCCTGCACCCATTTTATTTTAATGACAATGGAAGAGTTACATACAATTACTTCATTTTTTTGATGTATGACTTAAAGCCATACATATGTCCAATGTCCAACAGACTAGACCCTCAGAAGGTCCTTTAGCAGCTCTGCCACTTCTCTCGCCCAGGCAGACCTGAGAGCAGGGCAGCATCCAGCACAACCAAAGCCCCCTGGCAGCAATGCTGGGAGCCCCGGGCATTCTGTTAGCAGAAGGGGAGGGGAGCAAAGGGAAGCTGAACATGCCTGGACGTTTCTAACTGCAGGCAACCCTGTCATTGTCACCAAAAGGCCAGCTAGCCCCTCAGGGGTCCCCACCTGAGCTTCGGCCACAGCTTGGACCAGGATGCCTGTGAGCCCACGCCTGTGAGTGGCCGAGACAGCCATTGGGATGGCCGGGGTGACGGCCTGCAGCCTGGTCCTCAGAACCTGTGGATGTGCCACCTCACGTGGACAAAGGGACCACAAAGACATGATGAACTGGGGACCTCGAGATGAGGAGCTCATCCTGGCGGGAGGCTCAGCGGCAAAGAGGAGATGTGCCGATGGAAGCAGAGGTTGGAGTGATTTGGGGCCACGAGCCAAGGAATGTGGGTGTTTCTAGAAACTGGGAAAAGGGCAGGAAATAGTCTCTCCGCTGGAGCCTCCAGAGGAACCTTGGTCTTGAACGCCTGACTCCTGAACTATGAGATGATAAGTGTGCATTGTTTAAGCCGCCGTGTGTGGGTATTTGTGACAGCAGCAGCAGTTAAGTGATGGAACCACGCACACCAAAACCTTGAGGCCCCATCCCACCCCCTGGGAGAAGACCCTGACTGCCCACCCCGTCCAAAGTCCCCATGAAGTGACCTTGAGGACCCACCGAAGAGCAGATGACAGGGCCGGGGCCCCTCTGGACAGGGGGAGCACAGGCACCTCTTACAAACCCTCCAGCGTCAGGAGGAAGAGCCCTTCTTTGTGACGACATGTGAGTTTGCTGCCTGCACAGATAAATAGGCTAAACATTTAAACTACTCACCTCCCACCATGTAAATATGTGTGATTATTCAGAAAACCTAGTTAGCGTGTCCATTCCTAATATATATTTTTAATCCTCGCCCTATGATATGTTTTTATTGATTTTTAGAGAGAGAGGATGTGAGAGAGAAACATCAATCAGTTGCCTCCCATACGTGCCCCAACTGGGGATGGAACCCACAACCTTTCAGTGTACGGGATGACATTCCAACCAACTGAGCCACACAGCCAGGACCCATTCTGATATTTTAAATCTGATTTTATGGTCTCGTCAGGGAGTGAAGTTCAGACCCAGTGTCCCGTGTGCTCATGAGCGACACAGATATCTGGCTGCAGCAGTTCCATGTTGTCGTGCATGTGTGAGGTTGTATGAGGTTAAGGTATTATTCACTTTTTAGAGTTTGACGTCCCTCTTGCTTGTCCACTGATATCTGCCTGTGTTTACACTGGGAGAATGAAGTATTCATGCTCATCGTGAGAGAGCAGCATGAAGGAGACAAACAAACCGAAACAGTGGAGAATGCCTTTAGCAGCTGAGCTGCAAGAAAACAGGACAGCTTCCTCCTTCGGCTATTGTTCTGGGAGCTGCCCTTAGAAAGCCCAGCACTCCCCCAGGATGACTCACCTACCTCCCCGCAGGAGCAAAGGATGCTCTGTTCTCAAGGAGGAAGAGCCCCACCCTGGAGAGAGAACCCCCAACCCAAACGTGGGCGTCTGGGCCAGGGGGCAAGGCCTCCTCGTGCCACACGCTGCTCTTAAAGAGGATGCTCTCATGTCACACCAGGTCCAAGAAATTCTCCACAAGAGCCCCAGATGGCAGGTACTTATATCAAATAACCGTCACACCAACTGTTCAGGGCTCAGAGGGGAGACACGGGGATATCTGCTGCCATCAAAGGGGGGGAGGGGGGAGGAGGGGAGATGTGGGGAGATCATTCCAGCACAATTCGCTTAAATTCTTTCTAAAAGGTACATTAGAGAGAAAAAAAAAGGCATCGAGTTCAAAATTAAACTGGACTTCCATTGTATAAAATTTTTTAAGTTAACATGTATTAATAATGCCACCACTAGATGTGTCAGACCCTCGATCTCCACGGTTCTTTATACACATCATGGGCCTAAAAGCTCTCTACAATCTGGAGACTTCATAGCTGGGCTGCTACTGACTCATGAATACAAGCATTAGCGCCGTCTCTGAAAACACTGCGTCCTCTGAGAAGAAGAGCACCAGGGACTCCTGGAAAACGCTTCCGCGCTGCCGGCTGGCCTGTGAGGACACCTGTGATAACACGGCTGCCGGGCAAGGATCTTCCATGTGTGAGGTCCGGTAAGAACCCTCCAGGCTCACATTCACAGATTATCACCATTAATCCTTTGCTCTTTGTTTTCCTTATGTATAGGTCAGCCTATAAATAAGGTTTCAAACACAGCATCACAAAGCCGCCCATCCATAGACTGAAAAAAGGAAGAGGCAGGAATCATTGCCGCTCGGCAGGCACCAATGTGAGAAAACAGGCATACTGCTCAAATGTGCACAAGAGACGGCCCGGCCCGTGACAAGAGCCTCTGGCTGGGAGGACAAAGGATCAGTCTACCTGGGAGCTAATAAGACCCTGGGGTGCTATATAAATGCATATAAAATGTGATAGTCTTGCAGACTCACCCAATATTTAAGGAAAACCTCATGCATGGTGTGTCCTGTTTTGATGGACATAAGCTTTTGGTCAGATACACAAAAGAACAAGAGATTTTAGGCCCAGTGTGGGCTGGCTTTCCAGGAGACCTGGTCTGAAAGCCAGGCTAAGTACACACCTGGACCCAGGGTTCACCTCAGTGACTCCTGTCAATCCAACAGCAGTAGATGCCCGCCAACAAAAGTGTATAGGCAGTAAGCTGTGAAATGCAGTGCTTGGTCAGGCTCACCCCTGCCTGTACACCCCCCCCCCCACAGCCCCAGCAAACGCAGGATCCCAAAGACAGAGAGGGAGCTGCATGCTGCCCTGAGGACAATGGCCTGTGCAGACCCCAACTTGCTGTCATCACCTGAGCCAGGTGCATGTAAACCATGTGATCTGATTTAACAGTGACTGTGCTAAACGTATCAGGTGTTCTATTACATAACTGACCTCTTCCAGAAAAGGAGGTTTCAGAATGCCATTACAACTTCATTCTAGAAAACAGCGTTTTCATGTGTCTTTTCCAGGCCGTATCTCTTGATATTTGACTCTCAAAATATGGTTCATTGTATAAAACAAGCACAGGCTGAAAATACTATGGTTTTAAAAGGCAAAATACTTAAAAGCTAACTTGAGCTTGAATTTCCAATATTCTCCTTATATTATCTGAATACAAGTTCAGGTTTTCAATACAGAACTGTTCCTCCTCAGATCAGAGCGGTGACTTCCCTCGCACCAGGGTGGCCACGTGGGTGCTGGGCCAGTGCCACTGGCTCTCAGCTTGTATTTGGCTATTTGGGTTCCTTGGTAATCATGCCTCCTGGGAAGTAGGGAAAATAAATCAATACACTGTGGCAACTAGACTTCCTTTCTACATTTCAAGTACTTTCCAAGAAACCAAATGATACTAGAGAAAAGCATACCGTTGGCATTAAAGGATGCAGCATCAGTCCCTCTGGGACTCAATGCAACATCTCAACTCAGTTCTGGCAACCTGAGTTGATTTTATTCTCCAAAGTATCTGGGGATTTCCTGGAGATATAGATATATTTTTAAAGGCCCACAGTCAGGATGTGTGCACATGGCCCTGCCCCACAGTGAGCCATTGATCCTGGTCCTTCCGGATGACGTTCACATCCAGAATGTTGAATGCTTGAAGTGCTCTTTGTGGTGATGGAAATGCCTATTCAGGAAACTTTGCCTTGTAGTGTGGTTCAAAGTTTGGGTCCCAGAGTCAACCACCTGGGTTCAAATCCCAGCTTGGCCACGTACTGGGTGGGTGACCTTGAAGAAGTTACTTAACCTTTCTCTGCTTCAGTTTCCTCATCTGTAAAATGGGGTTCATAAAGTACCTACATCGTTGGGTTGTTTTGAGGATTAAATATGTACAAATGATTAGAACTAAGTCTGGTGTGTGGTAAGCATTCAATAAACATTAGCCAATGTTATACTATTCAGAGAATTAGCCCATGAAAGCCAGAATGGACCACAGAAAGAATCCAAACCCAGCCAGATCTATGACCACGTTCCCTGTGCTTCAGAGTTTGTTCATGATTTCCCCCGGCGATCTGCAGGGGCCCCAGAGCTCCCTCCCCCTCCTGACCCATGAAACACAGACTGAGACTTGAGGTTTGCCGTTCATGCTTTGCTGCAGATTTATTTATCCAGCACCTACTTGAGCCGCCACTTCCATGGCTCAAATCCTGGCCATGTCACTCTTCATTTGTCCCTGAATTCTGAGGTCTGAGGGTGCAAGCCTCTAAGCCTGGCACTGGCCAGCTCTCCACACAGATCCCAGCAGGCGGGCGTGACAGAGGAGCTCTGAGTATCCCGGAATTGTTTCTCTCCTTACAGAGCAAGACAGCGAATATGAGCACCTGCTGTTGGCGGGGCAGTGTACCCAACCCTGCAAAGAGCACACAAACACAGCAGAAGCCCCGGAGCATGGTTCTCCTGATGCCCCGCCTTGTAAACCAGTGTCTCTGGGAGCCCAGAGCCTCCTGGAGGGGATCGCCCCAGAGGGTGTGCTAAGGGGGAGAGGCTAGTCCAAGGAAAGCGGTCGTTCAGGGGGACCATTTGGCCCTACATCCTCACCTGACTACGTTTTCAGGACAACCAGGTACAGGAGAGAGATTAAAAAGTAAAAGTGGTCCCACTAACATCTTTCTAATTTTTATTTCAATATTTTCTATTGAAGTTTAATTAATATACAAAGAAATGCACATATTTAATGTGTACAAGTTGATGAGTCAGGACCTACAGGAACACCAGGAAACCCTTGCCACAGCCTAACAGACATGTCCCTCACCTGCAAAAGTTCCCTTCTGTCAGCCCCTTTGTGTAGTAAGAACATGAGCTCTACCCTCCTAACAGGTTGTTAAGTGCACAGAACCGTGTTGCTAACTGAGGGCACTATGCTGCCCCACTGATCTCTGGGAATTGCTCATCTTGTGTAACCAAACTTCATACCTAGTGAACACGTCCCTTTCGCCTCTCCCGGCAGCCTCTGCAACCACCTTCCTACTCTCTGCTTCTGTAAGTTTGACTCTTAAGTATCTCTTATAAGTGAAATCATGCAGTATTTGTCTCTTTTTGCCTGACTTTCTTTACTTAGTATAATGTCCTCCAGGGCCACCTATGTTGTCCCAAATGGCAGGATTTCCTTCTTTATTAAGGCCGGATGTCTGAGTGAGGTGTTGAGAGCATTGCCTTTTTGCCTGACTTTCTTTACTTTACTTAGTATGTTGTCCCAAATGGCAGGATTTCCTTCTTTCTTAAGGCCGGATGTCTGAGTGAGGTGTTGAGAGCATTGGCACCTGCATAAGAATGTAGATGGTGGGGGTGCCAAGGGACCTGCTTGGGGGTTTTAGGAAAGGGCCACCTTCCCACCCCTGGGAGGTGTAAGATGGAGCTGGGAGGAGGGACACTGAGAATAGTAAGATGACCCAGAGCCCATGGGTCTGAGCTGGGCAGTTTCATTCTCTTGCTGCCACTATGCTTGAGGACTGGGAAAACTGGTGTCACCGGAAAAGAAAAGATGGCCTCTGGCTCAAGGCACTTACAATCTCATTAGGTGACAAGACAAACTCAGAAAAAGTTCAACAATGAAAGCAAACTTAAGTAACACTTCACTTATACTTAGAAATGTCAGGTGACTACACAAGATTGTAAAATAAAGTGCTGTTCCGAGAGCCTCAGGGAAAAGGGCTCAGAGCAGACACAGTCAGCCTCCTCGGTCCTGCCCTGCCTGTGTCTGCTCCTGTCCCAGCCCCACCGGTCCGGCCCCGCAGGTCTGGGTGAGCTCCCAGATTGCCAGCTGGAAGGCTGAGAAACAGGGATCAGTCCCTGGTGTTGGTGCCTGGATGGGCCAAAAGAGGGATATACACCGAGAGTCTGGACCTCCCTCCCTCCAGGGACCACAGGTAAGATCTGTAGGGGGATCCCTCCCATCCCCACCTTCTGCCATTGAACTGTGTGTCTGCAGAAGTAAGCCCCTGTGAAGCAGAAAGAACACGTCCCCCTTCTGTGAGCTCCCACTCCACCCTATGGGGTTGGTGGCTCAGTACATATCTATCAGTGTGAACACCACCTCTAAGTCAGTGAGCCTCGTCCCTGTGGCTGCTGGCTGACCCTCCCCGCCCCTCACCCCGAAGTGAGCTTCACACATTCCTACAGGAAATCAGAGCTGCAAATGCACCTTCCAATTCACCAGAAACACATCAAACACGGACTGAATCCAAAATAGGGCTCCCAGCAAAGGGTGGCATTACATTTACCTCCTGCAGTGAGCAGAGATGGTGCCGCTGTCACCAAAGGGGGTGCACCCAGAGCACCAGGACACTCACTGGTGAGAAGCAGTCCCTCACCCAGTAATACCCACACTCACACTTGCCCCTCCTAAGTAGGCATCAACTGCTCTTTGCAAAAATAGCATATATTTCAAAAACGGGCATGGACCTGCCATCTGTCTTGTTAATTTTCACACTGAGTGCTCCGTGCCCCATACTCTCTCTGGCCAGCGGACCAGACATTGAAATGGAGAGGAAGCTGGTAACAATGGAGCCACCGATGGGAGTGATAACGTGGTCTGCAGCACGGTGTCGTCCCAGTTCTGACGCAGGCTGCTGTTTATAGTCCTGCTCCGTGTGAATTCAGTCCAAAACAGTAAACACCGGAGAACACGCCAATTTATAATTAGGAAGTTGGTTTATTACTTTGTTTAGAAAATCGACAAATTTAAATTCAATCTCATCATACATTTTCAGATTCTCCTCACCAAAGGGCCCCACAAACAACCCACAAAATACCAAAAAGGTCAGGAGGATGAAGGCACCATCATGGAGGGTCTGAAAAACGTAGGTTCCCATTGAGCCAAGAGGAGCAGGAGCTGGTGTGTGGGAGCCTTGAGTATTTTGAAGCAGATTCAGTTTCCCCCCTTTCCTCCTGAAGAGGGGTGTGGTTAGCAGGAGAAACAGAAACTAGGGAACCCGGTGTGTGTGTGAAACACCCACCAGCCAGGGCACCTGCCGCCCAGGGAGTAGGAGAAGGCAGGTTGTCTGTCGGTCTTGAAGCTCCAATTGAGACTCCAGAAGCGGGAGGAAGTGACGTGCAGGGCCTGGCACTTACCTTGGAACCTGTCTGTTGCCTTCCACCTTCCTTAGCCTAGTGCTGAATATTTAAACACATCTGATTTGATTTTAGAAATGTCATTTATTCAATCCTTAACTTAGAGGCAATATTTTCCAAGGCTCAACACCAAGGTCACTGAAATTGAGTTAACCTACCTTGACATCTATTTAAACTTTTAGATCTGGACCTATACATCTGCAGCAAATATTCATTTAAGCCAGTCAAGGTCACAGCTATCTAAAAGGAAAGCTCCTTTTCTCTCTTTTTCCCACAGAAATACGATTCTACGCATTGATAAAACACTTCTAATGCAACCCAGCTGTGTGAACGTGGCTGCAGGGCTCTTCGATGATCGATTTCCTATTGAATGAGATGTGGCAGTTTGTGTTTTTGAAGAAAGTGGTCCAATTTCTGTAAGTTGTCAAATATATGTTCAGGATTGTTCTGTCTGTACCCTTCCTTACCTTTCACTGGCTGCAGAGTTTGTAGTGGTATTTCCTGTTTCACTGCTGATGTTGGTAATTGTGTCTTCTTTATTGGTTTTTTTTTTTTTAGTCTTGTTAGAGATTTGTCCATTTTACTGATCTTTTCAAAGAACCAGATTGCTGTTTCATTCATTTTGTCTACTGTTTTTCTGTGTTCAATTTCACTAATTTTGGTTCTTGTTATTTTCTTCCTTCTGTTTTTGCCTTGAGTTTATTTTGTTCCTCTTTTTCTAAGTTCTTGAGGTGGGAGCTGAGATTGTTGACTTGAGAATATTCCTATTCCCTAACACAGACAGTCCTTGGGTTACGTTGGAATCGACGTACGTTGTTTCGTGGTTACGTCGCCATCTCCCATTTACAGTAGGTCTTCGGGTTACGTCGGAGATCCATTCCTATGGCGCAACGTAACGCGATTTTCGCCGTAAGTCGGAACCCACCTACATAAGCACCTACGTCACTCACATAGAGCACATACACAGCAGGAATGAAGTGAAACAGTAAAAAAAATTTAAAAGAAAGATAACAATTCCTGACCTTTACTTGTGGTAAATAAATAATAATGTACATAAAGCACGGATGTACATACGTCAAAATGATGGAACTTTTTTTTTTTTACAAATACAGGCAGTCCTCAGGTTATGTCGGACTAGATGTATGTCGTTTTGTGGTTACGTCGTCATCTTCCATTTATTTATTTAAAAAAAAGTCCCTTCATTTCGACGTATGTACATGTGCTTTATGTTTTTTATTATTTATTTATTTTTTGT
Organism: Myotis brandtii; assembly: GCF_000412655.1. Classification (NCBI taxonomy): domain Eukaryota; kingdom Metazoa; phylum Chordata; class Mammalia; order Chiroptera; family Vespertilionidae; genus Myotis; species Myotis brandtii. Next base: position 497,384 of record NW_005371371.1, read on the forward strand.
ATCTCTGTTGTGCCATAGGAACAGATCTTCGACGTAACCCGAGGACCTACTGTGTATGCATCTGGTCCTATAAATTTCTCTCTCAGTACTGCTTTAGCTATGTTCCATAAATTCTGATATGTTGCATTTTCATTCAATATATTTAAAACATTTCCCTTGAAGCTTCCACTTTAGCCAAAGGATTATTGAGAAGCGTGTTATTTATTTTCCAAGCGTTTGTCAATTTCCCATTACCTTTCTGTGCTTGATTTTTAGTTTACTTCCATTGTGATCAGAGAACACACTCTGTATGATTTCAATTCTTTAAATTCGTTGAGGTTTGTTTTATGGCCTAGATATGGTCTCTCTTGAGGGGGACCATGAGCTCTTGAAAAGAACGTGTATTACGCTGTTTTAGGGTGGAACATTTTATGGATGTTGACTAGAGCTTGTTGGTTAATGGTGTTGTTGAGTTTTTCTAAATCTTTGATGATTTCCTGCTTAGTTCTATTTCTGCTTTCAGTTCTATTCGTTTTTGCTTCACATGTTTCACAGCTCTGTTGTTTGGTGCATATACATTTAGGATTGCTATGCCTTCTTGCTTAATTGACCCATTTATCACTATGGCAAATTTTCTTTGCTCTAATGTCACTTTATCTGATATTAATAGAGATAGTTCTGCTTTCTTTTAATCAATGTTTATATGTCTTTTTCCATCCTTTTACTTTCAACCTGCCTATGCTATTACATTTGAAGTGAATTTCTTGAAAACAGCGTATGATCAGGTCATGTTTTTTTCATCCACTCTGTTTCCTAATTGGTGTATTTAGACAACTTACATTTAGCGTCAGCATTGACATATTCAGGTTTAAGTTTGTTTTCATTTCTCTGCCTTCCTGTGGTTACTTTAACATATTTGAGAATTCAATTTTTACTTTCTATTATGTTTTTGGATATATATTTTTGTATAGTTTTTTTAAATGGTTACTCTAGGTATTACATTATACATATACTAAAGGCCTGGTGCACGAAATTGGTGCACGAAATTGGTGCACATGTAGGGTCCCTAGACCTGGCCTGCAATCAGGGCCCCGGCACTGCCCATGTCCGCCGCCACCCACCCCCGTCCCTGTTCCCCATCAGGTGATCAGAGCCTGCCGGCCGGGGGGAGGAACCGAGAGGTTGGCCAGCAGGCCCCGATCTCCTGATCAGTGCCTGTGGGCTGGGGTAGCTCCTGCATTGAGCATCTGCCCCCTGGTGGTCAGTGCACGTCATAGCTGACTGGTTGTTCTGCAGTTTGGTCGATTTGCATATTACGCTTTTATATATAGATAACCTATCACAGTCTACTGGTGGTATCATTTTACTAGTTAAATACAAGTGTACAACCCTTACTTCTCTTTATGTCCCTTTACTCACTTATAAAATATTTATCTTAAATTGAATTCCTTTACATACATTGAGAACTACATCAGATAGTGTTGTAATGTTTGCTTTGTCTGTCAAACATGATTTCAAAAGCTCAAGAGGACAGGGAAAGTCTATAGCTTCACCCATATATATTTTTTTACCATGTTTTTTTTTTCCTTCTGGTATTTCAAAGTTTTTCCTTTGATCTGTTTTTATTGGTTTATTTAGAGAATTTCCTTTAGTTACTCTTATAGAATAAATCTACTGGCAATAATTGTTTTAAGTTTTCTTTCATCTGAGAATGTCTTGATATCTCCTTCATTCCTGAAGAACATTTCCACTGGATATAGGATTCTGGATTGACTGTTGTTTTCTTTCAGCACCTGGAAAATGTTGTACCCCTTCCTTGTGATGTCCATCTTCTATCAATGGAATTGTTTTTCCCCTGTAGGTAAGGTATCAGCTCATTCTCACTCTGCTCAATGTGTTTCCTTTGTCTTCAGTTTTCAGGAGTCTGTCTAAGATATGTTTTAGTGTGGTTCTGAGGGGATTTATTCTGATTGGGGTTCTATCAGCTTTTTATATATTTGTCTTTTAACATTGTGTCTTTTATGCCAAAATTGGGCCATTTTCAAGCCATTATTTCTTTGAGTACTTTTCAGCCCACTTTTATCCTCTCTCCTTTTGTGACTACAATGACCTAAATGTGGGGTTTTTGTTAGAGCCCAACAGGCCTCTGAGGCTCTGCTCAATTTCTTTTCATTCTATTTTCTCTCTGTTGTTCAGATTGAACAATTTGTTTTATTTTCAAGTTTACTGATTCTTTCCTCCATCCTCTCCCATCTGCTGTTGAGATCGTTGATTTGGGGTTTTGTTTGTTTCTTTCTTTTAGTTCAGTTACTGTATTTTTCATTTCCAAAATTTCCATTTCATCCTCTATATCTTCTACTCCTTTGCAGAGACTTCCTATTTTTTTCTTTTTTAAAGCATGTTTGCAATTGCTCAATGAAGTGTTTTGTGGCTGCTTTAAATTTGTGTCAGGTGATTCTATCACCTCTGTCATCTCGGTGTGGACATCTATTACCTTTTTAAAAACTCAATTTGAGATTTGCCTGGTTCCTGATACGACAACTAATTTTTTATAGAAACTTGGACATTTTGTATTCTGTTATGCAACTTTGGATCTTATTAAATCTTATAATTTAGTGGGCTTCCTCTGGGTGCTACAACAGGGAGGGGAAGTAAGGGCACCGCCTCTTTAATGCCAGGTGGCGGTAGAAATCCAGGTTTCCTCCAGTTACATCTGAGGCTGGGGCCAGGGAAAAATTCCTTATTACCACTGGGCAGGGGTGGGAGGCCTGTCTCTCCACCAGGCCTACAATGATGCCCTGTGCCTAGGATGGCTCAGGGCGCCTGGCTGTGCTCCCCATGTGTCTTCACAGTTACTGTGATGGGGGTGGCCTCATTACCTCTGGGTGGTGGTGAAAATCCTGACCCCACTAGAACTCCTCTGCTGTCATCCCAGGGGTGGGCATGGGGTGGTACACCAGGCTCCCCGTGTAACCTCCACCACCAAGTGTCAGTGTCAGGGGCGAGGAACTCATTACCACCCAGGGGGAATGGAAGTCAGGCTTCTGACTTGGCTTTCTCTGCACCACCTTATGGGGTGTACGGAGACCTCATGCAGCCTCGTAAGGCTGGAAGCCTAGACCTCCCACTCATCTTTGGGGTCACAGTGCTCCTGTGGTGTATGGCTGGGATAGATATTGCCTAGAAGTTTGCTGTCTGGCTACTCGCCCCCCTTCCTTGGTCCTTTGGCAGAGAGCGCAGTCTTTGGTTTGGAGTTTTTATTTATTTATTTTCTATGCCTGTTGGTGTCCCCAGGTGGCCAGCTTCTCTAGCATCCAGTCTGGATGTGTTGAGGCAGAAAAAATCCCAGGGGGCCCCCTCCCCCGCCACTGTGTCTTCCTAGGGCTCTGGGGTCCTTGGCTGGTTGGTTTCTTCTCTCCACCTTTCAGAGTCTTCTTGTGTCTTTTCGTATATGAAGTTCAGGGTTTCTCATTTTACTTGGTAGGAAGATTAGGAGAAAATATATCCATTCTCTCTTCCAGGAAGTGGTCTTTCTTGGGTTAATTTTTAATGTTATGTCATGGCACAAGCATCCTCCTAAGCTGCTCTTCTGACTAGATGAGCTCTAAATATACACCTCACTCTGGCTCTCTGGTTGAATTCATTCAAAAAGAATTCCTGAGACAACAAAGGATGTTGCTGTTTCAGTTTCACAGATAAGAAGGAACCTTGACCTTGAGGAAAACTCTAGCCCATTTTCATGGCAAAATCTCAGGGGACTTGAACAACTCTAACCTCCTCTGCACCCTGTGGATTAAAAGATCCAGTTTTCGTTCTTGTTTCTATTTTAATTTCAAAGAGTTTATTTCGCTGTAGTAGATCATGCACATCAACATAGGTTTCAACAAAATAAAGCGATATGTTGGCTCACCAAGACATCTAGCTAGTGGGCCATTATGCTTATGTGGGGACAGTGACATCTATTTTATTTATTTTGAAATTAAAATTATTGTAATTTTTAATCAGAAAGAGAAGAAAAATGATCTGTAGTGATATCTACTGGAGGATCTTGACTAGTTTTACTTGGGATAATTTGGCTAGGTCAGTGGTTAGCAAACTGCGGCTCGCGAGCCACATACAGCTCTTTGGCCCCTTGAGTGTGGCTCTTCCACAAAATACCGACTTCTGCGCATGGGCCACGAAGTTTCAATCGCACTGTACGTGCGCGCCCGCACGTGGTATTTTGTGAAAGAGCCACACTTTTGTGCCGACCACGGGGCTAGGTAACCAAATGATGCCTACATGGATTTTGACCTTTCAAATGAAAAGCTGATCTAGCAAAAGAGTGAATAAATTTTAATGTGAGTCATCTGGAGCTCTAGAATGTCAACAAATACAAATGAAAAGAGAAATCAAATAAAATTTCAAAGAGAAATCCCCTCTAAACACGATATTCTGGAAGGAAGAGACAGGGCTCACCCACTGATGGGGGAAGCTCAGGTTTTTCACAGTCAACAGCCAAGGATTTCCAGTCTGGCTGAAGCCATATGGAAGCCACAAGAATAGTCCGAAATGACCCCTGAAGAGCAAAATCTGAAGCGTAAACTATGTGGCAAATATCCGTGCCTCAATGAGCCAAGTCTCATGAATTCACACATCTATGCTTCATTTTTGTGAGTCTGAGAGGGATGTTAGGACCAGCCCAACCACTGATTTTAACAGCCTCCCTTACTGAGTGTATAAAATGTGCCAGACACGAAGTGATGGGGAAAGAGCTATCTAAGTCGCCGCCTCGGCATCTTACAGTATGACAACCCTGCTCACACCCGAAGTCTGGACATGTGGATAGAACCTGAGCTTAGGATTCCCACCTCAAGTTCCCACCTTGCTTTTCCCCGGGGCACCTTTTACAATAACCACTTAAGAGGTGAGCCTTCAAAAAGTTAGTGGCCTCGGCCCCAACTGCCTCCTACCCTGCTCTCTGTCCCCTGATTGCCTGTGACCTGGGATGGAGGGCTGCCCTTCCTTCTGCTCACTGCATCCCGTTCTGAGATCTGTGAGTAATAAATCTTGTGACTGCTTCCTTCGTCTGAGTATATTGAAATGGAGCCTTCAATCAAAATGATCCCTGAGCTTTCACTTCCTCAGAGAGAGAGGTCAGATGCTGAGGGACCTACTTTATGCCCCCACATTCAGCAAGGCATAATTTGCATATTCTTCTTTATTATTGTTAATCCTCACCCAAGCATATTTTTTGCATTGATTTTTTTTCTTTCTTTTTCTTTTTTTTTTTTTAGAGGGAGTGGAAGGGAGAGAGGGAGGGGAGGAGAGAGGAGAGAAAGAGAAACATCGATGTGAGAGAAAGACAGCTTGTTGCTTCCCGCATGTGCCCCGACCTGGGCCAGGGATCAAACTTGTAGCCCAGGTATGTGCCCTTGACTGGGAATTGAACCCATGATCCTTTAGTGCGAGGGCAGACACTCAAATCATTGAGAACACCGGCCAGGGCTCTGCATATTCTTAATTTAATATACCAGCTACTGGCCCCTCAACACACATGCTCTACCTCAGAGGTCCTCAAACTTTTTAAACAGGGGGCCAGTTCACTGTCCCTCAGACATTCCACACATGCGCACTGTGGGCCCGGGACGAGTCGGCTGCTAAGCAGGACAGACAGCGGCGGCAAAAACACCCGGCGGGCCGGATAAATGTTTTCGGCGGGCCGCATGTGGCCCTCGGGCCGTAGTTTGAGGACCCCTGCTACCCATTGAAACAGGACACAGAACACTCGCACTGCAAGACACCATTGGCATCTTACAGGTGAGGTGTTAGCTCCTTATGCTCATCAGGAGCTGCCTTTACACTCACCCCAGGTTCTTGCTGCTCAACAAGATAGGCAGTGCGCGCTCAAGGTCAAAAAGGTGATTCAGAGGTGACACTGCAGTGCCATCGCCACAAACCCATCACCACCGCTTTAAACAAATCTCCTGGGGAAAGATCCCAAAGACTGTGACACAGAATCACTTGTTTGTATACCTGGTGCTTTAAATATAATGGACTTTAATTTTTAGAGCAGTTTTAGATTTATAGACAAGTGGACCAGAGAGAATTCCTCCCTCTCCACACAGTTTCTCCGATTATTACCAAACAGCTTAAGTCAGCTCGTGTCCCTGAGCCCCGAGCCCCTGTGCCACTTGCCCTCGCTGCTCCCTCACCCTACTCCCACAGTAGGATCTGCCCTCCTGCAACCGGCACTCAGGCGACTCAGGGCACTCCCCCCCCTCTCCAGGGCCCGAGTCCCATGCCGCACACACCATCTTCCCCGAATGCGTTTTACAGTCAAGATGACAAATGGCTGCTCTGTGTGCACAAGGCCTTGCATCGATTTTCCTCGGATCCACTTGGAAGAGAGCGGTTTCCAGGCAGCCTCGAGGGCGCCGGTAGTGCCCACCCGGCTGCGTGCCTCACAGGCCTTCGAGAAGGCTCAGACAGTGGCCTAATCCATAGTTTCACTAGTGCGTTCGGATAAGTCCATCTTTTTGGATAAATCCTTAATCTTTGTGATTTTCTCTCTCTTCTCTCCAAGATGGTGCTGGGGGAAGCGGGGGAGAGGGTCCTTGTGCTGCGCCCCTTGGCTCTGAGGAGTCTGCACTGTCTCAGGTGGACCCGAGGCCTCCGTGGCTTCAGCCCCTCACAGGCCCCGCTCAGTCCCTGGTGGCTGCCATCCTTTGAACCCCCCACATGGGGCCCCTCTCCTAAGCATCCCACCAGTGCACCCCTCAGAGGCTTCGGGAAACTTCCAGAAGGTGCACTCGGGCTGTCTCACTGCCTGGCCCCGTGGCCACCCTGAGTTGTTCGGGGGTCCCTGAGATGTGGTCCGTCCCAGGGGACGCAAGCAGGGATCCTACCTGGCATGCTGGGTGAGGAAACCCGCCTCCTGTCTCTCCGCAGGCCCCTCCCTCTCTCCCCTTCAATTCCCTGACCGCCCCCCTCACACCCCGCCCCGTCCATGTCTCCCACAGGGGTGTCCTCCCACCCCCAGGGCCCTCTGCAAACTGCACCCAGAGAAGTAGAAGATATGCTTGGGGTGCACGGGTCTGCAGGCACACGTGAACTTCGTAAACACACTGTGTGAGGGAGGCACCGCTCACCTTCCGTGTTCTCCACTACGAAACCCCCTTTGAGAAACTCCGTGTTTGAGTTTTATGGGCACAGCTGCACATGTACATAGACCCAGGGACACACGCGCTCCTGTGCAGGGAACCCCGACACAGTCACCAGGTGCCCGCCAGTGTCCTCGGCGGACGAGGACATTCAGCTAAAGTGGCTTCTCACCCAGAGCAATTCTGACACCTAGGGGACAGTCTTGGTTGTCACAATGGGGTGCTGCCGGCCTCTAAGGAAGCTGGACACTGAAACACCCCGCAGTGCACAGAACTCCCACAGCAACACACAGTCCACCCAGATGCCCATCGTGCGGAGGTGAGACCTGCGCCGGAAGCCAAGGGGCACACAGGGACCCGGGACGTGTATCCGGAGCACACAGAGCACTCCTGCAGCCAACAACCACAAGACAGCTGCCCCCACTGGAAAATGAACGGAAGACCTGCGCAGACGCGTCTTTAAAGAAAATACGAAAAGGCCAGTAAACACATGAACATAGGCTCAACGTCATCAGTCATCAGGGGAATGCAAACCAAAGCCACAATGAGACACGACTCAACACTCGACAGGACGGCCCGGATGGACATGATGGACGACAGCGAGTGCCAGGGAGGGTGCGGGGAGACTGGACCCTCACACGCTGCTGGTGGGAGTGTGAACTGGGGCAGCCGCCGTGGAAAACCGTGGAAGCTCCTCCAACAGTTAAACCCAGAATTGCCATGTGACCCAGCAGGTCCACTCCTAGGCACTGACCCAAGAGAAATGACAGCACACTTCCACACATACATGTGTGCATGAACATTCCTGATAGCGCGATTCATAATCGCAAGCAAGTAGAAACAACCCAAATGTCCACCAACCGATAAGTGGGTAACAGTGGACTATCCAGACAACAGAATATTAACCAGCCACAGCAAGGGAGGAAGCACTGACATCTGCTACCTGAATGAGCCGTGGGACGTTGTGCTAAGGGGAAAAGCCAGACACAAAAAGCTGCATATTATATGATTCTAATTACATGAAATGTCCCAAACATCCAGACAAAACCAGACAGAACACAGAGTAGCGGTTGTCAGGGACTGGGGGTCGGTGGAAATGGGGGAGTGACTGCTAATGGGTATGGCTTTCTTTTCAGGGTGATGAAAATGTTCCAAAATTAGATAGTGGTGATGGTTGCCCAGCTCTGTGAATAGACTAAAAGCCAATTGTATAGCTGAAAAGAATGAAATTTTATGGTATGTGAATCATGCCTAAATAAGGCTACTATTAGAAATCAAGTGAATGACAGACCAGACAATCTATATCCACACACACTCACAGGCACTCACATTTACTCACCCATGCAGAGACTCTAACACACACACACACACACACACACACACACACACACACACACACATCTCACACATGCCAGCCCCTCCTGGAAAATACCAGGCTCTCTCACAAATCACTTTCCCTGCCACAATCCAGAAGCTGACTGAGAAATGCACGAGGACGCTGTGCTCACTAAGGCGTCACTGAGAAGGGCACTCATTTCTAAGCTGACCGCTCTGTGCCCTGACCTTTCTATATAGCCTCTATCGCAAAGCTCGCTGGACATCTCTCAGGCCTGTATGAGTACTTTTCTAGATCTTTATTTCCTTGTATCTTATAAACTGTTTTTTCTAAAATTTCATAATCATTTTGACATATCCTATCCTTTACACACTTCAATCCTGAGCCACTGTGCGGTTCAGACTTTGCCTGCTCGGTAGCACCACCTGCTGGCACACGGGGGTTCTGCAGGGGGTGGTCTCAATAGAAAAGGCCCCTGTCCACAGCTGGTGGAACCGAGGGATTTTAAGCTGTCCATAGCAGGGCACATAACTGCACCAAGAACTGTCCACGGTCTGCACCCCTCTGGACACTACTGTAGGTAAAAACGTGGTTACATGTGTCTCAGTCTGGACACTTACACTACTTTATACATAGCCAAACAGCATTTTTGACCCATTATTAATATACACTAATTTCCTTACAACAAACTATTGTGTAAATCAAAATGAAAATGTACCTTGGGCCCTAACCGGTTTGGCTTAGTGGATAGAGCGTCAGCCTGCGGACTCAAGGGTCCCAGGTTAGATTCCGGTCAAGGGTATGTACCTTGGTTGCAGGCACATCCCCAGTAGGGGGTGTGCAGGAGGCAGCTGATTGATGTTTCTCTCTCATCGATGTTTCTAACTCTCTATCCCTCTCCCTTCCTCTCTGTAAAAAATCAATAAAACATATTTTTTTAAAAAAGAAATAAAATGTACCTTGGTTCTTAAGACCTTCACCCAGAGCTTTTGTGCTATTTCAGAAAGCACCATCAGTGCTGTTTGTGGGTTCGGTCACCAACATCCACACCTGCCCAGCCTGCACCTGTGAGTCATTCACGGTGTTCCACGTGGTCAACAAAATCCACACCTGCCCAGCCTGCACCTGTGAGTCATTCACAGTGCTCCTCACATACCTCAGGACTTCAGTTTCCCTTCTGAGAGTCTGCCAAGCACTTACATACACAAATATGTTTCATCGTAAGTTGCTTTCTTTTCTTTGCATTTGTAATACAGATGAGGCATACTGTTTCTTTTAGCTTGTGTTTGGGTAGGTATATGGCCTGTGAATTCCATGTCAGAAGATGAAAGGAGACATTGCTCCACGGTCTGTTGAAAGAAGGGTGCTGGGTTTGATGCTGAGCCCTTTGTCAGAGAGGCCCCTTTTCAATTCTTCCATTTTCCTGGTTTTGAGGACACACTGGGGTTGTACTTTTCCACTACTTCTCCCATCTGTGGAGCTTCCCAGAGGCTCCATCATGTCTTTCGGCTGTGCTACTGCTGCTTTCCTCCTAACACTTCTCCTGGCGGGGCAACTAGAGGCCCCTCGCCCCTGGGGATGGCAGCGTGGAGAAGCCCACAGGAAGCAAGCAGGCCCCGGGGCAGTCAACCTGCTTAGCGAGCAGCCTGTTCCGCCCTGCAGGGTTTCTGAGGGACTGA
>NW_005371371.1:507540-535467 GCF_000412655.1 Myotis brandtii
AAAGGAGACATATGTACTACTATTTGTAATACTTTAAACAAGAAAATAAAAATTAAAAAAAAAAGAAAAGAAAAAGAAACCTGGAGCCACGGCAGCCTTGTTTCTATAATCCAACAAGGACTCAGTAGGCAGCCCAGAGCTGGCGTAGCAGCTCAGCCTCCTCTCAGGACTCGCCTCTGTCCAGCTTCCTTCTCACTCAGCCATCTCGGCCTATTGCTTTGGCCCTCAGAGACACAAGATAGCTGCTGCCCTTCCCACGATCACATCTTAATCCACGCAGGGGGGGAAGCCCCAAAGCCTCTTCCCATGGGACCATCTACATCAGTGGTTCTCAACCTTGGCTGCACATTAGAATCACCTGGGAATCTTTTTAAAATCCTGATTTCTGGGCCTCATCCTCCGGAAATTCTGTTTCTTTGTTATGGGGTGGGGCCACAACATTAGTAACAAAGAAACAGAATTTCCGGAGGATGGGGCCAAGAAATCAGGATTTTAAAAAGATTCCCAAGTGATTCTACTGTGCAGCCAAGGTTGAGAACCACTGGTCTACATGAAATTCTGCCTATAGAGCTGTCACACGGCCACCTGGAAAGGTGAGTGGGGAGACTGAGCAGTGCTAACAGGTGTGTCATCCTCACTAACAGAAAAAAAAATCCAGGTTCTGCTAGAAGGAAAGGGGGGTTAATATGAGCAGGAAGTTGCAGTTATGTCTCCCTCACCTCTTCCCTCTGTCCCAGCACACAGGGATCGGGGGCCGGCATGTTTCACAGGCACCGGGTTAAGTGCCATTGCAAGGGCACAGCTGTGGCTCTGCCCTTTTCTTTTCCAGTTAAAAATAAACGTTGTGCCTTTAAACGCCATATTTAAAACAAGTAAATATTTTTTGCCTAGCTGAGTAGTAACAGTCAGGCACCTGTCCATGGGCGCCTCCCACTTTTTGCCATCCACTTCGTTAATTCAACGGTTGGCCTCTACCCAGCGGGAAACAACCACCAACTAGAACACAGAGCTGGCGTGGTTCCCGCTGCCTTTGGCCTTCAGACGCCACTCATTTCCAAAGGGGCTCCAGTGAGCACTGTTCCCCACCCGTCACTGAGGTCGTGTCACATCCACACTGAGTTAGCGTCTCTTGTCACAGTCTTCCCTCCTGGGATCCCCTGACCGCCTAATCGTGCACACATTGAGCATCACTCTTTGTGCTGTGGGTTTTGACAAATACGCCTTGTTATGCATCTACCATTACGACATAGACAGAATGGTTTCACCGCCCTGTAATCCTCGGAGCTCATTTCTTTTTAGCACTGAATAAAAGCACTGTCTGGTGTACCGGTTTATTTACCCACTCACCCGCTTAAGGGCATCTTGGTTGCTTCCAACAAGGGTGATTAATAAAGCTTCCATAAACACCCAAGTGCAGGCTTCTGTGTAAACACCAAGGAGAGTGATCCCTACACTGTATGGTAAAAGCATGTTTCGTTTTATAAGAAACTGCCCAATCGTCTTCTAAAGTGGCCACACCATTTGTATTCCCACCATTTCCATTCATGCCCAGTGAACGAGGCCCTGTTGTTCTGCCTCAACACGTTTCAATGTCCAGTGGGAATAACAAATGTGATAAAGCGGGGTCACCTGAGAAAGGGTCATCCACACAAAAGGAGGAAAACCAACACACCATCGGCTACTGACTAGAGGACCGGGCCGTGACCGTGCCGGGCCCCTTCTCCTCCTCACGCCCCGGCCCCGAGGCGGTTCCCCGTCTCCCTTTGCCCAGGTGAGAGGCTGAAGCGCGGAGGAGCCGGGCAGGTGCTCGGCACGCCCCGGTGGGGATCCCAGCAGGCCCGGTGCTTGTCTACTGCCCATCCTGACATCGTGGCGTGTCAGCCGTAAGGCCAAGAGAAACTCTGCCCACTTCCCAGACTCCATCGGGGAACTTGAAGAGTTAACCTGGAAATGAGTTTCAAATCAACTCTCCGCTGTTTTTTCCAGAGTGACTTTGCTAATGCGTTTAAGAGAAGGCGGAAATGGCAGGCTCACATCCCCGGTGAAAGATAAATTGCTTTCTCCAGTTTCCTGGCCTCCAAACGGCAGGGCTCCGACAAGATCAGACTGCTGACCGCATCCGACAACACGGTTCAAGTTCAGCTCCCTGCAGGATAAAGAGCGGTGTTGCTGCGGTGGGGCGAGGGTGGGTCCTTCACACGGGTTTCTGTGAAGGGCCACCACGACTCCAGAATAAGCACCCAGCCTACACAGAGACCCAGCTGCCATAATGGGAAAGCAAAATTAACCGACAGGACTCCATTTGGAGGCAAGAAAAGTGGCTATGGAAAGACTCCACTCCAGCCCTGGCCCCTGTGGCTCGGTTGGTTGGGTGTCGTCCATGCACTGAAAGGTTGCCGGTTCGATTCTCGGTCAGGGCACAGGCCCGAGTTGTGGGCTGGATTTCTGGTGGGGGAGGGGAGAGGGCATGCAGGAGGCAGCCAATCAATGTTTTACTCTCACATCGATGTGTCTCTCTCTCTTCCTCCCCCTTTCTCTCTCTCCAAAAATCAACAAATATATTTAAAAACGAAGAAAGACTCCACTCTACCCACTCTCCTGGTGGGACGCACTGTGGACACACATCTCAGAGGAAAGACAGACTGAAGCCCTACGACCTGCCTTTGGGTTTGCAGCTGCAGTGCAGGAAGCTGGGCAGGAGGACGGGGGCCGGGTCCTTCCTGGCACTAATATTCTGAGCGTCAGTCCCAGCAAAGGCTGGTTAGAGGCTCCCGGCTCTGTGTCTGCAGGTGCCAACCTCAGACAGCCACCTCACTTAGCAGAAAGCCAGGAGGGAGGGAGCTCCCTCGCCCTTTGGGTGCCCAGAAAAGCCACTGGACACAGAAGCCCTCCTGAGGGAGGGTGACACACACATGTCCATTTCCACTATGGGTCAGAGTCATGAAGCTGCTAAGAGACTCTATTTTAGCACATGGCCCTTTCCCAGTGCCAAGGCCACGCCCATGGCACTGTGGCTCTGAGTCCTACCCACGCCCGTACAATGGGCAAACTGAACAGTTTCATGCTGCCTGCTCTAGCGATGACAAGACCCTAAAACTGCCGGCACTCCTATAAACAAAGCACTAGGAGCAGATGGTCGTCATGATTTTTGTGAGGGGGGAAAAGCACCGTGTTTCTCTGAAAGGTCCGGAAATCGTTCCCTTACATTCAGGTCGCGTGCTTTAGCCACATGAACTTCTGGCAAGGCTGGACAGAAACAACCTCCACGACTCCCTTCAAGGATGTAATGAGCCACATTCACACACTGAATTAATCCTGGTTGTGAAGACCCACAGCCGCCCCAGCACGTAGGAAACAGGACCGTAGAGAGAGGAGGGAGATCTCTACCTTGCAAGTCACATTCTAGAAAGATTTTCTATTAAATAATAGAAATGTCAAACTTATACAAAAACAGTGAGAACAGTGTAATGACGGCACATTCATATCTGTGCCCGGCCAGCCTTGCTTCCTATGTAACCCCCCCACCCAACTGCTGCCCCCACAAATCACCTAAGGCAAAACCCAGCCACTGTTTTATTTTCCCATGTAAATCATCCGGTGCATAGCTCTAAACGGCAGTGACTTTTTATAAAATATGAACATAATACACTCAATAACGCCATGGCCATGATACAGTTAACAGTTCTCCAGGATTAAATGTCCAGCCAGCGTCCCATTGCCTTTTCTCTGTTTGCTAAACCCGGTTGGTTGGTTTGCTTGTTCACGTGGGGACCCTCACACAGCCCAGTCCATATGCTGTGGTTGGCTGCTCTTTCTCCCAGGTCTCTCTTGACTTACAGGTTCCCCTTCCAATTCTTTTTTCTTTGCAATTTTGTTGTTGTTGAAGGAACCAGGTCGTTAGTCACGTAAACCTTCCCACAGTCTGGAGTTTGCCAATGCTGTGCCTTTAGTAGTGTTTATGGTGCTTCCTGTGTCCCTCTGTCCCCAGTACCTCCTATAAATTGTCCGTTAGATCAGAGGCTTGTGCAGATCCAGTTCCGCGTTTTATTTATTTACCCCCTTGGGGCAGCACCTCAGGCTCTCCCTCTGTGTCATCTCTGTTCCCTTCCCTTCCCATCTCCCTACATCTGCTCTGAGGTGAATACCTGCCTACTTATACGGCAATCCAGTCCCATTTCTGCCAATTTTTGTAGTTGTCTGAGCAGAGGGTCACCACACGGTACTGTGTCCCTCAGATTGGATGGGTCTCTTCTTCTCCACCTACTGAATTCTGTCCACACTCTAAAGCCCAACGGAGCCTCTGGGGGCCGAGGCACCCACCCCCACAGGAGGTGACTCCATGGTTAACAACTGTCTGTACTCATGGGACATACATCAAACCCCAGCCTGTTCCTGACATTCTCTGTCTGCAGGCCCCTGGCCCCATTCTTCAACCAGATTGGAGTTCTAGTCATTTTATTTAGCCACACCCCAGGAATACTGCTCAGCCCAAGAGACACCTAAGTGCCCATGAGTGTCGGGTCACTGACCACACACGTGCGTGCCGGCAGCAACACGCACACGTCACTTTTCACAGCTACTTGCCAGGGGAAAGTTTTCTTCTGCAGTTTGAAAGAAGACATTATATTTTTGTTAGATAAACACAGAACTGGATTCTAAAGACTCCGTTCCCTCTTCTACTTCCCAACACACAAATCTGTGTGTGCTTCCCTATGCAGGTCGGGGAGGTACCATGGGCTTATATGCAGACCCCTTTTCCTTAAATACCTAACTTTGCAGGTGTTGTGATTATCTTCCTGTGTCTAGCTTCAGGAAAAAGCGAAAGTCCAAACTGCATAAGGTGGGAAACCTTAGCACAGTAACTTCAGACACTGGAAACGAGGGCATTTCATGTCAAGCCATAAAAGTACTTGGTGTGTCTCTTTAAGAAGAGAAGGAAAGAAAAAGATTCAACATGCATAATTCAGCCAAGCCTTGATATTTGAAGGAGAAATTATACAGAGAAGTCATGCGGGTTGTTGGGTCCTTCGAAGCATGGAGAAATGTAATATTGCATCTCAAATACATTTCATGGTCTACTTAACTTAATAAATAAAAAATTGCATTTCTGAGTTACAGATGGTGCCGATAAAATGAATGAACACATGAGTACCGTTACCAAGAGTGTAACTGGAAAAGTTGTCTATCTCAGTATTGAGATCAAATTTTCAAATAGCTAAAATGAGTCTACAAGTACAGACTTATGGGAAAAACAAACACACATTTGAATGCCATATTCAAAGTTTGCCTAGGTTATATGCTTTCTATTTTTAAAAAGTATTTCAAAGTTTTTTGGTGTTTTTTATTTGTTTGTTACAGCACAAAACAGTGGTTCCTAATGTTTTTGGTATGAAAATGTCATTTTAATATAAAAATTGCCAACTCTTACCAGATAGTCACTTTTGAGAATATATGCTTCAGAAAATGCCTAAAGACTAAAAGTTATTTTGTACAATTTCATGTCTTTTAGATGAATTTGAATGAGTGTAATTGTCTCTAGAACACTGAGAGAGTAACAGAATCCGGCAGGAGGCACTGAGTCCATGCGGAGGCCCATGCCGAGATCTGAACCGCCTCTCACATCACCGGAGGCCGAGGAAGCAGCTGAGTCCTCACAGCTGGCATGGAGATGCCCCAGAGCAAAACAGAGAAGGAAGAACCACATGTGAAAACAAAACCTACAAACTGCAAATCGCATGAAAGTACTTTGACGTCTGCGAGAGGGAAGCTGCAAAGCTGGACCAGGAAGAAGGTGAGGGGACCCATGGCAGATCTTGGAGGTCCCAGCATTTGCTCCCTCACGGAAGAAGGGAAGAAGAGGGCCGTGCCTGAGAGGGAACTGCCATTGGGCGCTGAGGCAGGGGATCCAGGAAGAAAGCCACAGAAGGTGACAGAGGGGCTGAGTTGTCAAGGTCCTGGCAAACCACCACAAGGACGTTGGCTTTTGGCTTTTGGCTTTTGTCCTGAGTGAGATGGAGCCACTGGGGGTTTTGTGCAGAGAAAGGGCTTGACCTACCGTCTTAGAAAAAACTCATCTCCTTGCTCTTTGAGAGATAGAAGTGGGGGTGGGGGTGGGGGGGAAACAAACATAGATGCAGTATGAAGGATTTGGCTTCTGCATCTATTCTGAAGGTGCCCCAACAGGACTTCCTGGCAGAGTAGAAGTAAGGGTGAGAGAAAGCACAGTCCAGGTGATAAGGTTTATGGCTTATGGAACAGAAGGATTTGCAGTGAACTAAGGCAGAGAAGGCTGTGGATGAAGCGGTGTAGAACCATCTATGACTCAATCAGGTGGAGGTGTTGAGGAGGCAGTTAGATGTGGTTCAGGGGAGAAGTCTGGGCTAAAGGCATAGAGTTTGGGGTCACTGATGTAGATGCACCAAAAACCACAAGGCTATGGGATTGAGTGCAGGCAGAGATGGAGAGGAGACTCTAGAATGGGAGAAATAATCACATCTTTGAACTGACATGAATCCAGTGGAGAATAAGGAATCTATGATGGAGAGAAGATAAAGGGGGCTGGAGTGAAGTCCTAGAGTGGAGAGGGGGGTACTGGGGTCCAGGAGGCGGGACTAACGTGAGGAAACGTCCTTGTAGTGTAACAGGCAGGTAGGCAAGCATGTGGTGGAGAGTCAAGGGGTTGGTGGACACGTGGAGATACAGGCAGAAGGCGCTCTTCTGGTGGATTCAATTCTTCCTGTAGAGTAAGAATCAGGTTTCCATAGGAAAGAGTAAGGATGGAGAAAGGCATTGGGGCCAAGCAGAAAGAAAGGGTGAGCTTCTATTGGGGAGCTGGACAGCCTGTGGAGATAGAGCAAGATTGTCCAATATGTTGAGGACCCACTGAGGATCATGGTCAGGAATTTAAAAGCAAAACAGTCTGTATGGTAGTATATTTTGCAGAGCTTTATTGAGACCTGGTTAACATATATAACGTCCGTCTTCCCTTACCCAAGTACAAGCAAGGTCTAGGCAGAGCTGGAGTCAACAAGGGCCCTGGTTTTGCCACGCTGCCGCAATGAAGCAAGAGGATGCACCAGCTGAGGAGTATGCAGGAGTGTGATGCCTGACAGTGGACGGAACACTGGGTGAGAAGGGGAGAGAGGACCTAATGGGGGTGAGGAGGGAAAAAGTGTAAGATCAACAGATTCATTCCATTATTTCCCCAAAGAGTAAATGAAAAATAAATGAATCAAGCATGAGATCAACACACTTTTAAAGAAGTAAAGTCCAATAAATAGAGACAAAGCAGAAACAAGTGAATTAGAAGTTGGAAAACCAGTAGAATTAAAGTTAGAAATCAGTGGCTGGAAACAAAAACAAGAGATCTATTTGCTAACTAGTCAAGAAGAAAAGAGAGAAAGAAAAATAAGAAATGAAAGAGGAAAATAGTCTTGAAAGAAGAAAAGTTTTAAAATTATATGAAATTTCTTTGTATAACTATGCACTTGTTTGAAAACCTGGGTAAAATGGATACTTTTCAGGGGCTATATAACTTATCAAACAGACCAAATTCCATGGAAGAAAGAAAGTTTCCAAAGAGCTACTCTTTCCAAAAGCACTAGACCCAGCTGGTGTCCAAGGGGGGTTCTACCAAAGCTTCATAGAATGGATCATTCCAACACATATGACACTCACAGTATAGAAAGAGGACAAA
Source organism: Myotis brandtii (assembly GCF_000412655.1). Classification (NCBI taxonomy): domain Eukaryota; kingdom Metazoa; phylum Chordata; class Mammalia; order Chiroptera; family Vespertilionidae; genus Myotis; species Myotis brandtii. The sequence continues at coordinate 515,237 of NW_005371371.1, forward strand.
TTTCAAGTTCTTTTAATGAAGAGAACAAAGCACTGATACCAAAATCTGACAAACACTGAACAGAAGAAAAACCCAGGCAATCCTACTTAGAAGTACCAATGTAAAAATTCTTCAATAAATAGCCCCAGATATTTCCAGTCCTTATGTGTGGGCTGCACTTAGCAACATGGTTCCAAACAATACAAGTTGGAAAGGGGATGAGGGGAGTCACCGTATAGTAGAGGAACCAAACAAACATGACCTCAGCTCAGTGATCAAGGTCAACGTCCACAGTGATGAGTTATGGTGACAGCATGCTCCCCTGATATGATGTGGTGAGAGGGGCGCTTTACCTCTGTTCTTCCTCCCCAAAACTCATGACTCCATTATAGCCATGAGAAAATCATCAGACAAATCCCAGTAGAAGTGCAGTCTACAAAATACCTGCAATCCTCCTCAAAAATGGGAGATTATATTTTTCTAGGAATTTGTCCATTTCATCAACATTGTCCAGCTTGTTGGCATATAGTTGCTCACAGTATTTTCTTACAATCCTTTATGTTTCTGTGGTGTTGGTTGTTACTTCGCCACCTTCATTTCTGATTTTATTTATTTGGGTCCTCTTTGTTTCTTGATGAGTCCGGCTAGAGGTTCATCAATCGTGTTTATCTTGGTTTCATTGATCTTTTGTTTTTGTTTTTTAGTCTCTCTGTCATTTATCTCTGCTTTAATCTTTATTATTTCCTTTCTTCTACTTACTCTGGGATTTTCTTATTGTTCTCTTTCTAGTTCTTTAAGTTGTAGGGTTAGATAGTTGATCAAAATTTTTTTTTTAAATATATTTTTATTGATTTTTTACAGAGAGGAAGGGAGAGAGATAGAGAGTTAGAAACATCGATGAGAGAGAAACATCGATCAGCTGCCTCCTGCACCCCTCCTACTGGGGATGTGCCCGCAACTAATCTTTATTATTTCCTTCCTTCTACTTACTCTGGGATTTTCTTATTGTTCTCTTTCTAGTTCTTTAAGTTGTAGGGTTAGATAGTTGATCAAAATTTTTTTAAGGTAGGCCTAGAGTGCTATGAACTTCCCTCTCAGGACTGCTTTTGCTATGTCCCATAGATTTTAGGTTGTTGCATGCTCATTTTCATTTGTTTCCAGAAAATTTTTGATTTTTTTCTTGATCTCATTGGTAACCCATTCATCCTATATAATAAAAGCCTAATATGCTAAGTGTCTGGTCATCCAGTAGGCAGTTCAACCAATAAAAGTGTAATATGCTAATGATATGCTAAGGCCGCTCAACTGCTCCTATGATGTGCACTGACCTCCAGGGGGCAGAAGCTCCGACCAGTAGGTTAGCTTGCTGCTGGGGTCCAGCCAATCGGAACTGAACGAGATGTTCTGGACACACCCTGGAGCCCTCCCACGGTCCCTCCCCAGCTGGACAACCTCCTAAATCCCTCCCCGACCCGATTGTGCACTGGTGGGGTCCCTCAGCCTGGCCTGTGCCCTCTCGCAATCTGGGACCCCTCGGGGGATGTAGAAGAGCCAGTTTCAGCCCAATCCCGCAGGCCAGGTCGAGGTACCCCACTGGTGCACGAATTCGTGCACCGGGCCTCTAGTTATTTAATAACATGCTATTTAGCCTACATGTGTTTGAATGTTTTTGAATGATTTTACTGTAGTTGATTTCTAATTTCATTCCATTGTGATCTGAGAAGATGCTTGATAGGATTTCAATCTTCTTGAACTTGTAGAGACTTGTTTTATGTCCTAACATGTGGTCTATTTTTGGGAATGACCCATGTGCACTTGAGAAGAATGTATATTCTTCTGGCCTGTAGAGTTTCTGATGAAAAATCAGCTGACAGCCTTATGGGGACTCCTTTGTAGGTAACAAATTGCTTTTCTCTTGCTGCCTTTAAGATTTTCTCTTTGTCTTTAATTTTTGGCATTTTAATTATGATGTGTCTGGACATGGGCCTCTTTGGGTTCTTCTTGCTTGGGAATATCTGTTCCTCCTGAACTTGTGTGACTTTTCCCTTCACCAGGTGAGAGCAGTTTTCTGCCATTATTTCTTCAAACAGGTTCCCTATTCTTTTTCTCACTTCCTTCACCTTCTGGTACTCCTATGATGCAAATATTGTTATGTTTCATGTTGTCCTATAATTCCCTTAAATTGTCCTGTTTTTTAATTGTTTTCTCTTTTTGGTTTTCTGATTGAGTGATTTTTTTCTACCCCTTCTTCTAATTCACTTATCTAATCCTCAGCTTTTCCAAATCTGTTTATTTCTTCCAATGTGTTCTTTATTAGGCTATGTCTTTCTTCATTTCCAATTGGTCATTTTTCATAGTTTCTATGTCTTTTCTCATGCTGTTCAGCATCCTTGTAATCATTACTCTGAACTCTATAACTGATAAATTTTTTTATCTCCATTTCATTTAGTTCTTCTGGAGAATTCTCTTGTTTTTTCACTTGGGGTTTATTTTTTGTCTCCCCATTTTGGCTGCCTGTTAGGGTTTGTTTCTATGGATTAGATAGGTCTGCTATGACTCCCTGTCTTTTTGGAGGAACTCTGGTGGTCAGGTGCTGTTTGTGACTGGCACTGAGTACCCTGTTTGGAGCTCTCAGCAATCCACAGCTTGTGGCTCTCTCTGCTGAGTGCCTTTGGAAAGGACCAAGATGTACATCAAGGTCTGCTTTTCCTAGCCCCAGGTCCAAAAGCAGATCCGGTAAAGACTTAAAGCATCCAGGGATTTGCCTCTACCTGTAGGCTGATTGTTATTTTCAGTCTCTTAATGAGCCTCAGGCTGCAGACCACAGCAAGGCATAACCTCCACAGGGTGGGGTGAGAGGTTTTCCAACAGGGTGGGGCAATTGCTCCCCCCCCCCATCCCCCGCCATGAAAGCTGCCTGGATGGTAGAGGTCTACCTGAGAAATATGTCCTCTGCAGTATGGGGGAATGACTCAGCACAGGAAACCAAGCAGCTCTCACCCCAGAGCCCCCAATCCTGGATTCTCCTCACACAGCTCTAGCCCACTCTGCCTTCCCTCTGCCAGAGCCCAAGGTGAGTGGCTGCACACAAAATTTTGTGTGTTTGACCTTTAAGAAAGTGCCTGCATTTCCAGCCATCTCTCCCTGGCAGACAGTAACCCCACTGCTTTCCACAACCATGATATGTGGGCACCTTTCTCAATTCTGGCGCACTGGGCTGGGGAGCCCAACTTGGTGTTTAGACTCCAGAGCTGTCAGTGGGAATGCCCCACAGCTGAAATATCCCTCCAGAACTCCAGCTGCTGTCTGTGGGAGCCCAGCCAGCCCTCTCACTTCCTACTAGTCTCTATATGGTCTCCAATTTATGTCCTCGGTTATAAGTGTTCTTTCCAGCTAGTCTTTAGTTGATTACTCAGGATGGTTTTTCTATATTTTAGTTGTAATTCCATTTTGGTCCTGGGCGAGTGTCAGTGTAGCTTCCACTTAATCTGTTGCTATTTTGGAAAGTCTCTCTGCTACTATTTAATATTGTCCTGGAGATACTGGACAATGCAGTTAGACAAGGGAAAGAAATCAGGAGCATAAAAAACACACGGAAGAAATAAAATGATAATTATTTGCAGATTTGCTTGTGCAATTATGTAATTAGATGGTATGAACTGTGGTTCATATAAAAATAAAAAGTTAGCATGAATGGCCAGGAAAACTCTACCAAAGAGCAATAAAGTCAAGTTAACCTGATCAGAATTAAAACATGCCATAAAGCTTCAATAATTAGTGTGGTACCAGAGAATGAAAGCCAAATAGACCAATGATACAGAACAGAAACTCCAGAAATTGACTCATATGCATATGGAAATTTAACATATTTTCATGGTGGTATCTCCAATCTGTGAAATAAAGATAGGGATTTTTATTTATTTATTTTTAATTTTTAATATATTTTTATTGATTTCAGAGAGGAAGGGAAAGGTAGAGAAAGATAGAAACATCAATGATGAGAGAGAATCATTGATTGGCTGCCTCCTGCAAGCCCCCTACTGGGGATACAGCCTGCAACCCGGGGGGATACAGCCCGCAACCCGGGCACGTGCCCTTGACCAGAATTGAACCCAGGACCCTTCAGTCCGAAGGCCAATGCTCTATCCACTGAGCGAAACCAGCTAGGACAAGATAGGGATTTTTAAAAATGGCATTAGGACCACCAGACCAGAAAACAAAGTTGGATCCATACTTGACGCTATACGACAAAATACATCCAAATGGGTCAAAGGTTTAAGTATAAATAAAAGTACTAGAAAAAAATGGGTGATTCCTTTATAAGCCTTGAATAAGGACGCCTTTTAAAACTATGACTCAAAATCTAATGGAAGTCAACTACATTTTTTAAATGGCAAAAAGGGAAGTCAAGAAAATGATAATCTAAGAAAAAGTACTTTCAACACATATCTCAAGGGCTAATCTCCCTTAATTTATAAGGAGCTCCATTGTAAATTAAAAACATTAAATGATTAGCAGCCTAATTTTAAAAAAGCAAACAAGAAATTTAAATAACTTAAACACATGAGAAGATGCTCAATCTCGCCTGAATGACAAATGCAGTAAGCTCCAGCTGGGATAGCTGTTTTCAATTCTCAGACTGACAAACACGAAAAGTAGAAATTGGCTCCCACTGGGGACTCTCTACAGAGAGTCATTCATGGCTCCTTGTGGGTGAAAAATGGAAACCATGGAACAAAATAGTAACTTTGAGCAAAACTGTCAAAAAGCATTTGCCCCTGACAGCCTCTGAGAATCTGGAATCCAGCATATGCATGAAATATATACATACATGCATACATACATACATACACAAAGGTCATTAACTGCAGCACTGTATGCAATAACAAAAAATTGAAAAGAACCAAGCATCCAGCAATGGCTGCTGAGCTATGGTATAACCCAGTGGTTGGCAAACTGCGGCTCGCGAGACACATGTGGCTCTTTGGCCCCTTGAGTGTGGCTCTTCCACAAAATACCGACTTCTGTGCATGGGCCACAAAGTTTCAATCGCACTGTACGTGTGCGCCCGCACGTAGTATTTTGTGGAAGAGCCACCCTCAAGGGGCCAAAGAGCCGCATGTGGCTCGCGAGCCGCAGTTTGCCAACCACTGGTATAACCATACAGAGGGTTATTGTGTGACTAAATAAAGACTAAAGACATTCTCTCTTTACTGATAGGGAATTATCTTCAAGATATATTAAATGGGGGTAAAAGATATAGGACAGTATTTGCAGTATGCTACTTCTTGCATAAAACAGGAGGAAGCCAAGATTATACCAGTGTCTCTTTGTATTTGTGTAAAGACCAGGGAGGTACGTGGGATCCTGAGGCAGTGACTGCCTACGGGGTGAAGAATGGGCACGTGGTGACGGGATCAGAGCGAGAATTCTCCAGGCGCACCTCTCATATGACAGACGCTCCTCATTCACGGGGGGTCACAGCCTCAGGAACCCATCATGAGCTGAAAATACCGTAAGTTGAGAGCACATTTAACACACCTGACCTACCAAACAGCATAGCTTAGCCTCGCCTACCTTAAACATGCTTACAAATCAGCCCACATCTGAGCCATTATCTTGAGTTTCATTTCAAGAGTAATTGCCTTCCTCTCCTTCTCACCAGAAGCAGGAGGCACAAGCATATGGGCTTTCTGTGGACATGGTGGGACACAGAAACACAATATCCAAACACGCTGGCAACACAGCACACTAGAGTATTGGTTGTTCCCCTCGTGATCATTGGGCTGAATGGGAGCTGAGGCTCACTGCCCAGCATCACAAGAGAAAATCATGCACATTGCTAGCCCAGGAAAAGATCAAAATTCAAAGAACAGTTTCTACTGAGCGTGTATCGCATCACACCATCGTAAAGTTGAAATACCATCAGTCAAACCATTGTAAGTCAGGGACCATTAGTATTTTCACTTTGAACCATAAAGATGTTTACTATTTATTACAAAGCAAAACACAGAAAAGAGGAAAGTGGAAGTAGGGGCAAGGAACTAGGAGGGGGGTGGGGGGGGAGGGGAAGAGAACCCAGTCGGCTCCCAGGGAGAATAGAAGCAATCTTGAAAGATTCAGTATCAATATAAAACTGAGGTTTGGACTTGATATAACTACTAAATGGGGAGTCTTGAAGGTCTCTCTCAGCAGCCAGAAAACAATAGAATCCAATGTTCTATATGTAGAGCAATTGAGAAATAATGTGCAGAATTCAGAAAAGAGGAGATCTGGGACCTGGAGAGTATATGCTAAGTGAAATAAGCCAGTCAGAGAAAGACAAGTATCACATGAACTCACTCACATGTGTAACCTAATGAACAAAATAAACTGATGAACAAAAAAGATCCAGAGACCTGAAGCATGCAACAGACTGACCTATTTCAGAGGAAGGGGAGGGTTGAGCGGGGAGATTAATCAATGAACTCATAGACATAGCCCATGGACAGACAATAGTTCAGGGAAGGCCTGGAGAGGGGATGGGAGCAGGAGCAGGGTGGAAGGGGTCAATAGGGGGGGGACATGTGTAATATTTTCAACAATAAAGATAAATTTAAAAAAACACACACAAAAAGAAACAAAAATAATGTTATAAAAGTCCTACACAGTGTATGAAACTGAATACAAAATTACAATACACTGCAATGCACTGTTGCTAGCAGCCCATCTTCCCAAACCCAGGATTCCAAAAGTGCCTTATGAAACCATTTTCACTTGAATGAACAAAGATTACGTTTGTCCCCTGGAACAAAGGAGCCAGCCACATTCCAGAAAGGTCAGTGTTAAGGTAATCTCAGGTGATCTCTGCAATTGAGAAGCTGTAAACCTCTGAGAATCTCTCAGAAGTTTTTTGCTTTGCCAGGTGAGTTGAGCCATAATGCTCTGTTTTGGGTTTTACATGCACATATGCACTCACTCACAGACACACAAACACAGATACACACACACACACACACACACACACACACCCCTTCTCCTAGGGTCACCAACAATTATAGCATTAAGGGCCCCATAGCAGGGAGGCCGCCTCTCCCCATGGGATCCACAGCCACCTCTCCACAGGCCCTTTAAGAGCTCCGGTGGGACAGACTCCAGGACCAGCTTTTCCGGACTCTCCAGGGCCCTAGGGAAGGCCTCAACTTCCAGAGGCAAAGTGTGCTGCTAACCCAGCAAGACAGGATCCCGGGAAACTCCAGGTGAGTGTGCTCACCTTTGGCCTAGTCTCTCACTGGGCTGAGGAGGTGGGGATCTGTAAGGAGAAAGACACTGGGCTTGCAGATAGACCTGGGGCGGTCATTGTTGGCAGTGCCTTTAGGTAAGCGGGCCCTCAGGTGATAGTGGCTGTGGCCACTGCGCAATTCCATTCCTGCAGTTGGCACGGTAAGCGCCCAGCCTGTTTTGTCTTCCGGAGGGCAAGTATAGTGTCAGTCACCGGTGACTGACATGGGGCTTAACATGTTAGAGACCCAGAGGCCTGATATCTCTGACAGACAACCCTGCTAGACAAAAGCTACCCAGTTAAAAGAAAGTGTGGTGAATGAAAACATGTACAGTATCAGCCATGTATACAAAAATGAGAGCTATAAATATACATGCTTATATTTAAAAAAACATACACAATAGAAGGATATACGTCAAAAACTAAAAAGGAAAAATAGATGACTTATGGAGGAAGGTTAAAACAAGAAGGAAGACCCAGGGACAGACCTTAGACATCTCCGAACCTGGCTTGGCTTTGGAAATATGCAATTATCCTATATAATTACAAAACAAAGTGGAAATTTAAGCAATCCTTGAAAAATTAAAAATACAACAAAGGAACTTATTCATCGGGTTGGTGGCATAGCCACACAGAGAGGATTTCAAAACCCAGTAATCTGACTAAATCCCTCAAGTTCCTACAGGCCAACAATCTAAATTCCAACTTCCTCAGGAAAAATGTTACCGTGACTGTGAGGACTGCTGTTCTGATACTATTGGATGTGTATGTAGGAAACGGCACATAAGCCATTATATTGCTGTCATTGGAAAAAGGGATTTGGGGCATGGGAACAGGAAGATACAGATCCAAGATCTAAGTGGTCCTAAAATTGAATTGCAAGTATCAGAACTAATTCATATAGATGTTTCTCTTTTCTAGACCATCTGTGAAGTGTAACTTGCACCTAAGTGTGCAATTGATGAGTTTTGACAAATGTATACACTTGTGCACCCACTGTCACTCCAGAAATAGAATACATGCATCACTCAAAAATTCCCCTCATCACCTCTGCATCAATCCCCATACCTGCCTTTGACCCTCAAAACCCTAACCTGCTTCCTGTCACTATAAGATTAGCTTTCCCTTCTCTAGAGCATCCTGTACATGAAGTCATGTGGTAGCGACTCTTGTGCGTGACTTCTTTCACTCACAATGTTTCCGAGACCCATCTGGGTTGTTGCATGAATGAACAGCCTGTTAGTTTTTATTGCTGAATAGTATTCTGTAGTATGAACTCATAGATATATTTTTTTTTCTCATAGATATATTTTAAGTTAAAACGTATAAGATATCCCAGGCCTGTCCACTGAAAAGGCATAGAAGCAATGACCAACCCAGTGGCCATGGGTATTCCGGATGCCTAGCTTGTATACTATTCTTTTTAATTAAAGTACAGTTGGCATAAGTATTATATTAGTTTCAAGTGTACTTCTCAGAGTTAGGAGATGGTCCAGGTCTCCTGAACCACATTGAGTGGAGTCAAAAGCCTGCCATGATGAGGTTTCTAAGGCCCCAAAAAAGGACAATTTGACCAATAAAAATAGCTGTGATGGATTTTAAAAATATAAAATATTAAAATCATTGAGTTCAAAATGATATATATATTTTTATATTTTTTTATTTTTATTTTATTGATTTTTTACAGAGAGGAAGGGAGAGGAATAGAGAGTTAGAAACATCGATGAGAGAGAAATATCGATCAGCTGCCTCCTGCATGCCCCCCACTGGGGGTGTGCCCACAACCAAGGCACATGCCCTTGACCGGAATCGAACCTGGGACCCTTCAGTCCGCAGGCCGACGCTCTATCCACTGAGCCAAACCGGTTAGGGCTGATATATATTTTTTAAATAATAAATTTACTGATTTTTGAGAGAGAGGAAGAGAGAGAGAGAGAGAGAGAGAGAGAGAGAGGAACTGGCAACGTCCTGGTGCACAGAATGACACCAGGATGATGCCCAACCAACTGCGCCACTCTGTCCAGGGCCAAAATATTTTTTTAAAACTCTAACCAATTCCTAGGAAGTTGCTAAGGAACAAACACAGTATTCCAGAAACTGTTAAATAACAACAAAAGAATCAAGCATTTATACTGACTCTCCTAGAACTTAAATAAATGAAAAAGGAATGATTGAATGAGAACATCTGCAACTCTTGAGAATTAATAGACCTATGTAATAGGCCAATGGCTGCCAACATCCCCAAAAGACAGACAAGCAAACAGTCACATACTTCTCGGTTGGAAGGGTGCCACCATGACATCATCTTAAAAATAAACAAAGATCCAGGAGCTGGTTCAGGTTCTCATGAACGACCAATTTATAAGAGATACAGGGACAAAGACGCATGCACGTGCTGCTCTGGGGTACAACAGCACAGTGTAGACACTCCACAGCAAAGGACACGCTCATCTCAGCCGCTGAATTACAAGGTGGGTCACCAGCTGTGTGGCGTGACTACCTCCATGGCCACACGACTCTTTTTTTTTTTTTTTAAATATGTTTTATTTATTTTTTACAGAGAGGAAAGGGGAGGAATAGAGAGTTAGAAACATCGATCAGCTGCCTCCTGCACACCTCCTACTGGGGATGTACCCACAACCAAGGTACATGCCCTTGACCAGAATTGAACCTGGGACCCTTCAGTCCCCAGGCCGACGCTCTATCCAGTGAGCCAAACCGGTTAGGGCGGCCACACGACTCTTGGTGATGTGGTATAAATGACTGTTGAAGGGTAGCAGAACACACCACCCCAACATATGCCATTTTGGTGTACAGATGGTTTTGAGCTGAAGGCAACTAAGAAGCAGCAGACACAAGATCTCTTTTGCCCAGGAGGCCCAGCTGCTCCCCCAGGCCTGCCCTTCCCCTTGTGATTGGGAAGAAGCATTGGGGCTGCCTTTATTCCTTTATTCATATCTAGCCCCTTCCCCAAGGGCCACCAATAGAAGTCCAGGAATATTCTCCAGAGACATTTTTCCTTCAGAATTGCTGGGTGAGCTCCCGCCTTTGTTATGAGCACGGTTGGGTGCAGTCCCAGTGAGACAGTGAGGATGGGGACAGCGCCTGAGAATCGGCACCTGTATGAGCAGCCTGCGGGGGTGGGGTGAGGGGGGTGCAGAACATTGGTCAGCACAGGATGGGAGACCAGTTCTCATGCCTATAGGGTACAATCTCATATCCTGCGTCCGGAAACATGTACTCTCAGAGAGATAATAAGGTTCCCAAAGCAGAAAAACAGAGGAAAACAAATTATATAAATGTGTAATAATAAATGTGTACATTTTGGTGCATATTTAAATTTTTAAAAAATATTTTTTATTGATTTCAGAGAGTAAGGGAGAGGGAGAGAGATAGAAACATCAATGATGAGAGAGAATCATTGATCGGCTGCCTCCTACATGCTCCCTACTAGGGATTGAGCCCACAACCCAGGCATTTGCCCTTGACCGGAATCCAACCCGGGACCCTCGGTCCACAGGCCAATGCTCTATCCACTGAGCCAAACCAGCTAAGGCTTGGTGCATATTTTATATCTTTTCTCAAAATGATTCATACCTTGTATTTACAAAATTGCTATCATAGTGCATGGTTTTATAATTGGCTGATTCACTTCTTAGAACATAAGACATGGGAGAATGATCATTCTAACAGCTAAATAATTTCACCAAACCCCTAATACCGTGATTTTGCTTTTCCCTAAAAATTCATCATCATAAATAATGACCATGATAAACATCTTTGTTCATGAACCTTTATAACAGTTTTAAAAATTAATTCCTTAGTTTAAATTTCTACAAGTGGAAATTGCTGATTGAAAACAAATATTTGAAGTTTTTATCCATACCATCAACTTGTTTTCTGGTATAGCTACAAGGATTGACATTCTTATCAGCAGTGGGTTTTAACTTTTTGTCCATAAAAATGGAGAAAAGGAGCGCTCCTTGTTAAATTTGCATTTCTCATTTCTATTTATTTATAGTGCAGTGTTTTCCTGTCTTTATGGTGATGTGTCATCTCTGCAGGCCTCATAGTGAGCTTTCTGCTAAGGCATTCATCCTGCTGATTCTGCTGTGTAAGAGATTTGCATATATGAAGGCCATATCTTTTGTCATGTGGCCATTTTTTTTTCTAGTTTTTCACTTGTGGTTAATCTTCTTCATTGAGTTTTTTTGTTTGTTTTTTAAAATATATATTTTTATTGATTTTAGAAAGAGAAAGAGAAAGGTATAGAAAGATAGAAGCAGAGATGAGAGAGAAACATCAATTGGCTGCCTTCTACATACCCCCTACTGGGGATTGAGCCTGCAACCTGGGCATGTGCCCTGACCAGGAATTGATTGTCACCTCCTGGTTCATGGGCCAACACTCAACCACTTAGCCACACCAGCCAGGCTCTAACATACAGTTTTAATGTTCAGGTAGTAAAATCTCTTCCTTTTCTCCATTTCCCTCAGATCCTTCAGTAGAATGCATCTCCTTCTCTAACAGAATGACTTCCAACAATCTAGCACCACTTGCCGCTCAGTTTGGCCAATCCATCCACTGCCCATCCTACGTGCTAGTGCAGTGGCTCCCAAGTATTTCCATGATGTGCACATGAAAGATGAAACATCTGTACAGGACACAGGGGTGAGTGGTCAGGGCTGTCTCAGACCTCCACAGGAGGCCGAGGGGATCAAGGCTTCAGTCCGCTCTAGCCCACGTTGGGCACAGCCCTCCGCTGTAGACCCCAGGGAAGGAGATACTCCCAGTACTCACACTCCTCAGTGACTCTAGAGACGCAGGAACCCAGGTTGCCAGAGAGGAAAACAGTAAGAATTCTGCTGGAGCCCAGGCACAACCCCAGGGCAGAGACTGTGAACAGCAATCACAGGGGGGCTGCTTCAGGAACAGGTGATATTTTTGTGGATCTTGAGTAAATGGGTGGGGTTTTAACCAGGAAGTGAACAAGGCAAGAGGGAGAGGAAGGATTTCTATGCAATGAGAATGGTTCAAACAAAGCAAAGACCATCTCCCCAGGTGACCCACTCGGCACAGCTGGGAGAAGGTGGAGGCGCATATAGTTTGGTGTCTTGTTGACGCAGCATGTTCTCCACTGATTCATACTGACAAATGCACTTTCTCTGGAGGAGACTTTGGCGCCGTGATGACCTTATCATACAGCACATATTATAAAGCACACAGTTAGATAGAAAACCCACTAACTTTCTGATAAAACACTCACAATACCACTGCCCCTCCTGGGCGTCCCGCAGAAGTGGTGCGGCTGCCAGGGATGGGGAATGAGGAGATTTGGAGCTCTCGTAGCTGAGCTGCTTTCCAGGCACCTTCAGTTCATGTGAAGAACATTTCTCCACCAGCTCAGAGTCGTTATTCCCAGTTCTAGGTAATACATGGCTCCCATTCAAATCAACGATGAAAAGCGCCAAGTCCATTCCACTTAGAAGAGTCCATCTCGGAGATCTTGGAGACCAGAGGACTCCCTGGAATCTCCAAAGGCCATGCAGAGGCTGTTGGGGGATTGATCCACTCCAAGCCCTTCTTACCTATGACCTGGAGGGTCGCAGCCCCTGTGCCCTCCCTCTGGCCCCAACCACACCTCATCCTGGCCCTTTAAGACCTATTAGAAGTATTCATGCTTCTAGCATCAACTAGTAACACTGCAGTAATTTGTAAATGCAGTGCAGTGATCATCTGTATTATAAAAGGCCAGTGGCCATAACGCTGTAACGACCAAACAACCAGTCACCAGGAGGTGCATGGAGCAGCTCTCGGTCCCTCCCCCCAGCCCGCAAGCGGCTCTCGGCGGTGGGACAGGGCTTGAGGCGCGGCGGGTCTGGGTCTCGTGCAATTTCACGCGCTGGGCCTCTAGTGTATTCTAAAGAATCAGAACTCCTGCTAGCTTCCTGAATAATATAAAAGTCCAAGTGAAGAAGACCAAGGGATCAGGGAAGGTTAAAAAGAAGTTAATTATTTATAGCAACACTGAAAGCTCCATTTCCACAAACAACATATTCGTCTTTGGAGAATGTCCCACTTGGGACTCATAAAACCACAAAGATAAGACCAACCAAGCCCAGCCTCTTAGTGGGCACTTCCCAGGACAGCTTTGCAGTATCAGATCGCATACAAGGAAAAAACAATGACTCTCTCGGGAAAATGACATGAGCTTTGGAAGACAAGGAACGAGGAAACCGCAGCGTCTGTTATACTGTGCACAACTCGACCCCCTGAAAAGGCCACAACCACTGCGATTCATTCAGTCTTCATTAAGCGGTGATTACAGTCCGTGCCAGAAACACTGGAGATCATCAGAGAGCCAATTTCCTTCCAAGCATCCGTTTCCTGTGGTCATTTTTGCCTTTCCCAAAATGCGTTTTCAGCCCAAGCTGCTTCCGTAAACCCCTCTGTGAGGCTCTCCCATAACGTGACCGCTGTCGCCTCATCGTTTTCAAGTCCCCCTCTTCCTGCAGCTCTTTCCGACCCCCCAGCTTTCTCCAGGTGGACATGCCCACACTTCCCGGCCCCTCCCAGAATTCCGTACAATCTCTCATCACAAATGCATGAAGGCCTTTTGTTTAGCCACATGAAGTTACCAATATTCAAAGGTTTTTGATTTGCACAGTGGCAACCTCATGATTCAGCCTAATATTTCAAATGGTTTTTATTTACTTTAAGTCCAAGTCAGGGACTGCATTTTAATTGTGTTCCCCCCCCCCCACACACACACACACACAACTGTGCCAGTACTTGTTTAAGACACTCAAGAAATTGTTGGCGGGGGGGAGAAGGTTGGCATCATTAACCAATTAGAACCCACAAACCTTTTTTTTAAAAATTATATATATATTTTTATTGGTGGTTTTTTTTACAGAGAGGAAGGGAGAAGGATAGAGAATTAGAAACATTGATGAGAGAGAAACATCGATCAGCTGCCTCCTGCACACCTCCCACTGGGGATGTGCCCGCAACCAAGGTACATGCCCTTGACTGGAATCGAACCTGGGATCCTTCAGTCCGCAGGCCGACACTCTATCCACTGAGCCAAACCGGTTAGGGCCCCACAAACCTTTTAAAAGAGTGAACAAGCACGACAATGGCATTCTAAAAACAGGAGCGCTCACCTGTGCCACCTGACAGGCCGTCACAGCCACTGGCACTGGTTCTGCCCTTCACCTCTGCTGGGGCAAGGAAACTGCTCATCATTATAAGCACATCTTCTGGATCTCCCACGCTCAAGTCTTACGATGAACAAAACGTTCCCAGACAATCGCTTCCTTGCCTGACTGGTAACTGGTTTGGTGAGACATCTCCTGGAGGAACAGGAAGGCAAGCCAAAACCCTGCTGCACGGGACTGCGGGTACCACGGACATGGGGTCACCTACCCTGTTCAATGGGCGATGCGGGCGTGTGTGAGACAGAGGAGATGGGAACAGATGCCAACGTTCGCTCCTGCTAAGGCAAGAACGGCAGTGGTTGCTCACACAGATCTGGTGTCTACGTATGAAAGCACCGTGTGGAATCCGGAGAGCTAGAAATCTGGAGAGCCAGTCAGGCTTTAAAGCTCCCCTTGCTAAAAGGTACCGTGTATACGTGCCCATGCGCGTGCACATAAGCCCATGTGTGCATACGAGCACGTGTGCGTAGCTCTATAAGGGTTCTGCAGGTTAGGGGAGAGAGAAGAAATCACAGGACGGCGACGTTACTCAGAGCAGAGACACGTTCTTGGACACAGCTCTGAGCATCACTGTCGGGCACACCTTGCTCTCACAGGACCTTACAGCCCCCACTGGCATGGTGCCGCCATTGGCCACATGACGGAGAGGAGGTTCCACCCCTCGCGCACGCTCGTGGGGCTGGAGAGCGACAAAGGGACACACTGGAATTTGAACCTGGCGTTCCGCTCTGAGTCGTGTTGCTCATCACCACACAGGCACCTCGTGCTGCTCAGCTAGGGAGACTCAGTTACACTAGGAAACGATTCAGGCAGTCAGGTTGGTGATAGAGGGTCTCCATGTCCGCACAGGTCAACCCCATCCCAGCCCTCAAAACAAGACACGGCAGGGTCACTGGGGCCTGGGAAGCCGACCACTGCCGGGGTCTGAGTGGTTACGGGCAGTTAATGTGCAGCCATGCTGAGCACTGAAAGGCTAGTCACCTTCCAGCCATAAAAGCTAATGGTAAATGGGATCTGGACCCTCCAAGTCAGTGGTTCTCAACCTTGGCTGCACATTAGAATCACCTGGGAATCTTTTTAAAATCCTGATTTCTGGGCAGCATCCTCGGGACACACTGGAATTTGAACCTGGCGTTCCGCTCTGAGTCGTGTTGCTCATCACCACACAGGCACCTCGTGCTGCTCAGCTAGGGAGACTCAGTTACACTAGGAAACGATTCAGGCAGTCAGGTTGGTGATAGAGGGTCTCCATGTCCGCACAGGTCAACCCCATCCCAGCCCTCAAAACAAGACACGGCAGGGTCACTGGGGCCTGGGAAGCCGACCACTGCCGGGGTCTGAGTGGTTACGGGCAGTTAATGTGCAGCCATGCTGAGCACTGAAAGGCTAGTCACCTTCCAGCCATAAAAGCTAATGGTAAATGGGATCTGGACCCTCCAAGTCAGTGGTTCTCAACCTTGGCTGCACATTAGAATCACCTGGGAATCTTTTTAAAATCCTGATTTCTGGGCAGCCAAGGCTGAGAACCACTGCTCTAAGTCGTCCTCTCGCCGAGGAGGAAGCGTGCCTCCTTTCTAAGTCCTTTTCCCAGAGCAGAAGCCGCAGGCCTGGGGCAGCATCTTCCCAGCGGCCCTCTCCTCCCTTCGCTCTCCCAAGAAGTGACCATCTCACTACCCACTTTATTCCTCACGTGGGTACATATCAGAGAACCGGAACTGCACCTGGGCAGTAAGTAAGAAAACTTGTTGGAAAGATGAGGCGCTCCCATCACAGGAAGACAAACAAAGTTTTAGGTTTCAGCCTCTCGTTTGCAAACCATCACTGACCAGGGAAGTGACAAAAATCAAAAATCAAGTTTTAAACCTGCAAAACTAAACACAGATGCTGGGGGGGCGGGGGGGGCGGGGGGGCGACCACACTGGAATTCAACCTCCCAGCCAGCCAAGTTCAAATAGCCAACCATGTTTACAAGTGCAAGAGTCCGTCAGCAGAATTGTAGCTCAGAACCACTGGGTCCGGGGACATTTACAAGTTCCCCCACAGGAGCACACATGAGAATGCCAGACATCCAGCTGTGACCCTTAGCCATGAACACCTGTAACAGGATGGAAACCCTGGACACAGCCCTGAGAGGGTGGCCAGGGGACCGCAGCACAGTCTTAGCTGTGCCCAACAAGTCCAACAGTGCGGGCTGATTATGGCGAATGCCAGCCTAGGGCCAGGCCGAGAAAGCTCCGGATTTAGAACACTAGGAAGTGTTATCAGAGTGACTCAGTGGTTGAGCGATGACCTATGAACCAGGAGGTCATGGTTCAATTACTGATCAGGGCTCATGCTCGGGTTGTGGGCTCCATCCCCAGTAGGGGGGCGTGCTGGAGGCAGCCGATCAATGATTCTCTCTCATCCTTGATGTTTCTATCTCTCTCTCCCTCTCCCTTCCTCTCTGAAATCAATAAAAATGTATTTTTTTTTAAGTGCCCAGATGAGCCCTGACTGGTTTGGCTCAGTGGATAGAGCGCCGGCCTAAGGACTGAAGGGTCCCGGGTTCGATTCTGGTCAAGGGCATGTACCTTGGTTGCGGGCACATCCCCAGTAGGGGGTGTGCAGGAGGCAGCTGATCGATATTTCTCTCTCATCGATGTTTCTAACTCTCTATCCCTCTCCCTTCCTCTCCGTAAAAAATCAATAAAATATATTTAAAAAAATAAAAAATAAATAAAGTGCCCAGATGAGCCTCTATCTGTTGGCTCGGATTCACGCCTTCCCCTTCGGTAGTCAGTGACAGTGTTGCCTTGTCTAGTGAAAATGGTACTTGTGGAGTTAGTTTGCGGGGAAATGGCAACACATAATTAAATGCAGGCAACACTAAAAAACGGGGAGCCATCACTTCCTTCCATTAAGAAATGCATGCGAACCCTCAGATTAGCCAGAAACAAGGAGAAAAGCATCCCCAGGCGAGGATGAAGGGGTCAGACTGAGCTTTGAGGAGTGTGGTCCTCTCCCCACGGTGTGTGCTACTCATTCTGTCGTTAGGGCGGGGTCACTGATTTGGTGACTGGCAAAAGCTTCCGCACCCCCTCAATACGACAGCACAACACATTTAAACAAAAGCTCTTGTGTTTTTGAAAAGTGAAGCAAAGGCTGGGAATAGTTCCCTTCCGGGCACAGTGTTTCGTTTAAAACCTACATAGACGTTTCTCATGATCTCTCACTGGAGCCAACCTCATTTAAAAATGTTAATTGAAATAAGCACCAGAAAGGCAAATGAACAAACATCTTAAGATGTCCTCACCTAGGTGTGTCAGCTAGCAGCTGCCTGAACTCGGTTTGCCCGCCCCCAGCATATGACCAGTGAAGCCGTGTGTCAACTGTTCTCCCAGATCTAAAACCCATCCGCCTCCGACAAAGACCAGAATAGCTAAGAACAAGGCTTTTGGGTCCGATTAGTAGCAAGAGCTTCCAGATCAAAATAAAGTTTAAAACCAGCTTCTACCTGTAGCTGTCCCCTCTAGTTGATCTTGAACAAGCCTGATGACGTCAGATACATCAATCTGATGGTCACTTTCTTCCGTTTGGGCCTCATTGGATCCTCGCGGGGAAGAACAATCCTTGCTTCCCGATTTCTTGCACAGGATAAATCTCCAACAGTCAAACATCGGTCTGTAGGGTGGAAAACAAATTTTAAAAGGAAAACGAGGTCACGCTGCCAATACACATCCGAGGTATTTCTTTGAACAAAGCCCAAATAACTAGATACAGCCTTTAGCAAAGTTTATTCTGAAATGGATATAGTATGTTTAAAATTAAATTCATTCTTGCCCTGGCCAGTCTGGCTCAGTGGTTGAGTGCTGACCCATGCACCAATAAGTCACCGGTTCATTTCCCAGTAGGGGGTGTGCAGGAGGCAGCCCATCAATGTTTCTCTCTCATATTGATGTTTTTTTCTCTCTCTCTCTTCTCTCTCTCTCTCTCTCTCTCTCTCTCTCTCTTTCCCTTACTTTCCCTTCTTCTCTCTCTAAAGTCAGTAAAACATATTTCTAAAAAATTAAATTCATTCTTCTCCAATGAATATCTATCAATGTTCAGTTTACCAAGCAAGCTTCTTTTATAATATTGAAGTGAAATAAAGGGTTACATAAACAAAAATTTACTTCTGCTGTTTAAGAGAAAGCAAAACCTAGATTTTTTTTTCCCCTTGACATTTAGGCTCTAGTTTCAAGGATATAAAAACCCCTGGTTCTCCTGGTTTCAATGTCACAGTCTATTTCACTAAACTGGCGAACTTTCAAAACCATGCCGACGGCTTATTCAGGTTACTTAAGAACATTTTAAATCCTCTAAGTAAAGAATGCCCTCAGCGTTCCAGAACAAACAGTAAAATCTTATTCCTCCAGTGAAAATTTGGCAGAGAAACATAAATCAGGTTGTTTTAGAAGCAATCTTGAATTTAAAGAGACAACTAGTAACTGTATCTCAAACAGAAGCCACCTGAAATCCTTTGCTGGGCAAACAATTCACCTTTATTAGGTAATTACTAACTACACTTCTTCAGACGTAGTGTTTTAGAATATTTATGGTTCATTACTATTTCCTCCTGTTGGCTTCATACTGGCAGGGTCCCTTCTTTAAGAATAAAGGCATAAATAATTGGACTTGAATAAATTTGACTTGTGGCTCCACAATCTCACCTTTCATTTTACTGCTTTACATTCTGCTTTATCCATTTCCGGTTTACTTTAGTCCCTGCCTCAAGGACCCCCCAGGGAAACCCTTCCTGCCCCTTCCAGGAGAATGCTGGGAGATTAGAGACTGGGGCCTGCCAATGGCCACTGTTCTGCATCAGTCCATGGAGGGCGCCCTGCTGTCCCAGACAGGCCCTGGTCACTCCGTCCAACAAGGTTCCCCCAGGTCCCCGGCCACAGGATGGCCGCTCGTGCTCAGCGAGGCTCGCAGGTCTGGCCACCCTCTGGACACATAGGAAGCTTCATAAGCTCCCCCAATGCCGGCCGGCCTTGGGGGGGAGGGGTTCCAATATGCCGCCTACGTGACAACTGCGGCAGAGTCTCAGTGATCGTTCCAGAGAGGAAGGAGCCACCACAAGACCGGGGGGAGGTGGGGACACACAGTTCAGATCCCAAACCCTTTGGGGTGTCACCAATTCCACACCTGTCCCTAACAAGAAGATATCACGTTTCTCCCACCCCCTCCTCTTCCTGCCAAAACACAGTTCCCTTGGGCTTCACTGCCTGTCCTGTAAGATCCGCCCACCCCTTTGTTTTTATTAATGCTGCTGGTGGTCAATAACTTGTTTGTTACCCATATGCATCCTTCGTGTCTCTTGTCCAGGAATGTCTTCCAGATCCTTATAACCTTGATCCTTAAACGTCTTTGCACACCACCACCACCAGAAACCTTCACCGAGAAGATGAGCCACATGCCACACCCACTCTCCTCTGGCAGGACCTCGTGCCTCAGCATTTGTCACTTGTCCTTGGTCCTTGCTTCATCTTTCAGAGAAGATCAGACCATACCTGGTGCTCCAGGAAGGGCACAGACTGTCAAGCGCAGCCAAAGACTTCCCATTGCTTAAATCTAGGTTTGACATTAAAAAAGAGGAAAAGGCCCTAGCTGGTTTGGCTCAGTGGATAGAGCAGGTGTGGGCAACCCCTGGCACGCATGCCAAACATGGCACGCCAGTAACTTTTGCTGGCACGTGAAACCCTCTCTTATACTCTTCCATTTACAATTTTTTTCTTAATAGCGACTTTTTT
>NW_005371371.1:535830-607365 GCF_000412655.1 Myotis brandtii
GAATGAATTTTATTATTTCTTCAAGGTTCTTCACATACGTACACCTTAAGAGATATCAAGTAGGCGTAACATGTTCTCAAAAAATTAGGGTTGGCACTCAGAAGAATTTTGAGTCAGAGATTTTGCTGGTTTTGGCACGCACTCACAAAAAGGTTGCCCACCCCTGGGATAGAGTGTCAGCCTGTGGACTGAAGGGTCCTGGGTTCGATTCTGGTCAAGGGCACACGCCCGGGTTGTGGGCTTGATCCCCAGAAGGGGCATGCAGGAAGCAGCCAATTAATGATTCTCTCTCATCATTGATGTTTCTAGCTCTTTCTCCCTCTTTCTTCCTCTCTGAAATCAATAAAAATATATTTTTTTTAAAAAAGAGGAAGAGTTCTCTGATTTAAAACAATAACAACAAGAGAAAATACTGATTTGTCCTGTTTCCTTCTATTTCAGCAGTTCTCAACCTGTGGGTCGCCAACCTGTCGGTCACGACCCCTTTGGGGGTCGAACGACCCTTTCACAGGGGTCGCCTAAGACCATCGGAAAACACACATATAATTACATATTGCTTTTGTGATTAATCACTATGCTTTAATTATGTTCAATTTGTAACAATGAAAATACATCTTGCATATCAGATATTTACATTACGATTCATAACAGTAGCAAAATTACAGTTATGAAGTAGTAACGAAAATAATTTTATGGTTGGGGGTCACCTTAAAATTGGTGGAACTGTATTAAAGGGTTGCGGCATTAGGAAGGTTGAGAACCACTGTTCTAGATTCTATTGGGAGAATTTCAAACACCAGCAGGCTGATGGTGATCTTAAACCTGCAGAAGGACCAAGAAAAGCCTCTTCTGTGCCCACTGCCCAGGATCTCCCCCAGGTCCCGAGAGAGCTGTCCATAATCTGAGCCCTTCTAGCAACCCAAGAAAGGTTCCGGCTGTTTCTGTCCTCTATTCGGCAAGATTTTACAAGTATCAGTGTTCACTCGGTCTCAAGATAGGATTGAGAAGATCCAAGGTTTGGTTTTAATTTAGTTTGTTCTGAAAAACAGAACAAACGCGCCCTTCACCTGACTTGCTGGGGAGGCCATCCCCCACTGGGCCAGGACAAGGTCCAGAAGGCCTCCCCTCCCTGGCAGGCCAGCCTGGGCACCTGAGACTGCTGGGTTTTGCTGAGGACAGCTGGTGCTCAGGGCCTGGGGAGGGCGGGGCTTCTGCCCAAGGCTCCCGCCTCCCACTAGGATTTTTATTTTTCAGCTGTTTGGGACAACAGTATTCCCAAGAGTCAAGAATGTCATGCTCAAAACAACCCTGAGACACACAGGCAGACACAGGCACAGTGGGTTTTCCACAGCTCCTGTAACCCTGGGAGCCCAGAGCACAAGTCCAGATGTCAGACCAACCTCGCCTGTCATTGACATCTGTTTGCTTTAACAACTTCAAGACTGGCATAACCACAGAGCAGCAAACCATGGCCATGCCCTTCAGGTATTCTGTGTCCGACTGAAAAACAGCCATGCTAAGCCACTAGGACTGCGGTAAAATGACAGTAGGCCCAAGGCTGGTCTTTGTCTCTCTCTAGAGCAGTGGTTCTCAACCTTCCTAATGCCGCAACCCTTTAATACAGTTCCACCAATTTTATGATGACCCCCAACCATAAAATTATTTTCGTTGCTACTTCATAACTGTAATTTTGCTACTGTTATGAATCGTAGTGTAAATATCTGATATGCAGGATGTATTTTCATTGTTACAAATTGAACATAATTAAAGCATAGTGAGTAATCACAAAAACAATATGTAATTATATATGTGTTTTCCGATGGTCTTAGGTGACCCCTGTGAAAGGGTCCTTCGACCCCCAAAGGGGTCGCGACCCACAGGTTGAGAACCGCTGCTCTAGAGCCTAGGCGTTTCCCACAAGCACACAGGTGAGAACTCCGTCACTGGGTAGCTG
This sequence comes from Myotis brandtii, assembly GCF_000412655.1. Classification (NCBI taxonomy): domain Eukaryota; kingdom Metazoa; phylum Chordata; class Mammalia; order Chiroptera; family Vespertilionidae; genus Myotis; species Myotis brandtii. Next base: position 537,785 of record NW_005371371.1, read on the forward strand.
GGACTTGGCCAGGCACAGTGGGAGATCCAGGTCAACTAGCTTCATTGGCTCGTCTACCTGCCCTGCCGACATCCCAGCATCCCCGTGTGGTCCCTGGGTGCTCAGGGCACAGGCATCAGGGCAGCCCCCACCCTCAAGGAGCGCGAGTCCCGGGAGAGCCGGTCTGTACCTGGACCACAGTCCCATGCACACAGACAGGCCGACATCCCGGCTCAGCGGTGCTTCTGCTCACGGCGCAGTCACAGGGCCCTTGGGAGAGTTTGATGAAGGGAGGCCTGGGGTCTGTTCCACCAGGGCCCACACTCGCACTAACAGAGAGCAATTGCATCCGCGTGAGAATCTGACTCTGCCTGCTCCAGCTGCTTCTTAATTGAAGCAGGAACACTAGAAAAATGCATTTAAAATGGAAATACCCCAACCGGCTGCATTGGTGGCACTCGTAACAAATGCATTCTCAGTTAAGAGTTGCCCATACTAACAATGTGGTCTTGCCATTCACAAAAAAAGGAAGAGTTGAAGGTAAGGGGGGAGGCCAGTGTCCAGATGTGAGGGGTCCAGCTGCTTTCCCTGCACCCCCTTATCTGTCATCTCCTCCTCCCCACTGCTCCATCTCCTCCATCCATCTCCATCTTCACCCCCACCCCCTCTCTTCACCCCCTCACTCAGGTCCCACCTTGCACGCCCCCTTTGTGTGGACAGGAGCAGGGCCTTTCCCGCAGGAGTCAGTCCGGCCCTGCATGCTTTCTTTAACCTTAATTCTGAATAAGTCGACAAGGGGGGAAGGGAGACACTGCGATTTGTTAAATGCTTGCCAGCTGGTACTCTCGTTGGCATCCACATCACCACTTTCTTATTACATTTGTTCAGAGTTTTATCTTTGTTTCAATTTAGTAAAGTGGAACCTCGTTTCTCAAACGTCTCCCATCTCGAACAATTCGCTTCTCAACCTGACAGCCCTTTCATGCTGATACCTGTATGAGGAGTCATGCATCTCTCAGGTGGCAAACAAGGAGAGAATATGAGTCCATTCACCACTGTTAAAATCTCGGGATATTGTGCTATGGATATGTTCGTGTGTGTTTTGCTTTTGTTGCTGCTTATAATTATTGTAAAATTTTCATTTTTTATTGTACATTTCCTTTTTTTTGAATTTTCATTTTTGTTTCATGTCTTTGTTTTTAAAGTGTTTATTTATAGATTAAATAGTACAAGAGACATATACTGTATATAAGAAACGTTAAAACAGGGAATCATTTGGGGTTCTGGAACAGATTAATTCGATTTACATTATTTCTAATGGGAAAAAATGATTCTGTTTCCGAACAGCCTTCCGGAACAAATTGAGTTTGGGAAATGAGGTGCCACTGTAATTTGAATAATACTCTTCACTCTCTCAAGAGGTTGGGCAGAATGGCCCCCAACTGTGAGTTACAGCCAGCAAACATGTCACCTGGCAATCCCAAGGCTGCCTGCCTGGGGCAGGCTCTGCAGATGGAGACTCGGTCGCTCCACGCCCCCTCCATGCCGAAAACCCTCTCTCCTCTGGGTCCTGTTTCACCAACTCATCCTCCTCTCCACCCACCGGTGGCTGCAGGACAGGACCGTCCCCTGTCCCCAGAGGTGTGAGTAGAGGGCGGTGGCCCCTTCCAGCGGCAGCTGATCCGAGGAGGCTGGAGCAGAACTCGGGAAGAGATACTGGGAGGTTCTGGGCGGGCTTGGGTTTCCTGCAGATTCTGGAGCTGACGAGCGCTGCCATGATGTTTGATGAGTCACACTCAGGATAGGCCCCTGACCACAAAGTCAAGCTGTCCAGCCCTCCCGATGTCCAAGGGCTTCATGGTAACCATGGAGTGTCTGGTAGCCTGTCATGGCTGGAGTTCTGAAAGTTTTAGTGGAGGAAGCATGGTTTTGTGGCTGTCCCAAAGGGAAAGTGCTACAGACAGGCGATGCCAGCTCAAAGCTCACATGGACACCACAAGCACCAGGGCAGTCCTCGAGGGGGTGCTGTCCTTCACGGGGTGCTGTGTGGGCCTCTCCCAGCCCCCTCAACAACTGCACAGCCAAACCCCGCCCAGTTCCCCGCAGCCTCCTCTGTAATGCAGGCACTCAGACCAAAGCAGTTCTTGCTGCAGGTGTTTTGGCGAAGACACCCCCACCCCCTCCTCCACGGCCCTCTTCAAGGGAGAAAAGTCACTGCCACCACCAGGCCTGCTTCAGGTGCGGGCTCCAGGCCACCTCGGCCAGGCTCGGAGGGCTCGGGGCCCAGGAGCCCGCATGCTAAGAAGCAGCCTCTGAGACTGCAGGGAGCCGCAGGCCTCTCTCCCCTGAAGATCACTAGGAAAACAAACCTGCTTGTCCTCCGAGCTCAGCCCAGAGTCTCCCTGTTCTCAGGAGCTGACAAAAGGGTGAAATGGAGTGAATTTAAGAGAAAAAAGCTTTACCCAGAACATGACATGTCTCACACGATTGTTACTATTACACTTCTAACTACGACTTCACCGGGAGCCTCTTACAATCGTACCACATCAACTAACGAGGGGGCCAGATGCTGTCAATCAGAAACATTCCTGAGAATACTACAGTCTCCTCCGCTTCAATTTCAGGCTCCCCCCATGGTACAAAAGGCAACTAAATAACCCAGCGGCAGAGACCTCTCCTTTTGACCTGACTGTAATTTCACTGCGAGTCACCAAGATGCTGCCTTTCCCGGGTAAATGTCCAGATCTGATTTAAAGTCTTCAACCTCCGAAAGGGAGCATGTCAACTAGAAAGCTGATCTTGGCCCACCTGGTTATGACATGAGTGCAATAAAGCCCTGCGGTGAAGGGAGGAGGGTTTCACACAGCGATGTTCTCCCTGCACTGCGCCCTGCAGCCCCAGCACCTTCATAAGGTTGATTACTGCCCCCCTCCTCACTGTTCTTGCAGGTCTCTTGTAAGAAAACTTTGCCTCTACCACTCTTAAAAAAATAAAAAATAGCCCTAACTGGTTTGGCTCAGTGGATAGAGCGTCGTCCTGCGGATTCAAGGGTCCCAGGTTCGATTCCAGTCAAGGACATGTACCTTGGTTGCGGGCACATCCCCAGTAGGGGGTGTGCAGGAGGCAGCTGATCGATGTTTTCTCTCTCATCGATGTTTCTAACTCTCTATCCCTCTCCCTTCCTCTCTGTAAAAAATCAATAAAATGTCTATAAAAAATAAAAAGAGTCGCTCCAGAAATTGGGAGTATGTAACACAAAGAGAGTGTAACTAAGCCTCCAGGGCCCCAAGCCCACCCTCTCCGCTGCAAGCCCCTGGGTGCAGTTCTCTACAGCAGCCCTTCACACCCATCACTTGCTTTCACAATTCTGTGAGGCAGCCAGGGGAGGCATCACCCCCATTTCACATAGAGCAAAACTGAGGTTCACAGAGGCGTTGGTGTTCCTGACCAGCACTGCACCGGGAGTGTTGGCCATCTCTGCCCCGGCAGGTCCCTGCCCAGACTGTGAAGTCAGGGCTTGGGAGGGGGCTGCAGGGCCTACAGTCTGAGGAGCTGAAAATCGAAGGGGATCCTAAAATAGAGCCGAAAACCCTCTCTTCCTCTGGGTCCCGTTTCACCAACTCATCCTCCTTTCCACCCACCGAGGGCTGCAGGACAGGACTGTCCCCTGTCCCCAGAGGTGTGAGGGGAGGGTGGGGGTCCCTTCCAGCGGCAGCTGATCCGAGAAGCCTGGAGCAGAACTCAGAACTCGGGACATGTCGGTCTGAGAACTCAGGTCTCAAAACCAGCTTTGGGCCAGTCAGTCCATCGATTTGCATATTAGAAGACCCTCCAGTCAGTGTGAGGGCCACCCCACCCCCACACTTACCCGCCAAGTGGGGTCTCCTGCCTGCACAGGAGTGGGCTGCAGGCACTCCACCACCAGCAGCCTCTGGGGCTGAACTTCTATTTTTGTGGCTCAGCCCTGCCACTTGGTGGCCAGGCATCCTGGGGCCTCCCACGGCCATCCCCTGCACATCCTGCCTGTGAGCTCACGGTCACCTTAACCCCTTCCTTGGCCAGGGCTCACGTGCGGTCTGTTAGGGGCAACACCAGGCCACCTGTCCCTGGGCAGGGACGTTTCCAGTAAAGTTCAGACTGCAGTTGCTCTAGAAAAAGTCTCCTCCAGGTTCCTCCCCACCCCCTACCCTCCACCGGGGTCCTATTTAAGTGTTTAGTGCTACACAGGAGCCAACGGGGAGACGGGGAGAAGTTAAAAACGTGGTGAGAATAGCCTGGGAGCTGAATGAGAAAATGACACTCTCTTTTTTAAACTGCAGGAGCCCTCTTTTCCTTACCCCTTTGAAAGGCAAAGCAGCTAGACTTCGGGCCAAGGTCCTTTCCACGGCTGAGCTGGGGGACCGGCCCAGAGGAGCGCTGGCCAGACAACACCCATCCACGCTGCCCTGTCCCCACACCTGTCCCCCCAACGGATGCTCCGCAGGCAGGGGAGCTTGCGGTGTGGCTCTAGGAGGTGTGAGGGAACCTCCGAAGGACAGGGCCCCTTTGGATGACACCTGCCGGGTCGGGGAGAGGACCTCCTGCCCACGACCATGGAGAGGGTACCTGTGCAAGTGGAGCCCGCGCGAGGACGCCCTGGATCCGAGCTCCCAGGCAGGGATCTGGGGCTCCCGGAGGCCAGACGCCTGCAGCGGCGGGGGTTTAGGGGGGAACAGTCCGAGCCCGCCCAGACCCCGGTCCCTTCGCCTCCCGGATACCCTGTCCCCGCCACCTCCTCCTGCCACTCTCCACGCCCCGCCGCACACCTTGCCCAGCCGTGGGACCGTCCGCTCAGCTGTCTGCGTTCTCCGTCCTCCAAGCCCACAGGTGTCAGCGCGCTAACACCAGGCTCCCTCGGGCGCTGGCCAGGGGAGCAGGGGGAGGGGCAAGGGGAGGAGAGAGGGAGGGGGAGGGGAAAGGCAGAGGAAAAAGTGGGAGGGGGCCGGAGAGAGAAGGGACAGGGGGAGGAGAAAAAGAGGGAAGGGAAGGGGCAGGAGGGTAGGGATTGGGGAGAGGCCGCTGAGAGGTGGGCGACGGGACGAGGTGGAGGGAGTAGGGCAGGAGAAGGGAGGAGGGGAAGGAGGAAAGGGAGGAGTCGGGGGAGGGAGGGAGAGCGGCGGCAGAGGCGTGGAGACCGCGGGGCCGGAGGAGGGGGAGAGGGCAGGGGAAGGGGTTAAAGTTTGGGAGAGGGCACGGACAGGCGGGAGAAGGAAGGAGGTGGGAGGGCCAGGCAGGGGGAGGGGGCGGAGTAAAGGGCAGGTTGGGGGAGGAGTCGGGGAGGGACGGGGTCAGGAGGAGTTGAGCCCAGGGAGCCGTGACAGAGCCGGGAGGGGGAGGGGAAGACCCCCACAGGTCAGCCGGGAGCAATAGGGCTGGGGTCCTGCCTCTACGCCTGGGGTCACTCCCCGGATCAGACCGCAGAGACATAGGCTGGACTTGGGGGTCAGATCGGGATCCCCTGGGCCCCGCCCCACGTCCCGGGCTCACCTGCACAACGGGGGTCCCACCAGCTCCCTCGATGGACCGGGCCAGGCTCGGCCAGAAGGGCGATGGTGAGTCCTCTCTGAAGCCCGGAGCGCGGGGACCCCCGTGGGCCGCAATCCTCCCTGAGCGCCGCGACCTCCCGGAGGAGGAGCCCGCGCTGCGCCCTCGAGGGGGCCGGGCCCGGGCCACCTGGCGGGCCGTCCTGGGGTGGGAGGAGGCTGTGCTGCCCGTAGCAGGTCAAAACCCAGGAGATCTGGGCTCCGCAATCTATGAGGACTCTGGCTACCCCAGGGCACTGGGTATTTATGCAAAAGCGCCCCCCTGCGAGAGGCGCAGGTGCCGCGGAGCCGGCTGCTCGGGACCTTTCCTGGGAACACGTTTGCTAGAAAAGGGAAAAAGACCGTGCCTTTCCGTTCTTGTCTGCCAAGGTTCCCGGGAAACGGAAGATCTAGATTAGAACTAAACTTTTTTTTTTTAAGTGGTATAGAAAGACTAAAACATCCTAAATGTTTAGCTAGACATAAACTGTAATTGGGGCTTTAAAATGTCTGCATTTAGTGGGTAAAAGTGGGCAGCCCGTTTGAATAAAACAAAAACGGAGTTCTGCCCAGAGGAAAATAAATACAAACCCACAGGCGACTCCTAGAGCAAGACGCACCAGGTGAGGAGCCACCGGGCCGCCTGAGCCCCGCACAGGGACTTGCCAACACCAGCTGGAGGGGAGGGTGGTGGGCCTGGCGACCCAGGTGGGACCTGAGGCTGAGGCGCACAGCACCACCTGAGGATTTGTGGAGAATGGGGGGCGGGGGAGGGGTGCTCCCGGCCTGGGAGTGCACACCGGGGTCCAAGGTCTCCCTGCCTAGGATGCTGTGTCTCCAGGCACCACACTCTCCTGCGAGGTCTGGAGGCAGGTGGTGCGAGCTCCGTGAGAATAGGGGTTCCTGAATGAACAGAGCCAGCCGGAAGGGCAAGCTGTGCTGGAGAAGGTCTGGGGGGATTTGAGAGGGACAGGAAATTAAATGGAAGGGGAGCTCCCTTACCCAATAGCTTTGAACCCAGGAAACAGGAGGGGCTCATTACTGGAAACACCCCCAAAAACCTGTGAGAAAAGGTCATAGTGGGCCAATGTGGTGTTTCATGCCTGTTTTTTTAAAGCCCTGCCCCCCATTTCCCATGAAAGCATCAAAGGTCCCCTGGTAATAGAGATTCTCTCTGACAGGCTATATTAAATATCATTTAATCGAGCGATAAAAGTCCAAAAGGAGGCAGCCCCTGGGGCTCGCCTGGGAGGAGCGAGCACCGCTGGTGCAGAAAATGAGGGAAATGGCCAGTGACCCGAGCCCGGACCCTGCAGGAGAATGCCTGCAGGCTGCAGGCTCCAGTCCCACAGCAGCACAGCCTAGACCACAACCTGCCACAATGTGAGGCTTCCCACGCAGGATCCTGAGTAATCATCTCAGTTCTACACCCCACGAGCTGGCATGGAACTGGTAGGCAGCTCCCTGGCACCAAGAAACCAACAGACCCAGCCTGTCTTACCTTCTCCATGAACACTTACTACTTGGGGACAGGGCCACAGTGCAAATACAGGGGACAAACCCCAAGACTTCTGTGCTGTTCAGAAAATCTTAGGACGAATTCCAAAGTTGAGGTAATTCAAGAGGAAATGAATTCCCCCAAGAACAAATGCCCAGCTCAGCTTATCACTGTCCTGAGCAGTGCCCTGCTGATGTCTGGCTTGTTATGGTCAGATGAGTCCTTTGTGACTCACTGTGGTTTTCACAGTCACCAAAGCCCCAGTGAGGCACACAGAAATTACCATCACAAAGGGGCTCTACAAAGTGCAGCGGAGGAGCAGAAACCTAAGGGATAATTCTCTCGGGGGTATCATGTGCTGCGGTGAGGAGATCCAGCCGTCATTCCGTGTTCAGAGCACACAGTTCGTGTCTTGGCACATGCATGTTCTGAGCTCTGTCTGGGGAGGTGGGACTTTCCAGTTCACCTGCTGCAGATCCCACATCAATCGCAGAGACCTGGAGCGATCACGTTGCATTTAGCAGCCTCAGGAAGGTTGTGAGAATGGGCATCTGTGGTCCGTTGTGTTTGGAGCTTCATTTGGTCACTGTGCCCAGTAAGCAGTTGAGAAAGGTTCATCTGCCTTCCAGATTTTCCCCAATTTCTCTGACTTAGTGTTTGAAACGTTCCCATTTGAGATTAAACTCTATGTAAAGCATTGCTTTTGAAATAAGTCTAGAGCAAAATAAATAACAACACCTTAGCTAGTAAACACTTACTGTTTTCCATCTGAGATGAAGGAAAAAAGGTGACAGGACACCCTTTCTCCCTTCCTTCCTTCCTCTCTTCCTTCCTTCCTTCCTTCCTTCCTTCCTTCCTTCCTTCCTTCCTTCCTTCCTAAAACCCCGGGCACCCGGGCACCCAATCACACCATGAGGGAGGTATTACTATTTATCCCTATTTTATAGATGAGAAAACCAAGGCACAGGAAGGTTAACGGCTGGTGGTAGTTGCCAGGTATGGGCACCAAGCCAGTGACGCAGCCTAGTTCAGTGCTATTCTGGAGAGGAGGGGAGAGAGGGGGACCAGAACCTGCTTTGAACTTGGCAATGGCGCTGAAGAGTGCGGCGGACCTCTCGGAGCAGGCGTCGATGAGGCTGACCGTGTCGTGGCCGTTGTGTAAGGAGGTCTTGCAGAAGTTGCAGAGCAGCTGGTCGTCGTTGCGGCAGTACTCGATGATGCGGCTGGACGGGTGGTGGATGCAGATCTTCTCGTCCTGGTCGTCAGTGCTGGTGTCCACGAAGACGTGGTCCTGCATGGCCACGTCCGAGTGGAAGGTCTTGAGGCAGTCGTTGCACAGGTTGAGGCGGCAGGTGGTGCAGCGCTTGTAGGCGATGTGCCGGCTGCGGCAGACCTGGCAGAGGATGGGCCCGGTGGAGCGGTCAATCAGTGTGTTTTGGAATCTGCCCCCCACCCCCTCCCATGCTGAATCCAGGTGGAGAGGGAACAAGCTGGGACACTGGGAGCAAGTGAGGGCTGGTTGTTGGGAGAACTGAGGGGCCATCGTTGGGGGGTTGGGGCTGCCTACCCCATCCCCAGGGCTTCAGAGAACCAGTTGGAAAGGGAAGGAAAACATTATCTTCTCCGGTCCCCTAAATCAGCAGCAACCCTGCCTTGACCCTGACAGACATCCTTCCCTCCCCTGCTCTTCCTGAAGAAAGGAAGGCAGGGGTCTGGTTTAATTGCTGCTCTGCTGGCCATGGCTCCTCCCAGCCAGTGCCTGGGCCTCACAAGGGGAGGAGTTCTACAAGTCTACTGAATGCAAATGGCCCCCAAAATGCTGGCTCGGCAGGGCAGGTGGGGTGGGGCCCAGAGCCCTCCAGGCATGGGATTTGTTCAGGCAGCAACGTGGTGCCTGGCCCTGAGCTAGACACTGGGCATTCACAGGGAACAAAGCATAGTCTGCAGTTCCATGGAGCTCACTTCCCAGAACCAAGCTGGGCTGTGAACACAGGCCAGGCAGGGGAAGAAGACAAGATGGGGCCCTAAGTGGCGGGGGAAGGGGGGGGGTCCATGGGCCCTGAGTGGTGGGGGGTCCCTGAGTGGAGCAGGAGACAAACCTGATTTGGGTGGGCTGAGGGGAGAGTGGCAGGCAACATCTAGACACCTTGGGAAGGTTTTATGAAAGGGGAGATGAGAAACGTGCCAGCAGCTGATAGGAGGCTACAGTTTCAGATGGGCTTTCTGGTGCTGGCAGGGACAACCGAGCAGATAGGGAGACGCTGGTGCCAGTTGAGAGAGGGGGAGATTGCTCACCTGCCACGGTCACCTCTGTTAGGAGAAAGGCTGGGTTCTGAAGAAATCGTGCAGGCGAGAGAGATGGGTTACATCCTAATGTCTAGCCTTCCATTTCAGGAGCACTCTTCTTGCCCGTTCAGGTTCTGTATGTCAACGAGGTGCCCTCCCAGGCTCAGTGGCCCAAGGAGGACCAGAGGAAAGGCATGGTGGGTAAGCATCCGGTACAGCTCTGGGTGGGGATGTGAGCTCAGGTGTAGCTGAGCGGTGCCCTAGTTAAATACCCACCCACAGTCCCCTACTCAATCTCTCCACAGGCACCCTGTGTGCACAGCCTATGTGCTCACCTGACTGCTCTAAAGCCAGACTAAATGTCTCAGTGTTTCCCCCAAACTATTATGGCTTGAATTGTGTCCTTCTTCCCAAAAGATGTGTTAAGATCCTAACCTCCAGTGCCTCAGAATGGGACCCTACCGAGGCAATTAGGCTAAACTGAGGTCATTAGGATGGGTACCTAACCCAATATACCGGTGTCCTCATAAACATGGGAAATTTGGCCACAGACACGAGCAGGGAGAACACCACGTGGAGGTGAAGGCAGAGATGGGTGATGGGTCTACAAGCCAAGGGTCACCAAAGATCACCAGCTACCCCAGAAGCTGGGGGAGAGCGTGGACCAGATTCTCCCTCACGACTCAGAAGGAACCAGCCTGTTGACACCTGCTCTGAGACTTCTGCCTCCAGGACCGAGACAACCCATTCCGATTGTTCAAGCCACCCAGGCCAGGGTGCTTTGTTACAGTCGCCCGGAGAAGGAATACAGTGAGCAGCAGGTCGCTTGTTTTATGTTGTTCTTCCACTGAGAGCTGTAGAAGACACAGATAGGTTTCCTAGTAGGACGGCCATTTCTGTGCTGCCTGATTCTTCTTTTATACAAACTGCCTCCCTGTCTAACTGTCCTAAGACAACCTACAAATGCTGACAACAACAGTGAGGTCTCAGGTTTTGTATGTTAATGTCATGGTCAAGATTTTAACCTCCATTTGCCCCTTATCACATACATTTTTTTTTTTACTTAACTAGTTTATAAAGATTGAAGAACTATAATCATCCATAAATGAAACAAAATCTTAGCTAATTAAAGCATGTTTATTTTGATATTTAATTCATATTTTGAGACTGTGTATAGCAGATCTTTTGAAAATTCTAAAGGTATCAAAACCATCTGAAATTCTCAAGAGGACATATTTATTCTTAGTTTACTTAAACCCTCTCCCTTTCTTTCAATCTTGTAAAAACCAAATGAATAAGGCCCTACCCAGTTTGTCTCAGCGGATACAGCATTGGCCTGCGGTCTAAAGGGTCCCAGGTTCAGTTCCGGTCAAGGGTGGCACGTGTACCTCAGCTGCAGGCTCAATCCCATTGCGGAAGGCAACCAATCGATCTCTCTTACATCAATGTTTCTCTCTCTCTCTTTGTCCCTTCCCCTCCACTCTCTCTAAAAAGCAATGGAAAAATATCCTCGAGTGAGGATTAACAACAATAAAAAACAAAGACAAATGAATAAGAGCATTGATGAGTATATTTTTTCTCAAATTATGATTTTGTGTAACTAACTTTAAAGGATAATATATACTCTTAATAAGTAATACATCCAGGAATCAATATTTTCATTAAAGTTTTAACAAATACATTAGGACAGTCTGTCAGCAGGCCTAGGGTGCAAGGCGTGGCCTTCTGTGGCTTCACGGTGTTGTGATCGCCCATATCTTGCTGATGGGTCAACAGAGCAAACAAAATGTGAGGACAGAGACAGGTTGCCTTGAGTAATCTGCTGTGGGCAATGAGTATACATTTCTCTGGACATCGAGCAGCAAGTGTTTACTCAAGGTCCACCTCCTTTAGCCATAACCCCTGCCCCCTAATTGTGGGTTGGATGTCTTTGTATGAAATTCTTCATCTGATTCATAAACAGTTTCTCAGATTTCTGTGGGGCTTCTGTCAGGCTTGATTAAGACTCATACATGTATGTCAATGATGAGTTAGAAATCTGCCATCTGATTGGATGTTTCTGAGTGGTTCTAGTAGCTCCCCGAATAATAAAAATGAACAAAGGTGAGCATTTTCCCTGAGGAAGTTAATATGACTAAATTTAGTGGTGTCCTCTGGTTCAAGAAAGGAATTGAGAAATTATGTGTTCCAAGATTTTTCCATGAAAGAGCTTAATAATATATGGGTGTTGATCAAGCTGGGATGTGACCCAGAGAAATAAATGGTTGTACATTCCCCATGTATACAGGTGGATGGCCTTGGCTGTTTACACCTGCTGAGCCTCATACCAATGTGCAATCTCCCGGCTCATCCGGTTTAATGCGGTCACACATTCAAGTCACCTGAGGCAGGTGTGAACAGTGGACACTAAACAGCAGCCAGCAGCACTGGAACCCTGGATTCACTTGTGGCATTTACTTCCTGGTGCAGCCCTGGCATTTTGTAGAGTTCTGTGTTGGCTACTGGGGTTTGGTCTGGGACAGTGAAGGTCACCCATTCCATGTGTGTTCCTCAGTGCTTGCTGTGTGCTTGCTTGCTGGCATTCCAGGGATGGTGGGGGGAAAGTTCCAAATCTTTATCTATATTTTTATTGATTTCAGAGAGGGAGGAGGGATAGAAACATCAATGGTGAGAATCATTGATTGGCTGCCTCCTGCATGCCCCCCACTGGGATCGAGCCCACAACCTGGGTGTGTGCCCTTGACTGGAATCAAAGCCAGGACCCTTCAGTCTGACGCTCTATCCACTGAGCCAAACCAGCTCGGGCAAAAGTTCCAAATTTAGAATTGCACAGGACAGAGCCTGAGGCCTGACAGTCCCTCCCCGGGGTCTGGGATGGTCCTTGAGGTGGTGACACCTCAGCTGAGCAGTCAGCCTTCAAACGGACAGTGCCAGCCTCAACTGACTCCACCCTTTTCACTCAGGCATGTCAGAGTCCCAGGAACTGAGACCTGGCACCAGGCTTTGGGAGGGGATGGCAGCGGCCAGTGAGGGGCAGGCAGATGGTTACCAGAAGAAGAGAGGTGCAGGGCTGGGGGAGATGAGGAGTGGGGGCAAAACCATAGACCCCCCCCCACCCGGAGCCAGGTGGGGCATTCCTGGGTGTTTAGGCAGTGCCCAGGATCTAACTGGTGGGCAGTGGTGGGCACACAGAACTAACTGGATCTCCATCATAACAGAATTGGGTGCGAACAACATAGCCCAGGAGACCCATGTAGGCCTGAGGGCCTGGAGTTTGGCCAAGAGGAAAGGGAGAGGAATCTAATGGAAAGGGGAAGCTTAGACCTCAGGAATGTGGCTGAAGGCATGGATCTTGGGTATGACCATCAGGGAGGGGGCGTGGGGATGGGCAGAGCATTAAGAAACCCCAATGCTGTGTTTCCTGTTCTGTGAGGCCCCACAACCACAGCTGGGCACTGTGGTCTCAGTGAGTGCAGGGGGACCCTGGGCCAGCAGGGGCAAAAAGGGGGGCAGAAACCACTCCACTCCACTCATTTTCAGGAAAGCTGTTTCCACAGTCTGTTGTCCACTTTATCTGGCAACCAACATAAACCCTCACTTTGAGAGTGTTTTTCTCCGTAGCTTCTGTTTGCAGACATTTAAATCCAACTTCTCAGATGATTTTTATTTATAAAGAAACTTAACCAGACATTTTTTCTTCTTTATTGCAAGCAGATTCAAGTCTCCTGCTTAGATAATCTGCCGAAAAGTCCAATATAATTAATATTAACTCATACTTTATCTACAGAAATAAAAGTTAAAAACAGCATACAAAATAAACTGTACGGAAATGTAAGATTTGGTTTAATTTATAATTTAATGTTTCAAAGCAGGTTAATGAATTACTATCAATTAAACATGACTTTCTGGAGGCTGACATTATCTTAAACGCACCTACTATAGTCAATAATTTAAAAATAAATTCCAGTATTTATGATGATGACAACTACAGATTCCATTCCTGCTAAATACATTTTTGAAGATTCTCTTTTATTGCATTACATAATCAATGGACATTTTAAATGGCAATGCAGACACACATTATAATTTTAAATCACAGACAATATATGCATATTAAAATTCTGTGTATTTTGATAAGGTAAAAAATAAAGCTATATAAACTGATCTTTATATATTTTTTTCTGCAAAAGTAGAATCACACTTTAATAATACTTCCAACATGTCTTCATTAAAACTTTGTTGATAGACAATATCAGAATGATTCTCATTCTCATTTACCTACCCTCTACTTAAAAAAAATGAATTAACCAACAGAAATTTTTCCTGTTTTTAAAGTTACAAATGGGAAACTTCTAAAAGAAACGTAGAACACAAGAAACTGCATACCACGGTGTTATATTGAGTTATCAAATAAATAATATTAATTTAAAGGTAAAGTAGAAGTGGTTGCTTTAGGTTATTACTAGTCAGTGCAAAAGAGGTGAACTTAGTGGTTTAAAGAAAAAGGCCAGAAAACTCCCTGTAGGTTGCACTGAACATTTGGTGATGCCCAGCAATTTAAGAATAGTGAGCACAGCAGGGGTGAGACATTTTTGTAGTTAAAGTTGCAAGATCTCACCAGGCCAAACTGCAGTTCTATAAACCTGTTATTGCAGAAGCAGGTTGCTTTCAGCCTCCTTCCCTAGTCCAGGCGGCCACCACCAGGTGTCACCTGGTCTGTGTTCACCCTATTGAGTCAAATGCACAGGAGTGGGTTGATTTGGGTTCTAATAGGAATGTCAAGGGAAGGATGCTTTTATCCTAGCTGCCCCGTGGCAGAGGGCCAGCCCGCGATCCTGAACTCCTGTGAAGACCCTGCAGCTGGGAGGGTCCAGATGCCACTTTCTGCCACTTGTCCTCAGGGCGAAGCTTTGGTGGTGGGGGTGTCAGTTGGGAGGGGAGAGGTTGGACTTCCTGAAAAGGAGGAGCTTGGGCTACCCAGCAGCTCCGCTCAAACCCAGGGGCGGCCCTGCAAAGTCTCTCTCCTCCTCCCTCCCCTTCCCCGTATCCCCGTGGGCACTCGGCATGGAGGCCCAAGAAGCCTTGTCTTCTGGGGGCTCCTCACGTGATCCCCTTAGGAAGGAGGCAGGGATGTGTGGGGCCTGGGGAACGTGTATGTGTGTGTGTTGTGTGTGTGCATGAGAACTGGCACATGTGCACATGTGTGGCTGTGAGTGGATGTGACGCTGAGAGTGAGAGAATGTGACATGGTCGGGACCACTCGTGCTTATAGATGACTGGCTGTTGGGCTGGAATGCGGGTTAGGAACCAGAAATTCTGACCAACATGGGAAATTATGAGTTAATGATCTACTAACATAGGCAGTCATGAATAAGAGTTTCAACACTAAGGAAAATGCTTAAAGTTACTTGCTTTAAAGTTAAAGGCAAGTAAATGCTAACTCCTGTGAGGTGAAAAGAAATAACATTAATTAATATCTGAATATCAGAGACATATCTGAAATGTCATTTCAGTGGGGCTCTTCTCTTCCTCCCTTTGTTTCTGTCTCCTGCCCCTCGCAGGCAGAGTCCCTTCATTTCCCACACGTTTTTAGGAAACATTATGGAGCATGTACAGGCTTAGTGACTTTCACATGCGACTTCAATGATCTGAGGTAAATGGTAACCGTCTCAATACAGGTGGAAAGAAGATACCGAACCATCAAGTAAGAAGCTTCTGTTTTAAGGCGGAAAGATGGAAATTAAAAACAAAACAAAAAGCAGATGAAATTGCAATGAACTGTGAAGAACAAGCATAGCAAAATATTACACTCTGAATATGCCTTCCAACGAATCACTGCCACCAGAAACACCAAAAACGAACAGGTGTAGAGAATAAAATCAAACCTGAAAATTCACATTCATCAGATATCGAGACATTCAGCCAAAACTCTCACCAGAATTTAAAGTGGCCAAAATTTCATCAACTTAAAAAATAAAAAGCTTTAAAAACATACTTTAAAAATTAGACATGGTATGTTGACAAATAAACGAATAAGAGATATAAACAGCTATGAAAATACTTCAGTGCAAAGGCAATTTTAAGATTCCTAAAAAAATACATTACAAAGAATTTGTTAACTAAACATACAGAGAATCTGTCCCCCCTACAGGTATTACATTTATACCCATATTAGGTTCTTAAAAACGGTTGTAAAAATGTGCACACCATTGTTTGCAGGGTCTAGTGTGGATCAGAACAGCCAAGGGCTGCCACCACACACAGAACATGGGGAGTGTCAGGAAGACAGGATGGGACGGGTGGGTGTGGTGAGGACGACCCTCAGGATGGACAGGGCGCCAGACTTTCGTTACCTAGTCTTTGGTATGGTGTTCACACTTGCCCTCAATTCATCCCAACTACTCTGTGTTCACTGTTCTTACTGTGAATTTATCCCCTACATCAAATAAATACTTTAGGTGAAACATTATACGATCAAATTGTGAAATTTGAACTTCCAAAACTATGTAACATCCAGCATCTCAGAAGCAGACTTGGGTTCACTTACCAACGTCCCCCAACTCCACAGCGTGAGATCGGCCAGCGGACCAGGACCCTGCTTTTAGGTTAGTTTCCGGGTGACACTTTTCTAAAAAGGCATCAGTTTTAACGTTTCAAGTTTGAATCTCACACTGAAATGTCTTTCTTATGGACCATTAAGGCTATAATGTCAACTAGGTTATTCCCAGAAATAGAAACGCCAGTGCAGGAAAGTGACAGAACTTGAACTCAGCAGCCTCCTGATGGTCTACCCACTGGACAGCACGCACAAGGCAGAGGTCGAACAGAAAGCTCAGCGTGAGCTTTGGTCAGAGCTACCAGGGAGGTGGCAGCCTAGAGTGGCGATATTGCTTTTTAGAACCCACAGGCCATCTAGGGGGCAGACCCGCGCGGGCCTGTATAGATTTTGGAAGATGAACACTGCCCCTTGAGGCCACCTCTCCGTGAGGGCGCTGAAAGAGACCACCACCCTTCCCCTGGCCCCCACGAAATAAAGAGTAAACTGACACGCCTCACCCTTGGAGGCAAAGATAAATATCTCAAAACTGGTACTGGGAAAGCTTCAATGGACAGTACTGCCCATTCCTCCTAAGTGAGTACTCTTTTCCCTCTGAGGGAACGGGAAAGGGAGAGACATGGAAACACACAGAGTCCAAAACACAGGGGTCACATCTCCCTCAGAGAAACAAACTTTGAATCAGACGCAACCCTAAGAATCAGCTTCAGTATGTGGAGGGTTCTGAACAAAAGCAACAGCACAGCAGGCGACTCGGTGGGGGATGGATGCACGATCACTCCCGTGTCTGTGCCGCAAGCGAATATCAGAGGGCTCTGGAGGAGGAAGCGGCGGCCAGACCATCGGTTCCGCAAGGGAGAGTCACATCTGTGCTTACAGGACGGTGTGGGGGTGACTGCCTCCCGCTCAGAGCTGAGCCCATCTCCAAGCAGACGTCCTCCTCGGGCGATGCGTGTGGCGGAGATGCCGGAGGGCGCAGACAGAGACCCTGACCTGGGACGGATGTAGCAGGCCCTGTGCACGCCTTCTTTTTAGCAGCCCAACGAAATGCCCGAGGCCACCAGGCCTGTGGGAAATGACAATGCAGACTGCCAGCCTCCGCACTCCAGACGGGTCCTGTGCCCCTTCTTCCTCCTCTGGGGGCAGAGGACAAGCACCGGCGTGCGCGGCGTACACCCGCCTGCGGGTCTTAAAGGCTTGAACTGGTGATCTGTTCGCCACCTGCCTCCCTGCAGGGCTCATGGCAGCAGGGCTTCCCGCTGGGATGGTGACAGGTGTCCGAGACACAGACCATGGGAGGGAGGACCGAGCACTCCTTGCTCTCTGGGCACGTTAGCGTCACCTGTGTGGGGCAGATGGCCGAGGTGTGGGGGCTGTGCAGAGAGACAAAACGGCTGACTTCAAAGAGGTCCCGACTCTGGGTGGGCATGTCCTGTCGGGAAACAGAGAAGACAGAGTCAGGCCCCTCCGCAAGAATCCCACCCACGATGATCCGACGCAGTCACTGCATCGTCCTGGTCGGGGGCTCCCACTGCAGGACACCGGTCAGCCGGCGTCCATCCAGGTGAACCGCGGCAGAGGCAGCGGTGACCCTCGGTCTGGCTACGAACTCCCCTTGCTGTCCCATCGTTGGGGAAAGACAATGTTGATAAAGGCCCCAGGGACCAGGTCTGATTCCTTTAGTGTAAGAGTGCCACGCCACCCCTCAGAGACGGGGCCACGTCGTCCTGACCCGCCGGCTCGCTGGCTCCCGCCTACGCTTATCTCTAGTCACACAAATGGGGCCGTGCTGTTTCTTAACAGCCCAGGGAGACCTGCGACTCATCCTAGACACCTTCACATTGAGCAGGCAGGGAGTGAGGGGCAGCCAGCGAGGAGAAATCTATTTTAAAAAAATATATTTTTATTGATTTCATAGAGGAAGGGTGAGGGAGAGAGAGAGAGAGAAACATCAATGAGAGAGAATCACTGATCGGCTGCCTCCTGCACGCCCCACAGTGGGGATTGAGCCCACAACCCAGGCATGTGCCCTGACTGGGAATCGACCTCTGACCTCCTGGTTCACAGGTCGATGTTCAATCACTGAGTGCCGGCCGGGCGAGGAGAAATCTATTTTAAAGGAATGAGCATTCCCAGTGTGCCTGCTTTGGGGTAGAGGAGGGGGGTTGTCAAATCCGAAGAACCTAGCTCAGTGTGAACACGGCTGCGTTTCCTCTCCTTGTTTTTTGGGCCCAGACACAGCACCAGCTTCAGCTGACAGACAACAGTGCATTCGTGCCAGACCTGCCTGGGCTAACGTCCAGCACTCCTTTTTATTTCCAAAGAGGGCCTTTCCTGATTGACCTGTGAAGGGAAGCCGTTTCCACCACCAGGGACGAAGAATGAGATTGTTCTGGCACACCGAGCACCGAGCACACCACGCGGGGACCTCACGCAACTGCACGTGGAACCACGTTCACCACGGCGTGTGGATGTGGATGTGCATGTCGGGGATGTGTGCATATCCACATGTGTGTACACGACACTCAACCATATGCAGTCCAGCCACTCTCAGGCAGGGCACTTACCTGGGATAGAAATACACGTGTGTGTGTAAAAATGATTTCCTTTTTTTGTTTGTTTTAAATGAATCTTTGTTATCAAAACGGCACAGCACAGCAAAACTTTGGAGGAAAAACAGACAGTTTGAAAGAGCACAGCACACCCAGGGGGCCTGCCAGGCAGCATGGTGGACGTCGTTACCTATCCGTGGGCTAATCACGCCTCGGCCCCGGCAAGACGTCCGTCAGCAGTGGCCTGTCCGGGCTCAGCGCGGCATCGACCGCTGTTTTGGGTTTCGAGCTCTTCTGCAAGGCGAGGAAAGACACTGAGATGGCTGCCACACGGGGAACCAAGGGAGCTCTCCGGGCCGCTGAGGGCAGAATCCGGCCCTGCAGCTGGGGTGGGGGCCAGTGCCCACGAGGGCCGCTCACTAGGCCCCTCTGCGTGAATGGGGCATGTTGGATCCACCTGGAAGTCTGTGCAAAACCTGGGGCAGATGGGCACGGGGCTGTCAGTGTGGGCATTCCCAGGGGCTCTGCTGGGGGAAAGAGGTGGTCTTCCTAGCGGGAGGGAGCTGGTGCAGAGAGGATGGGCCATGCGGGAGAGCAGGGTCTCAGCTGAAGGGCCACCTGCCGGGCCTGCTCCCAACCCAGCAAAGGCCAGCCTCTGTCACGAGCACAGGAAATGCTTCCAGAACCCTGAAGCCAAAAATCCTGCCACACTCAGCTGAAGGCTTCTCAAGTGCCATTTACTAGACAGCTGCCCCCCTCCCAAGAAAAGAGCACCAAGGTTCCCTGAGGGGAGAACTGTGTGCCTGCCACCCTTGTCCTTCTGCCTGTCTTCCTGTCTGCCCCATCCTTCTGTCCTCCCATCTCTCCTTTTCCTTCTGATCCTCAGCCCTGTCTCTAGTCAAACAGAAGAGTCCTGCCCACGGCTAGGATCCTGAAAGCTCAGTGCTGCAGGTCAGCGGGGCTGGGAATATGAACACTAGGACTTTCCAGTCTGATCATATTAGTTTCTCAGTAATAGGAAGAAGATTTTAAAAAGTAAAGTACCACAGGTCTGAATTGCAGAATGTCTTCTGGGAAGGAGAAGAATGAGCTAAACAGGAGGTAGAGTTGTTGCCCTTTGAATTATATATAATTCAATTATATATAAAAATATAGGTAGCTATAGATAAATACATATATATATATATGTATTTATACACACACACATATATATGAAACCTGGTGCCTGCGATGTTTTACTTTTTAATAGAACAGGTTAAAAGAAAAACAATCCATCCATTTGAAGTACTGTATGTTCCATATGAGAACTAACCAAATGTTTATTCCTCCAAAGTTTTGCAACCATCTGGGTGGTTTTACAGCAACACCAGCCTCACCTCGTGTGTGCCAGGAGCGCGCTGGCTGCAGGAACGCTGTGTGAAGGTGTGGGTGTGGGGACACCTGTGGTCACACCCCGTGTGGCTAGCCACCACAGAGCACTCAGAGACAACCTGCTCCAAGCAGCCAGAGCCTGGCTTCTGCAAAGGTATAGAAGCGAATCAACTCTCACTAAACTGCAGTTAGAGCTCTCACTTTCAGCCCAGAGCTGGCATGACTGGATCGATTTCATCAGTGGCCCTGGGACTGATTAAAGTGTCCCAATAATTCCATCCTGAGCCCTTTCAGATATGTAAACAGCGACATGAGGCTAGGTAATTAATTCTAATTCTGATGGCACCAGATTAGGAAACTTCGATTGCCAATAACCATTTGAACTAAAAAAAAAAAAAAAAAAAAAAAAAAAAAAGTGCCATCTTGTTAGTTAAAAAATAGTGTTTAAAATGTATAGAGGAGGAGCTGTTATTTAAAGAAAAAAGGAGCCTTCCCTTGCTTTAGGCATTTTCCTATTTAAACATTTTCCTAAACTGCATTAGTAAACCATAAATACCAAATGTGTTTTCCAAGTAGCATTACTTTGGGGGAACACATGAATGTGGTATTTGGGTACACGGGCATACAGCTGGAAAACAGACACTAGTTAATGTGTTGTCCCTCAAATCTTGGCTCTGATAAAAGGCTTTGATCCAAGGCGACTGCCACAGAGAAATGCTGTGTGATGGGCTCTCCATGGCTGAGAAATAGGCTACTACAACCATTTAAAGCAAAGTAGAAGGCTTTTTCTAGAAACAATCAGATTAAAACAAAATTTTTAAAAATGAATTTGGTAGAACTTTTGACTCAAAACACATTTCTCCTGGCTTTGTCCACAGCCCAGATGGCTGGCCCGAGCACACTGCCCTGGGGAGGCCTCAGTTTCCCTGTCTGCAGAATGGATTTACGAGGTGAATGTGAGTGAGAAGGTCTTGCTACCCATCCTCTTTGGGCTGCGGAGAGAAGGACGGCACTGAGGAAACTTTGCTCACATCGGGGCTTGCGTGACTTAAGAAACTGCCACACCCACACCTTCATGTGTAGGAAGCACGAATTTAAGGCAGCACAGCCCGATGCGCTCGGCTGGGCCTGAGTGAAGACGCAGCCACCCCTGCAGGTGGGATAATACTTCCAATGGACGCTGAGAGAGAAACACTGGTTAGTGGTATTGATAGAAATCACAGTCCACATGACCTTCCCACATCCAGGTACGAGTCAGCCCTGTAATTCCTGGTGTGGTGGTGGTGATCACAGACATAGGAGCCGTGAACACCAGTGTGTTCGACAGCTCTTGCTATTAAAAGTCAGCCCTCTGTTGTCCTGTGACTATAAACTCAAACATGCAAAAAGACAGAAAGCATCACCTGTTCCGTCAGAAACTCAGGCTGCTGGAAGTCTGAGAAAGCATAAAGATGGTGGACTGCTCGACAGAAAGGCACTGGTTCTTAGCCTGGCAGTCCCGGGAGGTTCAGGAGGGGCCACGCACATCATTAGATAAGGTAGCAGTGTTATTTAGCCACAGAGGTCAGAGGACGGAAGGGAACGAGGAAAGGAAGAGAGAAACAAGAACAACGGTGAGTCTGATTAAATGCCAACAATATCCCACATACACCAATGCAGCGTGCTAAGCGACCAGACAATGTGGGCCACGCCCCTAACAGTCCTAGCCCCCCCGTGTCCGGGGACACTCGCTTGCTAGAAGGCCGTGTGGACCTCACTCCTGCTGTACTTCTCCTCCTTGCCAGCAAAGCCCTAAAAACATCCCTGTCCTATATCACTTGTTTAAAGGTGAAAACTCGAAACAATTCGTAGGGCAGTCAGACGTGCACACTCTCGCCGATCTCCTGAGTCTGTGTCAGCGCCGACTTTACAAACCTGGCAGGTACATACAGGAGGGAATCGCTAGGAACTGGTGCCGCTGGCTTCAACATTTTAAATGAACACCAGAGTTCTGGGAAAGCTCACCAACCCAGATCCCACTCCACTGCCGGGATCAGATGGGGTGGGAAAAAGGCAGTGCCAGACCACGTCCACGGCACCCCAGTGGGGGCTACCTGTTTTCCATCCCAAATGTGGGCCAACAGCACTCGGAGATCCAGACCACTGGGGCCATGTAAGCTTTCTGGAGTGCCTCACCACTGCTCCCAGAACCTATGACATGTCCTCTTCTGCCTTACAGCCGCCCTCCCTCCTTCACCTGCACAACCACCTGTGCTCTACGAGGAAGACATGCAACCTGCAGAAACAGCCTCAGCTGTGGCTTCCACCCTCTCACCAGGGCCCTTCCTTCTCCTTATTGAGGCTCTGCACCTCCATGGGCAAATCACAGGGATGAGGGGATGGGGGACATGCCCTCCCTGAAACTGCAGGGGTGAGGGGGTGGGGGATGTGACCTCCCTGAGACTGCAGGGGTGAGGGGGTGGGGGACGTGACCTCCCTGAGATTGCAGGGGTGAGGGGGTGGGGGATGTGACCTCCCTGAGACTGCAGGGGTGAGGGGGTGGGGGACGTGACCTCCCTGAGATTTTGCAGGGGTGGGATGGGGGAATGTGACCTCCCTGAGATTGCAGGGGTGAGGGGGTGGGTGATGTGACCTCCCTGAGATTGCAGGGGTGAGGAGGTGGGGGATGTGACCTCCCTGAGATTGTAGGGGTGAGGGGGGGATGTGACCTCCCTGAGATTACAGGGGTGAGGGGATGGGGAATGTGCCCTCCCTGAAATTGCAGGGGTGAGGGGATGGGGGTTGTGCCCTCCCTGAGATTGCAGGGGTGAGGAGGTGGGGGATGTGCCCTCCCTGAGAGCTCTTGGAAGGGCCAGCGTGGTTTTGGAAAGCTCTGAGTGACACCTTCTGGTGTCCTATGCCAGTTTGGTCACTTTGCATATCTCACTTCTTACCTGAATCCAGAATTCAGTTTATTGGCCTCAATTTGGGAATGTGGAAAATAAGTAGCCTGACTAACTACCAGAATTTCCCAGTGTAAATGCTAAAGTTTTGAGCCAAATTCACCATTCCTAAAAATAATGCAATTTTATTTTTAAAATAATGATTGATTTAAAAAAACTTTTTTAGATTTACATGAAATAATTGGTCTTTTGTATTGGCTTAATCTTTTTCCTATTTCAGCTGACTAGCTGCTTAGGTCTAAACATTGGTCATCTTGAATTTTACCTAAGTTAATGTTTAAAATCAACTACCATGAAATTTATTATAATACCTGTACTGATGACGCTTTCAACCCAAACCTTTCATGCTACCCTTGGTAATGACCATGTCCTGCTCTGAATCTGGGGACTGCAGCGCCCACGCCCCTGCGGGAGCAGCCGGGTACCTGGACTCTCTCTGTGGCGCTGGGCCACAGCTGCCTGCACAGGACTTTCTTGAGAACATCGGGAAGGAGGCTGATCGTGATGAGCAGGATGATGGCCAGCCAGGCAGGGCCACTGGATAACATCTGGATGAACACATAGTACATCCTTTGATAATTGAGGAATGGCCTGGAGCGTTGGGGGAAAGAAGAAAAACAACAGGATGGCAGGTCAGAAATCATCAGGAGAAACACTGAAATCCCGCTGTTTCCCCCACTGGCACAAAGAGCCCTTTGTCCTGGCAGCTTTAACTTCTGGCACCGATGGTCATTGGGCAAGCCACTGAACCTGCCTGCTTCGAATTAACCACAGACCCAATGGGATGGAGAACTTCCCCTATAACGCTGGGGTGTTCTGAATGGGAAAAGAGGAGGGGATTGTATGAAGTCATCCCAAAGGGAAAATAAGTCCCTGAAGTTCAGTTTCAGAATCACAAAAAGGATTTAAAAAGATTAAAATGGGTAATTTTTTTGGTATCTCAGAATCACAATGGCTATTGACATGAAGATTTACAAAGGTCCTGTTCATCAGAGCTCTAGTTAACTACCTAAAGCTTATGCCATAAAATTCTTTAAAATTGTCTATAAAAATACAGAGCATGAAATGGCTTCCCTGTCAGGCAAATCTATACCTCAAAGGAAATATCTATATTGGGCTCCATAAAAGAAGTTGAAGAGGGTGCAGCAATTGATATAATGCTGAACCTGATTTACAGTTTCATGATCCCTAAACCCCAAGGCCCAGGAGCCAGTCAGAGAAGTTTTCAGGATGAACTTTCCTCTTCCAGGGCTGCAGCTTTAACAACTTGGGAAAGTTCGCTAGTATTTCAGGGATTTTTTAAAGCTTGGCACAGGGTTGTTGGAAACCCACCCAAAACTTATCTAAGATTTCTCTATTTCCAGATCGCAAAGAACATGTAATGCATGGCTTTGGTCACGAGAGGGCAGTAATGTAATGAGAGGTTCAGCAAGGGCCAACATGGGGACAAGGTTGATCACAGAGGCTTCTCTACTTTCAGGGGCTGCCCCGTGTTTCTCAGGACCTGTGCTCAATATTGAAGTTGCAAAGTGGAGAGGATATTGCTTCTGGACTCACATCCAGCCAGGCCTAATCGAAAGAGGCACTCCCTCCCAGGTCATAGCCACTAGGACCTTCTCACTTACCTTCCCCTAGGCCCAGCCCTGCTCAGGAAATGCTCTGCTTTACGCGGAAGGTAGAAATGTACACAGGAGAATTATAAAACAATATGGTACCTCCATGACAGGAGAATGAATAAATGCTTAGGGGACGAGGTGGAACCGTCTGTGAGGTGATTCGAGGGAAGCATTGAAGAGGACAATGAACCACAGGGTTCTGAAGGATGAATAAGAGCTCAAGAGGAAGGCTAATTGGAAAGGGCATTTTTGGTGGTAGGAAGAGCATGGGCGAAGGTGTGCTTGTGACAGTACCAGAACACATGTCAAATGCAGCCACTTCTTGCCCTCATCAGGATTACTTTTCCAGCTGGACCAAGGCTCCTCTCCAGTCACAGTGGACTGGCCATGGCCCTGCCACAGTGCTTTTGCACATGCATCTCTCTTCCTTAGGGCTCTGTCTGGCGTCAGGCTGCCTCGGCCCAGTGGCGCTGCTCTCTCTGTCCATTTTATCACTTGCAATGTACGGAGAATGTGGTTGGGAGGAAGACAGAATGAGACATGTGCTGTCAAATACTCAGCCCATGCCTCATTCTAGGAAGCATTTAATAAGTGAGACCTGTTACGATGATGGTGATTTTCTCCCAGGTTCCAGTTTAAATAACAATTTTATGTGAGAAACCTTCTCTGACCTTCAGTGTGAAATAGGCCCCTTGCTATAGCATCCGGTTTGTTCCTCACTTGTCAAAACCCCGGTAAGTTATTATCCAGCATGTTGCCACCACTGAAAATGTGGGGCGCAAGGGGTAGGGACCATGCCTACCTCATTCCCGCCATGGCACAGTGCCTTGCACACAGCAGGCATTCAACAAATACTTGCACACAGGAATGAGGTTAAATGGAAAATGTGTTTTGAGGCCCCGATGAAAGATACTGCAGGACTACTAGTATAAAGGTAATAATGATTATATGCTACTTATAATTCTTACCAGATGATTCCTCCCCAGAGGAGGGAAAAGACAACGTAGAATAGCAGCGACCCCCAGATGACAAAGTGGTTTATCCAAGTCCAGTAGTGTGTATCTAATGCCAGCTGGAAGAAAAAAGGTGATGAGCAGTGGGATTATCTACATGTCACATGAGCCATGGCGAGGAAAGAGAGCCAGAAAATAATGAAACCAACCAACTAACCAACCAGTACCTTAATATACCTTAATTTTAGCCAAATGTCCACATGAAACTGCTCAAGGAAAACAAGCCCTTATTCTTCCAATGAAGATACAGAATGTGTGACGTCACGTCTTTGTAATCACAGCATTCCTAGTAACTCTCACCCGGATCCGGGGGAAACGCACTGGGAAGTGTTTCTCCAACAGCAGGGACTCGGCGGCGATCGCTTAAGGCACTGGCTATGTTACTACTAAGAAAATTACTTTTGGATTTTCTTTGTATCACTTTTTAAAACTCAGATTGATAGGTGTGGGGACTTCCATAATAATGTCCCATATAGAATTTGACTTTCAAAAGAGCTGGATTTTCCATAATGCATTGATTTCAGTTCAAGTGCATTTTTTATTATACTGGGGGGCAGGTGGGCTTGCCAATGAAAATAATTCGAATCCGAATCCTTTTACAAAGAAAAGGCTCACTGAGGGATGAGTGGGAAAGGTGAAAGGGATTGAGAAGTACAAATTGCCCGTTATACAAGTAGCCTTGGCTGTAAAGGACAGCATCGGGACTATAGGCAATCACATTGTAATAACTATGTTTGTTACGGGATGGGTATTAGACCTATGGGGGTGATCACTTCATAAGGTACATAAATGTCTAATCACTATGCTGTACTCCTGAAACTAATATAATATTGTATGTCCACTGTAACTAACACATAATTTAATAAAAAACAAATTAAAAAAAGAAAAGGCTCATTCCTGCATCTGCCTTCTGTATAATTCTGGAGGTCTGTGTACTGGATCGTGGGGTGAGCTGAGTCTACGTCTCACTCATTTGAATGGTGGTAAGAAGCCCCCTGACTGGGCCCAGGTGCTCATCTGGGCTGTGTGCTAGTGTGGATTGTAACTTGGAACAGATTTGTAGTTCAAAGACGGGGAGACCTACACACGCCGGGGTTAACCGTGGCCAGAAGAAGCAGCACCAACACGGGAGAATTTACCTTTAGTGTGACGGTAAACACCATCACAGTGAACACCAGCGTCCCAAAGGTCCAGTTTCCGAATATCTGTGGGGACAGAGTCCAGGCAGTCTTTTGTTAATACGCATTTCCCCCCTTTCACACTCAAACGAGAGTGTTTAGAGCATACATCTCATTGTTGTCCTGCGCCAACACTCCACACCCCCAAGATACAGGGACTAGGTCTTGTTACTACAAAGTGAAAGGAGATGGCAGTGAACACCCTGGGCGCTCACCCCCCGGCTCCCCAGTGCCATCCCGCAGGGCCAGGCAGTGACCGAGAGGTGGAAACAGCCCTTCCTACACTGACAGTCCTGTCACCCCGATACTGGCTCCCTCGGTGCTGTCAACACACATCAGTCCTAACGTCACAAACTGGGAGCAAGAAAAACACTGAAGAGCAGGTATTACATATGCATAATGCTAACTCTGGTTTTTCTGTTTCGAGTTTCATGTCGAAGCGACATTTACCCGATTACCCAGTTCTACGCCTTCTGCACGTTCAAGAATAAATCCAGTAGAGTTTCTGTCTATTCTCTTTCGGACTCAAGTCCAACACCTGCCTGCTTTGGAAGAAAAGCAAGCGCTGGAACATTTTGCCAGTAAGCAGCCAGTGAAAACCACGTCACGTATGTGCGACACATGGTTAGGATTTCCTCGGGAAAATCGCAGGAAAGGGAGAAATGAGGCAGACAAGACAGAGCTGCGTGAAGGCCCCCTGCAGCCAGTCTGATGGCCAGAACCACAGACATGTCAACAGTCCCTCAGAAGAGGCTGCCGAGAGGCGAGAGCAGGGAGCAGGGCTCCAGGCACCCGAGGACCCGGGCAGGCTGCCGGGGATGGTGTGGGATGGAAGCACTCACGGTCACATCATGAAAACAACACATTCCCACCTACAGACAAAGACACAAGCAAAATAAAACATCTGCTGCTGGAGACTTCTTCCCCTCAGGGGGCAATTCTAAGAGTAAGTTTCTTCCAGGTTTTCACACTAAGAACCTGCTGTGCCTGGTACTGCGAACCATGCCTCTGAGAAAACGTTGCTGTCCTTCTTTAACAGATTATAAAGCTTTATTTCACAACAAATTTAAAAAACTGGAATACAAATTTTCAACTACATGTGACTCCACTCAGGTGAATGTGTAGGCTACCCATCTTGTGATATATCTAGTGAGGTAAGAACACTGGTAGAATTCCAGAAGGAAAACTAAGTAACGTGTAAGGACTTGGTTGTAAACAGACTTCGTAAGGATCCTGCCCCCAATGAGCATCTCTTTACACTTTATCCTTTACTTCAGCACCATGAGCGAAACCGGGCTTCCGTCACTCGGAGCCACAATCACCAGTGGCTCTCAGTGGGGAGGGGGTGCGAGAATTCTGTCTCCAGGGGACACTTGCAGTGCCTGGAGACATTTTTGGCTGTCACCATGGGGGGGGGGAGTGGGGGGAGAGGTGCCACAGGCATCTAGCAGGCAGAGGCCAGGGGCCTGCTAATTGCACTGGGCAGCCCACAGCCAAGAGCTCTCTGGCCCCAGGTGGCAATTCATGGTCAGGCTGGGAAATCCTCAAAAATGTGTTCTCCCTTCAATGCTTAACTTCCGAGGCGGGAACATTTATAACTGAGTCTGGCTGCAGTTTGGCAGAGGACTACAACAATGATTGGCCAGCTGGGTGTTGGAGAGAAAGTGGCTCTGTTTTGTTTTCACTGGAGGCCGATGCTGTTGGCCAAAGTGAGGGGTGACCCTGCTGTAAGGCGAAGGGCGGCTTTGAATCCCATGCGGGCACCATGGGTGGGACCAGGCACACCCTGCCTGCTTGTTTTCCACCCCTGCTGGGCAGGAAACCTGGAACTCATTTTAAAGTGTTCAATAATAGCAAATTGTGGAAATGGAGTCGGCACAGAAGAGTGATAGGCTATCTCCAACAGCATCACAAATCAGGGACAAGCTTTCAGCCACTCAAGTGACTTCTTTATTTCTCTCTCTAGAGGGTAAGGGGGTACTTCTCTAGGGCACCGCCAGGTTTTCTTGTATTTGTGGATTATGGTGGACCTGGGATCTCAAATTAGGCATCCCGATGCCTAGTCCAGTAAAACACATGGGCCTCCGCTGTCATTTACAGGTGAATAGCAACAAAGCACAACTACCTTGAACCCAGAACTGAAAATTTGGTTGGAATCCTGGGCAATGCTGGGATCTGCTCCACCCTCACCTATGCTCTCTCGATACTTCTGGCTCTTTGGGATAGACAATCATGGTAACATCTCTAAATTCCTCTGAATTTTCTTATTTGTTTTAAGGAAGCCCTTAGGCTAACTGCTAATAGAAAACGTATTACTAAAATTGTTTGCCATTATTTCTATGGATTTTGTGGTGGGAGGTGGCATGGTTCACTGGGATACCAACCCTCTTTCTCAAAGAACTGTCTGGAGGGACCATCTTTTTTCAAGTTTCATTAGCTCCCATGCCCCCCAATAGCCTGATTTCCTAACTGCTATCTCCATTGAGAATGTCACTAACTTCATAGCCTCACTCAGATGATAATGAGAATTTCGTAGAATGTCTCTGGAGCCTGCCACTCCAACAGATCTACATTTAATCCCTTCTCCCACTTCTTCCTCTCTCTTCTGAAGATGGGTATTTTGCAGAAAATGTTCCTGCTTTTTAAAGCTCTAAGATCCAGACCAATTTAATTTTTATGCATACAAATATCCCACAACAAACCTGACTTGCATTTTTTTTTCAAGATCACAGCCTCAAGAAACACCTATTACATTTCCTTCATGCACAGATTCCGGATTGCTACCAAGTCTGCTGGCATAACTTGTCCTTGCTCCACTGGCTGGCGATGGCTCAAATTGCAGCTACCTGGATGTTTACTGACTTATATTATACCATGCTCTAAACTTTCAAGTGTTCACCTAAGAATACCCTGCTGTTCAACAATAATAATCATTGCCTTAGCATTCTCATTTGAGAAGTAATTATGGCTCATGACGTCTGTGCAGAAAATGCCCCTAAGTGAATTTCCCTTTTTCAAAAGTTATCCATGATTCTAGTGTTCTCTCAAAACTACATGTGTTTTATAAACATTCCTATAAAATGATTCAGTTCTTTAAAAAAGTGGTCCTCCCCTACTGACAATCAATAAAACAGGGCATCTAATTATACCACCAAGAAGATGCATTCTCGTTTGTCAGGACACACCATCAGAACAGTGATGAGCATTATCACCTCCACGCTGCCCTGCCACTTTAGAACCAAGGGCATCACCATCAGTCACCTGAGACTACTCCATATTTACTGGCATTTTGCAAGTTTACTTGAATTACTACAGAACTAGCCTATGATACTACTTTTAGTTCTGCAAGTGATCTAACACTCTTCTCCCCCAAACAAACAAAAATTTAAGCATCAACAATGCAGAATGAGAAAGGCTCCCTCTAGAGATGCCCAGACACAGTGTGTGTGTGTGTGTGTGTGTGTGTGTCTAGAGCTAACAAGCAGACATGCAGCCTTGGCCTTGCACTTGACCTGGAGTGGCCTTGGACTATGCCAATCTCTTGGAGCTCCTGTCTTCCTAGTGACACAGGTAAGTGTCCACACTAGGTCCTTTACACCCTTATCACTCATAATTAGGGATGCTATGAGTATTATTCATCTTGCTGTTATAACTCTAGGTTCTTAGATTATTTAACTTCTATAGAGCACTAGTGAATTGGAGCAAATTTCGCCTCTAAAATGCATAACTATAGACAGACAAACACCTCACATTAAATACCTTATTTGGCACCAACTGCCCCATGTACTGCTTCCTAATATCACTATGTGTCTCAGAACCTTTTCATATGACAGGATGTGCATTATGCGTGTTCAATCTTTGTCATGACAGGCCAGTGAGCAGAGGACTCTCACAGCTCTTGGCTAGTGAGTGGCAAGTCACCCACTAGGGATTTCTTAGTGGGAGTGGTACAGGTCAACTTGTGTTTTCTTTACCCTGGTCTCTCTTTCTGTCATTGTTTCAAATTCTAATAAACAGTTTTGTCCAATAATGGCTGAACAAAGGCATGCAAGTGGTAATTATGGAAGATATAAAAGTGCTGCAGAAAAGCATCATTCTAGAAGTTGAGACGTTAGTATTTAGGATCTGTAGGGGCTCAGGGTGTCCTTAAGGAAACAGGAAATAGGAGATAAGTCAAGAATTGGTAGAAATCCTTGGATAATATGCAAGGCCTCAAAACAGCACCGCATCCACTGACCCACAGCGGTATAAGGAGTGGCTGGTGGAAGTTTGGTTGGAGACACATCAGGGCTACTGGAATTTGAGCAGGAGGAGAAGATGCTGCTCAGACGTCACGTTGGCAAGGCCTCTCTATGGTCTGTACCTCAAAGCCCCACCACACTGGTCAACCAGCACTCCCTATAGGTTTTCAGGCACACCTCTAATTTTACTATGTAACACTGAGATTAAACAATTACTGGTAAGCAGCAGCATGGACTACAACAAATACTATAATTTCGTACCAAATATCCTGGGTTTGAGTTCTGATTACCTGACTTTGTATAAATTTTTTAACCTGTCTGAAGTGAAGTTTCTTCAACTATGAATATGTCCATGGGCGATGGCAGTTGAGAGAGGATAAGATTTGTGAACATGAACTGCAAATAAAGTGCCTGATGAATGGCACTTACTTCCATATCGGCTGGCTACCATGGTCCTGGAATTTCATCCTCAGGACACAGAAGCTTAGTTCTTTTTAAGATACATACAAGACGCTTACTTAAAGCGTAACCCATAAGGACAATCTTATAAAAGAAACATAAAGAACAATAAGACAGCTCTGTTTAATGACATTTATGGCCTGCTAGCATCCAGAAATTATTCAATTAAAATAAACTAAGACAAAGAACAAATTCCAGAAAAATGCAAAGTTTGTAGAAGAGTGAAAGAAGACTTTAAAAAATTCTCAAGATCAATTTAGTAAAAACTGGTTTACGTTATAATGAAAGAGAACTGCACCTTTTAGTAACAAGAAATGAGAAACAAATAAATGGGTAAACAAATTCTATGGGACCTGTAGCAAGAACTTTGGGTTTCAAGCCAACAGCTCTAAGAGATGAGCCACACAGGAGGACAACATAGGGAGAGATGTTCTGTCAAACAGGAAATGAAGCAAACTTCTGTTCACAAGCCACCCTTATTTACATCAAAAACAGTGTTTATGTTTAGGGCTAGGTAAATACGTAACATTCAGGTAGGGCACAATTCTGACATGTGCTCCATGTCTTTTGCAATTGTCCCAGGTAGCACGGGTTTGCCACATTCCAAGCGGTGTCCCCAACAGGCCCCGCATGCCTGCATACGTTGCCTCTAATTTATGGTAAAGGGAAGCTCAAACAAGTCAAACTGAAAACCGTCACTGACTCAGTGGCAATCCTGACACAGAAATCCAGAGATAAACACCAAGTACAAATGATCAAATGTACACAGACTTCTCTAATACAACTTTCGTCTACAGGAAGGAGAGGGGAGCAGCAGCTAATAGTGTTTCTACTGACAAAGCACACAGAAGAAGTCACAATTTGAAAATATTTTCAAGAAATATTTTATCTAGAATGCACTCCAAAAACATATAGAGGACACACCCACAATTGTCTTACCATGTGTGTGTTGGTAGTCATTATCTGAGAGTGGGAAGGAAAGCAAGTCGCAAAAAGAAAAAAATCAAGATACAAATAAAACAAACCCTAGAAATTATGAAACAACCAGAGAGCTGATGTCTATTAGAAACTATCAATCTACTCATTGCAAAGGAAACGGACACTTAAGGACATGTGAAAAAAAAGGGGAAAATGTGTTAAATATGAAATTCCCATATTAAATAAGCCATGCTTGGTGGATCTAACTGAACCGCTAGATAAATAATTAATGGTGAAATATAAGTTACAGAAACAAAGTCTGAAAACCCTCAGGAAGGGGATTTCCCACAGTAAGCCGAGTATGCGGAGCAGTGCATTTACTGACGTCCTATGACCTGTAAGCGATTTGGGAGCTAGAGACCCAAATATCAGGAGACCCCACAGGCTGTGCTGAATGACTGCACTGACCCCGGATCGAACACCAATCGAGGGTTATTCCCAAGCAGCCAAGTCAACAAGACCCAGTTCAGTACTAACCTGTCCATTGCTGGTCACAGATGCATTTTCAAACATGAAGTAAGCACCAAAGAAAAATACCAGAGCGTCAAATACTCCTAAGAATGTCCAGTAAATGAACACTCGCCAGCGGAGTAGAGCGTTCTTGGCGATATCTCTGTGGAAGGAAAACAGTGAGAACATAGTGGCTGCGTTCCATTAAAATAGGCCTCGGGCCAGGGACCCCGCTGTCTCCACTGTGCTCTGCAGTGAGCACCTGTGTCCACTAGGGGCCTCTAAGTCACTGGAGAGATTTCACAACCAGGGCACTGGCGTGGGCACCATCCACCCATCCTACGTGGGTGTCCCAGTTTTACAGAATCTCTCTGTATTCTTTCTTACAACCACATGTGAATCTAAAGTTTTCTGAAATACAGTAAGTTTAATTTAAAAAGCCATAAAAAACCCCAGTAACACAGACATATGCCAGACATCCTGAAGTGCAGTTCTGAAATAACAAACATCATTTCCTTGTTATTAAAACATACTTTTCAAAAAGCAGAAAAGAACACACCAAAATCAGATCTGTTAACTCCCCCCCCCCCCCCCCCCCCCTGAATAAAGCAGAGCATATGTGGTTTTTAAAGAATAATTTAGGTCATAGATGCACTGGGTTATAAGGGGATAGATATCCTTACCCCAGTCCTTTCGTAATTTATCAAAAATCATGGTAAACAAATAAAAAAAAATAAAAAGGCATGGTAAAGAAAACACAATATGGCAAAATACGAACTGGCTTAATATGTACATTTCAAATGCAACATAAATCTTCTATCTAAATTTGAAGTATAATCAGTCAAATTACATTGATTCTTGCATAAGGACTCCGGTAAAAGCAAGTGCATCAGCTGACACTGAATGTTTCCGGTTTTTAAGTAATTCAACCAGGCATTTATTTGGAGGCACCTCTCTGGCTACCTCGTTATTATTCTCCAAGCTCTAAAGCAAGTGTGCCTGCGGCTTCGTACCTGTAGAGGGAAGGGTCCCTCTTGAGTGTGTCCATGCTGACGTGCTGCTCCATCAGGCTGTACAAGAGAATCGGAAGGGAAGTGAAACTGATGTTGTACAGTGTCAGGTAGGCGGTGTCATACAGCGTCTGCAGGAAGGAGAACATCCACTGAAAACACCACCCGTGCACCTCGTTAAACTTTTTTGATTGTTTTGTTAAACATACATTTTTAATTTGCAAAGACTTTTAACATGAGCATTCTGAAATACAGACAGAGCCTTCTTTCTACAGATTTAGAAGGACCAGGACAATTTTCAAAGCTTCATGATGTCAACTAGTCAAGCTTAAAATCATGGCTGATAGAAGGCCCGACGGTGACCCACCCCATTTGGCCACTGCAAACTTGCACAAAAAAAGTTGCATAAAAGCTTGCAATTTTGATCGCCATCTTCAAGCTCCCATTTACCCCAGTGCCGGACCCTTCAGATGGAAGCAGGTGGCCACAGCCCATCTGAGCAGGACAGGAGAACAAGTGAGCGAGGGAAAGGAGGGGCCCTGACAGTCTCTTCTCCCGTCAGATGGCCTGCACACCTCTGCTCGGCACTTGAAAGTGTCAGAAGCCAATGAACTGTGAGACACCAAGACAGAATCTCAGATTTAGATTCAGTCCGTTCAGAAAGCCCAACACAGCTCTCCCGGGCTTGGGATAGGCAAGTTACTCACTGGGCCCCACGGGAGAGCCTGTAGTCAGCAGACGTGGGCCCCTCCACGCCACTCCTCTCCACCCGCTGATGGGCTGCTGCGGGCACTTGGGCCTCCCTCCCCATCCTGGCCTGATGCCTCTGCTGTCTACTCTCCCCCCACTGCAGCCACCCCCATGTGGGAGGGAGATAAGGCTCAGGGGAGCGTCTGACTTAAGACATTAGGACTCACCTGCTGTGAAAACCCACAGAAGAACTGGTATAAAAACTGAGGGAAAATGAAGCAGACATTCTGAAAGACAAGTCACATGCCTGTTAGTTCAAGGGCACATTGGAAGAGGCAGCCAACCTCCCCCAAGGCTGTCCACGGGACACCACTTTATCCGGGGAAAGTGACCCAAAAGTGTCCTACGTTCCCATAGGAGCAGGTAATGGGCTTTGCATTTTTTTCTCTTTTTTAATAGCACCTACAGTGCATATGTGGCCATGTCTCGTAACTCTGAGAACAGATAATGTAAAAGCAAATTTGTTGAAGAGATAGGAGGGAGTGTTGTCAGTGTAAACAGGAAAGAATCAAATTGCATAATGAATAAGGAATTAGTTCAAGGAATCATAAAAGAATGCCCCTTTCTCATTCATTTTACAACTGGTATCTTCTTATTGATTCCACATGAAATTGTGCGAATGGGAGGAAAGCGCTAGGATCAGCCCCTTCCTTGCTGACAATTACTTCTATTTTTACATAAATCACCCCTTAAGGCAGTGGTTCTCAACCTTCTGGCCCTTTAAATACAGTTCCTCATGTTGTGACCCAACCATAAAATTATTTTCGTTGCTACTTCATAACTGCAATGTTGCTACTGTTATGAACCATAATATAAATATCTGATATGCAGGATGGTCTTAGGCGACCCCTGTGAAAGAGTCATTCGACCACCAAAAGGGTCGCGACCCACAGGTTGAGAACCGCTGCCTTAAGGCATCTGCCAAATGTGTCATTCCAACGCGGGTAGTATATTTCACCGAAACAGTGAC
This sequence comes from Myotis brandtii, assembly GCF_000412655.1. Taxonomy (NCBI): domain Eukaryota; kingdom Metazoa; phylum Chordata; class Mammalia; order Chiroptera; family Vespertilionidae; genus Myotis; species Myotis brandtii. The sequence goes on from NW_005371371.1 coordinate 573,195, forward strand.
AGGAGCAAGGAAGTACTTCCTACCTTATAAAAGAAGTATTGCACAAGCTCAGATATCCTAATGTAATAATAATGCCCATGAACGAGTAGCATCTTCTTTAAATGCTTAAATTTAGGTATTGCATAGTCACTGTTCCTTGCAGCCTGACGACCTTCCTTTCCAATGACACCTATAAGAAGAGAATAAATGTGCTGAGTACACACTTTCTCAACAACATGCAAGTGAAAATGGGAATAAGAAAATAAGGTTAGATACAACCATGGCTGTGAGATTTCTCAGTCATGAACGTACGAAATCCCAGATGCTGCCCTGTGTCATCTGAAGCCTATGATCTTGCCTTTGGCTGTATCCCCTTCTTGTCTAGCTGAAGTGATAAATCTCAGTTACCAAGATGCGCAGGAAATAAAAAAAGAAGAGGCTTACCTATGCCCACATGGGCCTCCAGGATCATGCTGACATCATTTGCGCCATCACCGATTGCTAATGTAATAGGGTGCTCTTTTGAAAATTTGATTAATTTAACAATCTGGAAAAGAAATACAGAATTGATCTTCTCTGTTTTACTTTTGATAAGGTTAATCATTAACTAAGTATAAATAAGGAAGATATAAGTTAGGTAAGAAAAATGAAAAAATTATTTACTTAGGCAGGGGTGGGGGACCTTTTTTCTGCCAAGGGCCATTTGGATATTATTTATAACATCATTTGTGGATCATACAAAACTATCAACTTAAAAATTAGCCTGCTATATTTGGTCAAGCATTTAATTAACTCACCCCTAATGCCTTGGCGGGGCCAAACCAAATGATTTTGTGGGCCTTATACAGCCCATGGGCCGGATGCTCCCCACCCCTGGCTTAAAGTAAGTGTACTACATTCGATCTATTTTATCCATATACGATATATTTCATATTGAAAGAAAAACAAAATAAAGCAAAAGTAGCTAAGGTTTGATTACAGTGAGATAAGTAGGAAATGGCTGGTTAGCAACCTGAAGACAGACATAAAATAGATGAAGTAGTTTTCAGTTACAGCTACACTCACATATTTAAACAGAAGGGAAAGTATATTTAAATATAAAAAGAAAAATCTGAACATTGGATTCTATTAGAAAATATTACTATTCCAAACTATTTGTTATCTAGCATCTACTTTTTAAAATAAGCTATTCTTAATGCTATTTTAATTTTCAAACTTGTCATGTGGGTAAAAACAAATCTGACAGTCCAATGCAATGAATAATTTCCAAATGTTTTAGCCAATTTCTTGGGACTCACTATTTTCCATTCATGTGTCTAAATGATGGTTTGAGATACAGAAGTAAAAAGAAGAGGGGAAAAATGTGTAGATTGCCTTCTTTGTTTCAAGATGAGAGACTGAAACAAAAATTAATTTGTATAAAAGTTTGTTAGACTCGGTTCAGAGATGCGTTTATATATAGTGCATATAAGGTTTACATAGAATCAGACACATAAGAGGGCGGTAGGGAATAAAACCATTTTTTATCTTAGATAGAATGTATATGAGTTTTCGAGTCTCAGCTTGTCCTCACAAAGAATTACCCAGGGAGGTCGAGTCCTATATTCTTAGTAACACCGCCACTTAACAGATTAGTGTAGTTCACGTGCGAGGATGCTAGACATGACCTCTTTGCATGTGATTTTCAGTACTTCACCTTAACCCACTGGGTTAGTCTGAGCTGTTACTGTTTTCTTTCATGAATCATTCACAAGAAACTGGTCTAGTGTATCTAAAATGTGGTTTAACAAAATTGGAACTGTTGTAGTTTGATATCAGAAAGAGATCTATGTTCACATATGTATGCCATAATGCTTTAAAGAGTATTTTTTAAAAAACCATCAGGTGTGTGTTTCCACAAGAATATGTTGCAGTGGGTAGAACATGAGTTTGGAGTCCGACAAACTGGAAACCAAATTCTGGCTGTAATTTTCCAAATGCCTCCTTTTAGAAACATCACCCTGGTTTTCTGCACCTCAGGTACTTCATTTGTAAAGTAGATTAACATCAGCCATCTATCAGGCTGATGCTGAAGGTGAAATGGGTTCATGTGACTGGCTCAGTAACGCTGAGGTCACAACGTCTGCCTTCCGTGTGCGTTCCTATCAGTGATTATACCTGTGTGTGCGGTTTTATTTTACAAGACAAGTCAGTCAGAGACATCTCTCCTAGAAAGGGGCATCCATTTGATTCAGTGAACCCGTACTAATCACAACAAGCAAAACAAGATCCATGTTTTAAATTTCTATCACATTTGCTTCTATGTAAAAACGGTGGTACTTTGCTACATTTCAAAAGAAATAATCAGTGGTTATGACAACTAGTGAATGGCTTTCAGTATTTAAATACCCGTCAATCTATAATAAAAAAAGTAATATGCAAATTAGACTGGACAACCTCCCGGACGAAGCCAGGGCTGCGAGGGAAGCCCGGGTCCCGGGTGCCAGAGGGAGGCTGGTGCCAGCAGCCAGGGGAAGGAAGGCCTACTCTTGCACGAATTTCATGCATCGGGACTCTAGTTACTAGATAATTAGAAGGGACAGGAGCACGGACCTGGGCCTTCTGCAGAGGGGCCATCCGGCAGCACAGCACGGCGCTGCAGTTCCGGCAGATGTTCAGGAACAGTTCTCGGTAGTTGCTGCAGCTGCCATCTTCACGGGGTTTCATTATTAAAGACAGCGCAGCTCCATCAATAATTAAACCATAGTCTTGCATATCTGTTGAAAGTCTGTTAATGACACAAATCAGAGAGATTCCTCAATAACTAAGTTTATAGGTTTTAGAAGACCACATAACTTTCTTGAATATCTAGAGAGGCTACAAATCCATGATCAAGAGATTACAAAACTAGTACAGTAACCTGATGTTGTCAATAGGTTCTGCGGCTTTAAGCCAAACGATATATAAGGAAACTGATTTTACCATAGGCTGATGTACACAAGAGTTAAATTCCCATGGTGTCTCATCAACGTTATAGCGAAACAGCACTGAATGAAATGATGTTATTCAAGGACCTGCTTTACAGTAATTCCTCCCTTATCCTCGGAGAATACTTTCCAAGAGCCCCCAGTAGTTGCCTGAAAAGGCAGGTAGTACCGACCTATATACACTATGTTTTTCCCTATACATACATACTTCTGATGAAGTTTAATTTATAAATTAGGTACAGTAAGAGACCAACAACAATTAATAATAGAACAATTATAATAATATACTGTAATAAAAGTTATCTGAGCAGGGTCTTTCTCTCTTTGTCCCTCTTGTGGATACACTGGACAAAGGGATGATTCACACTCCAGGTGGGACGGAGAACGGCTTGAGACTTCACCATGCTATTCAGAACAGTGCACAGTGAAAACTTGTGAATTATTTCTGGTATTTTCCATTAATACTTGCTGACCATGACCACAGGTAACTGAAACTGGGGAAAGCGAAACTGTGGCTAGAGAGGGACTGTTGTATTTCTTGTTTTATCAATATGGTCTTTAAAGTACTCAATGTAAAGCCTTTGACTAAATTTTAAAATTGTGTTTTAATTAAACATTCACATTTCTCTAGGCAAAGCAAACACACAGTTCTAACTGTGGATTCATGTGTGTGTCCCAGTACTGCCCAACCATAGAAGGAAAGCATTTATCTTGCAGTCTGAAGAGGTCAGTCTTTATTCCCAAACTTCCTGGCCACATTGGCCACCCTCAGTCTTTATCTTCACAGCTAATATCTCCTTGGTATTATGCCTGAATGACCTGCATTGGGAAGAACATGGTTATAATATTTCTCTTTGCTGGTTTTCAAAATTATAAGGAACATCTCTAATTCCCAAAAGGAACTCTGAAGACTGGTGAAGGGAAATAGCTTTGTACCACTTATGAACACTTTAAAATTTGCATATGATCAGAGAGCTGCTTTTGCTTTACCTACATTAATGACAACCTAAAACGATTCAAATAAAATCTATTCTTAGATCGTGCAAGTAACACCAGCAAGGACAACATTAATAAAATGTATCAGAATAAATTCTGAGTATTCTTGGAAAAAACCCAACTCTGGAGCATATATTGTTTTGTCTTAACAGACAAGCAATCATGTGTTATTAATATTTCTTTCCCTGGTCTGGCAGATGCCCTGAGGAATCCAAAGTACCGTCTATCCTCCCCCACCCCCCACCCCAAGTGTTTTAGAAACAGATGAGAATGCGGCCAGTGTGGCTCAGTCGTTGAGTGTCAACCCATGAACTAGGAGGTCATGGTTAGATTCCCAGTCAGAGCACATGCCCGGGTTTCAGGCTCCATCCCAAGTAGGGGGCATGCAGGAGGCAGCCGATCAATGATTCTCTCTCATCATTGATGTTTCTCTCACTCTCTCCCTCTCCCTTCCCCTCTCTGAAATCAATAAAAACATATATTTTTTAAAAAGACACATGAAAATGATCCCATTCACAGTATTTTATAAATCAATCAATCAAGTATTTTGTATCCTTTAACCAGCAGTGTGAAAGTACACACACACACACCCTCTCTTATGCACACCCTCTGTGTAAAAAGACACGTTACAGTTGATAAAAAGAAATAGCTCTGCTCATGTTTCAGGTGATCCCTCTAACCACACGGATGCTGTTACTGATGGGAGGGCAGAACCACATTCCCAGCACGGGCGCTGAGGCTCCCCTTGCCAACGGAGGTCACCTACCCTGAGAGGTTGTCCCTGGTTAAGCTGCCGTTGCAGCGCAGGACAGTCTTACTCAGCTCAAACAGGACATCATGTAAACTCTGCTCCTCAATTTTCTTGGTGGTTAGTTCAAGCAGCTGTGTGTTCCTCCTGAAAAGTTTGCAGGCGTAGCAGGTGGCTGCCGCCGTCTCCATCTTGTCCCCGGTGAGCACCCAGACTTTGATGCCGGCCTTCTGCAGAGCTTCTATGGTGTCAGCAGCTTTCTCCTGGAGCCTAAGGACCCAAAAACGAAACAACAAACGCCAGGGCTGACAAAGGCAAATCAAAACAAACCATTTCAGAAACTTGTGACCTGTTAAAATATTTTAATAGGCCTTCAGAATTAAAAAGCACCATCGCGCTGACTCATGGTCTTATGGTAAAGTGCCCGAACCTGTCTTTAAAGTGTATTAATTTTTTACCCCCCGCCCCCCCGCAACTAAACACTTTCTAATATCTAGTAGATAACATGGATAAAATATCTAGAAGCAAGGGTCCCCCCCAACTAAACACTTTCTAATACCTAGTAGATAACATGGATAAAATATCTAGAAGCAAGGGCTGTCTTGCATTGCCATACACCAGCATGACTGTTTTGGTCTAGCTGGGACTCACTATCCGGAGAGGCTTTAGGCAGCTGTAGGAAAGATCATATAGCCATCAACAACAAAAAGTCTAACCCAGCGAAAAATGAGATCTGGAAAAGAGATGGTCAGTACTATTCATTATCTTTTCTTTTGGCAAAAACTGTTCAAATTTTGCCTCTTATCAAACTGGAGCCCAGGTTGCTGTAAACCAGGTAACACACTGACAATGTTAGCAGAGATTCTATGGCTAGCAGGGATCACAAGCTTCCCAGTGTCAGCTGCTATGTGAAGCCTTTTGTGTGACATTTCACTTTTATAACCAACGTAAGGGCTGAGGATTTGACCACCACCCCATTTTACGTGTGGAAAACCCAAAGCTTGCAGAGGTTACAAAACGTGTCTGAGGGTAAACGGCTCTCTTGACATTGGTCAGACCGTCTCGCTATCCATGGGAGTCTGGCATCAAAACCACGCTTGCCTCCTTTGGGGGGCCTAGCATTTTTCTTGGTTTTAGGGTCTTAGGTTTTGATAGGCGTGTGGAGTAACGTTGTGTCAATCTGCCAAGCACTGCAGAGAAGAAATGGATTCAGATTCTGACTGGAAAGATTTGGTTAGATGTTGGAATCATCCTCTAAGGTTGACCACACAATCATAAGTATTCTAGAGAGAGAAAAAAATCTCTAATTTCACCTTTTTTTTTTTTTAAGGAAACTGAGGCTGAGGGTGGTCTGCAAAGAGGCTGGCCAGAGGTTTTAAAGATGTACACAAATATCATCACTTCAAAGCCACTGGCCCTATATGTGCCCACCCACACCAGTATCTATTATCAATATTTTGATGTCTCAACTCCCCACTGACTCAGTCTGCTCCACAACCTTCTTGAGGGGCCCCTGCACATCGGCTCTGCTTGCTTGGTTCCTCCATCCGTAAGAGCCTTCCACTTTCCCACCACTTCCTTCCAGGCCCAGGCCCACCCCCCGCCAGGCAAAACCACCCTACAGAGTATCTCTCTCCTGCCGAATGCACAGCTCCGTTCTATGACTGCCGTTCCACGCTGTAAACCTGTCCTGTGCATGTTATGCTTCCTCATGTTTATATTTGTGTCCATACCTGTTATACTCTGGACTGAATGAGGAAAGGAACTAAAGAAACAAAAACAAACAAACACACAAAAAACCCAAGCAAACATGGAACAAACTGATCAGTCTCAGAGGGAAGGTGGGGGTGGACAGGTGGGAAGAGATTAACCAAAGAACTTATATGCATATATGCATAACCCATGGACATGGACAATAGTGTGGTGAAGGCCTGGAGTTGGGGCGGCAGGGGAGGACTGGAAGGGGTCAATGGAGGGAAAAAGAGTACATCTGTATTGCTTTCAACAATAAAGACTAATTTAACAAACAAAAAACAAATCCAAACAAACCCAAAACTTCCTGCATTGTCCAATCTCATACTATTGAGATTGAGATCGCAGTAAATGCTTGTTAAAAACATGGAAAAACTGTAGGTTTCGGGTTAAGGATTTAAATTTTGGACCAGTATATAGATATTAAAGACTTCCAACCTTTATAGGAAATAAAATCTCAGTAAATGTATTGAAGCTTCTATTTCATTCTTTTAAATTGGAATAATTTTTTCTTTTCCATTTCTTTACTGTTCTCAGCGGGCCCATGGCCATTTCTTAGTGCATTAAGCCTTAAGTAACTTTTAGCTCTTGTTTCAGACTTGTCACAGATTAGAGGCTCTTTCTTAAGAAGCATTTGAAAACCTGTAATCAGTAATTTTACCAGTTCTTCTTATATGATTTGCAATATTCCCCTTGATTACATTGAGCATGTTAAGACCTACATTTTTACACCTGCATTTAGAAAGAACTAGTAACAAATTTAGACACATATTAGTTATTGATTCCATTCTAAAGAATAATTTTAAAAATTAATCCTGTAAGATATCTTGACTATACATAACATAATTCAAAAATGCTGACTAATTCTGGTTTCTTCTGCGAAAGTGTGAATTCAGGAATCTTATTCATGGAACGTAAAACATCACCCAGTCGTGAGTTTCCTGTGATAGCATCTCCCCCCCCCGCCCCGGCAGGCAGTCGGACAGTCTGTCTCTTCCGACCTGTGAACACGGGCCTTCCGTGTGGCTGACGCTCTCCTCTGAAGCACCCGTGAGGCACCAGCGTTATTTCTGGAGACAAGGCGTAGTGTTTACTTACTGATCCTCAACGGCGGTAGCACCAAGCAGAGTAAGATCTTTCTCTATCTGCTCACAGGCTTCTGCTAATTTCTTTTCTCGATCTTGAAGGGCCATCTTGCAAGCCTGTAGCAATTTATAGATGCCTTCATATTCTTCTGGGCTGAGCCTTTTGTAGGCAACGCACAAAGTCCGGAGCCCCTCCTATGGGAGACAATGCATTCCACGTGAATTTCAGGGTCACTGTGCCAAAATATCATTTTTAAATAGCTTTCTTGATGTTTCCTTTCTCTAATTCAAATTACTAACCAAAGAATTCTAAACCAACCAACCGTAAAATGGGTTGACCATTTACAACTGCATTATTCACGTCTACATCAAATATAATCATTACAGATTACAGAAAAAAGTCAAACTAGTAAGCATGGGAATAAATTATAAAATCAGGGCCATCCAAAGATAAGACTTTGTTCTTTTATTTTGAAAAATGAAGAGTTAAATTTTTTTTAGGGTAGTAATTTGCAATTCTATGGTGAATACCAAATAATATTTCTAAAGTGAACCTTTTTTACATGGGAGTTTGTAATTCCATTTGATCTCATGCAGCACTTGCTGAAGGAAGCGGCTAGGCTATGTATCAAACCCACTGGGTCCACAGGAGAGTGAAATAAAAATCTAGGAATAACAAACTCTCTGCTGTGATCGTAATTCTGGACGTCACCACACACAGAGAACGAACGCACCACCCCAGCCAGCGAGGCACATGCAGAACACTGGATCCCATCCATGTGTTAGCGTGGGGCTTTCACAGCAGGAATGTGCCTGTCCCTTCCTCTCTGCCTGGCAGGATGGCTACAGGGAGATGGTCTTCTGCCCCTCAGAGAGAACATTAGCAGATTTCCAGGGGCTGAGAGAAGGCTCGTGGCATAATCTGCAACAAGTGAGCATGTTCCCCTATGCACTGTGGGTACACAGAAGGCCTGATGAAAAGTTTAATGTCAGAAAGCCAAGTTATTAAAGAGTTGAGAGAAAAGTTTAAAACCAGTTATAAGAGAAAGGGACCACCTGGTTAAGAAATGGGCCAGGGAGGGGGAAGTCTTATACCCTTTTCTGCAGGAGCCCCTAGAGCAGGAGACATAATGCCATAATAGTACGCTGTGGGAACCCTGAGTTTTAAAGTCTGGGTTTTCCTGATGCCCGGGCAGCGTTGTTTGGATAGAACACATGGAATTCCATTTTGGCTCCATGAACTTCCTTTCATTCAGATATGACTTGCGTCTAAAGGAGTGGGAGGGGTGCACGGGAGAACCCGGGGGGAGAGAACACCCTCTCCCGTCCTGGGCAGAGACCCCAGGGTTCAGCAACAAGCGTCCCCTGTCCAGAGCCTACCCCACTGACTTCTGTGGTTACCAGTGTGGCCGGTGTCACACAGCCATCTGGCCACAGTGGGAATGGGCCTCGCTGTCATTTCAAATATGGTTTTGAAGGGACTTGCAGATGGGGCTGCCCCCTCAGGGGTCACCTCGCACACCCTGTATTAAAACTCGTCGTCTGTAAGTGGGCTACATTCAGCACGTGTACACTTAAGTGCTTAAGAGAAGTACTTCATCTTCTATTCCAACAGGCTCCTCACCTCGGTGGGCAGCAGAAATTGTGCCATTGTCATTTTCATGATCCCATACACAAAAGGTTCCATAATCTTAAACCTGCAGCTCATTTACTGATTCCTGCTGGTTCCGCGGCAGCTGCTTTGTTGGACCAGTAGGTGTTACTCGGCGCTTTAATACGAAGTGGAAGCCAAAGGGTTTGCACATGGCAGCCACACTTAACAGAGTTTACCGCTGCAGCAGCTGCTGCCGGCACGCATGGTCTCAGCGGAAGAAGCATGCTTCTCGGACAATATACACATTTAATGCCACAATATTTAGAGTCAAGCAGGGGGAATGTGTCTACGAAGAGCCACCCATCACTGGCTTACAGTCTGATGTGGAGGGGAGGAGAGGGGCCCTGTGTCAGAGATGCACCGCTTGTCCCACACCCACAGCAGACCTTGGCGAGAGGGAACTGGAGCCTGGGGTGGGAGGTGGAGGGTTAGGGGGAGCTCGAAAGCTCAGATTTGCCGACAAACTGAACAATATTGAATTTATAGGGCAGACTATGCTTCAGAATGAGAGGTGGGAAGAAGACTAAACAGGTGAAGACCCACGGAAAGCCTAAGAGCTGACTGATTTTTGAAAAGGAATCATTAGAAATCATTCAGCATAAAGATCTTTCTCCAGTATAATCACCACAAATGTCTACCAACAATCCCACAATCATCTACCAACCAACCCAGCCCCACCTCAAAATAAAAGGAAACAAAACATGCAACAGGCTCCTGAGTCCACCTGCTGGGGGTGGTACCCAGGTTGGAACACTACCCGTGTGAAAATCAACGGGGATTTTCCAGGTTGTGCACACGTGGTCCATTCGGACTTTTAGTGTGTCTCTTAAAGCCACGTGGCATCCTCAGTGGGAGTCTTTCCTTCCTGACCCGGGAGAACCATGGGACCCGTGCCCCGGAGCCTCCATCTCACCACAGCATTCCGTTCCACTCTGGCTCGGATCTGGTCGACTTTGCCTTCTATTACTCGGGGAAATATTGAAGAATCTGCTCCTTTGCAAAAGAGAAAAATTTCTCCTAGACAATGAGAAGGAAAAAAAAGATGTTTGATTTAATCACAATTTGGGGAAGACTAAATTAGTTTTCATATTATGCTACTAAGAAACAAAAACAGGGATACCAGTGCTGAGACTGTTGTAAAGGAGATTTCAATAGATCAGCTAACATGTAAAGTCAGGAAAACATTAAATCTACAGATCACCCCAAAGCCTCATTTTATCCTTACGACCCTAGAAATCTCCTAGGAAAGCCACAAACAAGGAAAACAAGTGGCTCCGGGGTGCCCTGCCTCCTGTCACTCTGCCTTCTCTCGGGTTAGGATGTGAGTGAGCAATGAAATGACCCTGGGACCAGGAGGGGGTAAGGAAACGAAGGGTGTGGCTGGCCCAGAAGTGGGGATAACAATTTGTGAAATACTAGGAGGTAAATGTCAAAACCCAGTAGAACGCAATGCACTTTGACGTAGAATACAACATCTGAGTCACCATCAACCAGAGTTACAAGACATGTCTGTTTTATCATTGTGGCCACCTTCCAAGTAATGTCCCAATTACTATGCACATATTTGTACTGTAGATGCAAGCTCCTCGTCCCTCAAGATCAAACCATTTTCCCTTCCAGATAAGTAGGGGGACTCTCTAGTCTATGACAAAAGGAGGTAACAGAGACAGAGGCACCAGCCCTGAAAGACAGGCCCCTCGGACGGGGAGGCTCCTGGCCTGCAAAGCCACGGGGCCCTTTGCCAGGTGGGCTTTGCTGATATTCAGCTCATGGAGGGAAAAGCTGGGGCGGCCCGTCACAGGCTGCAGGGCTTGAGAAGGGGCACTGCTGTCTTCTTATTTTTCTTCAGACAGAAAGTTCGAATGCTGAGCTCCCTGGCCCGGGGTTGATCCCTAGGAACCCTGGATGTTGACAGCCCTCAGAAGTACATCTGGGAAACCCAATCCAGAGGCACCAGGAGAAGCCGGCAATGGTCCCACCACAGCAAGTCCCCAGGTGGGGCGGTCAGGGAGGGGCTGTGTGCAGGGGCTAGGGGGACCATACCAGCTGGTGCACACGGGGCACCCACCCGGGCCCATTCATGTACTCAGCTACAGTATGCATAGTGCACCTTGGCTTATTTCCTTGGTCCCAGAAAGAACTAACTCCTGGGATACACACAGTGAAAACATTAAAAATACAGCACAATTTATGCTCACACAAGTCATGAAATTAAACCAAGGGTAACGTCAACCTCTGGCCAGAAAGGATGGTGTCTGGTGATGTCTGTGTTGCCAGCACATGACCTGAGCTGTGGCTGAGCAGAGGCTGGGACAGACCTGGGAGCACGGCCAGCCACACGGAGCAGGAATCCACCAGAGCAGGAAGTCCCATCCCTAGAAGACGCCCATGCGACTGCCCAGGTCTGTGACCTGGAATTCTTAGTCACATACCAACCACCTGATGTCAGAATTCATTCCCGTCTGCCAGACAATTTCTAGCCAGTGTTTCTATGTCATCAGATACAGCTTGGAGCAAGAACTGTAGTCCAGATGACATAAAGATACCTCCTTAAACAATAATACATTTCTTTTTCTAGGAAAATCATGGTGACTCATAGTAATGGCTTGTAAAAGGCTTAAATTCTTTACTGTCTCAACTTGTTGATTCCTCAGTGCCCACTTTAGACACGGGACAAGTTCAGTCTTAAGATATGGGTGAGGAGAGACTTGGATTAAAAAATATCCACAATATAAAGCAAAATATAATCTTCAAACGACAAGAGCAGATACTATTTGGCACCAGCTTTAGACCTTCTTTTCCAAGTTTGTAAGCAAGCAGGCAGCTACTAACCCAGAGCGGTGCATACACGGGTGATAAATAAGATATTCAGCACACAGGTGAGGTGATCCTAACCTGCAGCAGCTCACACAGGTGACCTGATGCTAAGCTACAGAAGAGCCTGCTGTGGGACGGAGCTCAGCTCTGAGGGCTGTAGCACACACTTCTCAGCGGAGAGCTCTCAGCAAGAAATTCAAGTTGTTAACTGGCTGTCATGGCCGATAGTCTCCAGTCTCCCCTAATGGAGTCAGGGGTCCATTAAGCTGTAAAACCAGTGCAATCAGTGTCATCTCCGGGGAGGTGTTACTAATTAGAGAACAACTTGTTGAATTAAATATTCAAACTTCTCTTACAATGAATTGATGCAGTGGCCAGGTCAGATGGCATGACAGTCTCCCCTCTAAGCCCACAGTTCCTCAAAGATGCCTTCGGAAATACATAGATATCCCGTGGAAGAGATATTCTAATGATGTGGATGCCTTGGGCATAAATTCTTAATGTGACCCCGCTCCTTTTCAAGCTCTCGTGATGCCCTTTTTGATGGTAAATGGAAGTTGTTAAGGAAGATTCCGAGGTACATCCCGTGGGTACCAGCACTGTGACCATGCAGGTCAGGAGAATGCATAGGTGGGGCAGGAGACGGTTTGTGGTTAACGGATGCACTGCTTCCTGAAACTGTGATCATTACTGCAGGCTCAGGGCTGCTGCATGATTCAGCTCCTAGACTTCACATTTGTAAGGGGGAAAATATCAAGACAAAAAGATTTCCACAATGCAATGCCTTTCTTTTGGAAAAATCTGAATGGCTTCAACTCGCAGGAGAGTCCTTCATTTGTGCACAGTGAAATAACTGTCTGCACTTGGGCAAGCGTTAGCACACTGACCTGAATTGTTTCAAACATCATGATGTGTCTGCTTCCCATGTCCTGCTGATCCTACTGGTAAAATCTCTGTTTCCATGTGTATGGGCAGTGTTCATAATATAAACTATTTTATGTCCCATGATATTTAGGGCAAGTCTCGCTAGTGGAGCCCACTCTTATCCACGTAGGATAAGCTGGTTCAGAGGGGAGGGAAGCATGTGGATAAGAGCTTTGGCCCGGCTGGCACAGCTCCGTGGTTGAGCATTGACCTATGAACCAGGAGGTCATGGTTAGATTCCCAGTTGCACATGCCCGGGTTGCAGGCTTGATTCCTAGCAGGAAGCGTGCAGGAGGCTGCTGGTCAATGATTCTCATCATTGATGTTTCTCTCTCTCTCTCCCTCTTCCTCTCTGAAATCAATAAAAATATATTTAAAAAAGAGAGAGAGAGAGATCCAGCTCTATGACAGCCAGCCCAGCTCCCAGGACAGCTGGGGCACTGCCACCAGGCTCAGCATCCAGCACATGGAGCTCCACTCTGTGAAAAATATCGCACAGGCCTTCGGCAACCTCCATGGTCTTAGAGGAGAAAACAAGGTATTGCTGGTTCTATCAGAAGATAGTCAGAATGGCTCTGTTTAATGAAAGGTACTTTGTTTATTTACTCCCCGTTGAAATGAAATTCTCTCCACATGAGTGTTAGATAAGCACTGACATAAAATTCCCCAGCATGCCCTCAGGTCACTATTTTAGGCTGAGTCTGTTTAGTTGTAGGGTAGTGGCTGCATTTGGTTTCTCATCAGGCAACTTTCCAAAGAGATAAACATACCCTGGTATTGCCTAGTTTTAAGAAACCAAATAGAACAAGATCCCACATCTCTTGATAAAATGCATTTTGAAGGTGCATTTGTAAATTGAACTTAGCAGTATGTATTGAGCAGTTACTGGTAGTGCTGTGGTGGACATACTGCTGAGAAAAGCATCGGTTCTGCATTTAGGATGCTTGCAGTCTAGCCAGGTCAGAAGACAAGCAGCTGATCTGACTGAGGCAACCAGGACAGGCTTCCTACCAGGTGGCTGTTGAGCTGTCCTTGGAACAGTTCAAACGAGCAAGAGGGCTCCTAAGTGTAAAAGTCCCCACCAGGTAGAGAACTTCAGGTAGAAAACTCCCCACCAGGTGGAGGGCCTCCCGCTGAAACAGTCCATGCTGGTTGCTGGGAATGAAAGCTAGGAAGGCAGCTCAGGGCTCCCACGAAAAGACCCTGGGAAGGTGTGTCGGCCTGATACCGAACAGGAGTCACCAGGCCCCGCCAGGACAGTGAGCGCTCGAGGGCCTTAAGAAGATGGACATGGTGGCAGGATGATAGGAAGGCAGAGACTGCAGATGGAGACCTTGGAAAGCAGGAGCTGTGTGAAAGGACTGAAGGAAGGGGGAGGAAGAGACACTGGGGAGATGGGCTCTGCAGGCCTTGTCGTCAGCCTAAGGTGCCTGGGAGATAAACAGGAACACGAGGAGCTGAGGAGTGATGTCACCTGCAGTGGGTGTGAGAGGCTGTGCGACCTGCAGGGCGTGTGTGGAGCTGTGTGACCTACAGTTGTTTCATCTACGTGTTGTTTTTTTAAAAAAGAGAACAGTTAAATCTTTAAAGCTCCTGAAGAATGTGAGCATCAGAATAAAACACAAGCACAAGGTATAATTTAAGACAACAAAGAAAAATAAATTTCTACCTGTATCAGATTTTACAATTACACTCATTCTCCTTCTTACTGAGTCAAAACTCAAAATTTCCAGCAATTCAAACCTGAAAAATAGATGAAAATTTGTCTTTAGTACCCATCTGGCTCTGTATGTCATAAACTCTGGGTATTTATCAGCCTTTCCACAGAGGAATGTCTGGAGCAGTCTCTCCCCACCATGCCCAGGGCTTTGAAAAGGTCACCTCCATCCATGCCCCACCCCACCTCTGCCTGGAGGGCACCGCTGATAGCAGCTCTCTGGGGTTGGGGGGATGGGGGGAGGGAGAATCTGGAGGTAGGGCAGTTTCCTCCAGACACATGGGAATGTCTGGATTCATGTGACTGGTGATCTGCTCCACGCTGCTGCCACCAGTGCTCATCGGGGACAGAGGGCAGCTGAGGCCGGGCTCTCATCTCACCACTAGGATCCTGGTCTTGGATATCCGCCTCCCACCCCCAGCCTGCATTACAAGTGCTCATGGAGTTTGTGCATCAAAAAAACTATCTATCTTATGTGCTGATTCACCTTCCTAAATTCTGTTGAACACAGATCCACAGGTTGTATTGGAGCTTTTGATCCCTGAGAATAAACCAGTGTCCTTTAAATTCATAAAAGTCATCAGAAGACTCATGATTTCTGTCTGGAGTTTGAAACTTTGAAAACAGCTGAGCCACCGCTGACATTACCTCTGAAAACTCCTCAGGGTCTAGAGACTCCAGCCAGTGGCTCAGAAGTGACTGTGAAACTTCTGTGCTGTCAATCCCCACTCACAAGCTGAGGAAGGGGTTCAGAACTGGCCTCCCCAAGAGGTGCCACTTTGGCAGGTGGGTGGATTACTTTGAGCTGAAGACAATCCAGACGTTGCAGGCTCATGAGAAACTTCTACCTCTTTCTTAAATAATTTAAATTAGGGGCCTTGCCCATAATAAGAGCGATCACCAGCCCTGACCAGGTGGCTCAGTCGGTTGGAGTGTTGTACCATACACCAAAAGGTTGTGGGTTCGAATGTGAATCAGGGCATATACAGGTGCAGAAAGGAGGCAACCAATTGATGTTTTTCTCACACACTCTCCCCCCTCTTTAAATCAATGAAAACAAAACAAGGATTTTAAAAAATAAGAGCTATCACCAGAAATAACTTTTTTTTATCTATCTCTATGGCAAGGTAAACATCTAGTTACTGAATACCTGCTTTTCTTATCATCCTGTGAATGAGCTCCCCTCTGAAGCCCCAAGGCAGGGGTGGGGAACTTTTTTCTCCAAGGTTATCCATAACCTCATTCTCCAGCCATACAACATTATCAGCTTAAAAATTAGCCTGCTGTCTTTGGTCAAACATTTAATTTACTCACGCCTAGTGCCTTGTAAAACAATTCTGTATTACATCACAATATAATGTACAATATTCTTACCTTTCGATGTAATTATCCCTATTTAATATCTCCATGTGGTTATCCTTTAGCCGTAGGTATGTAAAACCAAGTCTGTAGAGGAGAAGGCAAACCCAGTGGTTAATCTGAAATTTTGATATTCCTCTTTCAATAAAATATTTCTGTTTTACATTCTGGTAAAGCTTTCTTTTCGAAAAAGAAATACTCCTGGTAAAACAGAGGAAGTAAACTGAATTATAAACTTAGGAAATTATAATACTGAACTTACCATCTCACAAAAATTCTCCAAGGACCAAATGAATTTCTGACTTACCCTCCTAAGCACCACAGTGGTGAGGCCCATTCTTACTGGTCGGTATTAACAGGTTTCAGAGAGACAGCAGGGGGGTGGACTGGTCCCTGGCTATACTGACCCGGTTTTACTCACTGATCAGTGGGGTTGTTCCATAGAGGTTACACGTCAGAATCAGAAGGACCCTGAGAGACCGTCATTGTCCAGACCAGCTCTCACTTCACTGATGAGGACACCAGCTCTGGAGCAGGCTGCCAGGCAACAACGTCTGCAGAGCCCTTACTCTAACACCCTCCTCCTCCACCGCACACACGTGGAGCCATGGGCTGTTAGGGACATGCCGGGAGTGGGAGCAGGAAGAGTGCGTGGCTAATGACACAGCATGGCGCCATATTGGTAGGAAGGCACCATGGGACCTCGGGGCCCCATCCCGGCAGGAGCTGGGGGGTTGGGGGGCAGCTGAAGGAAAGGCTTCTTGGAAGGTGAGTCTAGAATGACAGGCAGGAGCAGCCTGTCCTCACTTTTGATATCAGTGACTGAATGTGGCTTAATTTCTGAACACACATTTTCCAAGAAGAGAGAAATCTGGCTTTGAGAAGTCTCCTATATGTACGTGTGGATTTATGCACTTAATAATTGACATGATTTACATACTTATGTCACTATTCAAACTGCATGGGAAACATACATTAGTTTAGTCAACAATAAAAACACTCTTCTAATTAGAGGAGAGGTGTTCAACACACACTTATCAATGGCAGCAAAGCGGGAAAATTAGTACCATTTGTGTTAAATTTGAATTGTAAGCTGTGATCATTAGAAGAACATTTCCCTTGACTTGAAATTATGCCATATATCTGGAATATTTAAAGTACTTTTTCAAGTGTTTGCTTAAATGCTGTATGTCATGAGGCAGCAAACACTCCCAATAAAAAGATACTGACGGAGGGAGGGTGCAAGAAGCACACAGACTTAATATGATAGGATACAAAGATAGGGAAGCCAACGGTAAAGAAAACCCCAGCACCCCAGCTTAATTCCTCTTCATGTTGTGTGACTTTGGGAAAAAGTTGCTTGACATCTGTGGGCATCAATTCTTTAGGATGGATGAGGAAGACTTTTCATGAGGGTGTCTAAGGTTGCTTGCATCATTAAAAGCTTGTGATGATTTGGAAAGGCCTCTAACCTTCTTACTGAAGAAGTGAGGAGGAAAAACTACCCATGTAAGACAGTGACAAACACTGGCAGCTGGGACCAAGCTGCTTCTCACGCTGACGGCAGGTTGTGGAGGTCAAGGGGACACTGAGGCGCCGGGGAGAATCTGCCCGTTGCAGATGACAAAGGCAGTACCTGCTCAGCCCACCCCTCAGTAGGCCCCCCAGGCACAGGGGCCTGACTCAGGACAGGTCCAGTGTGAGTCCAGGAGGAGTACATTGTTGGGGTGGAAAAGAACTCCAGGACCAGCTCAGCCCACCCCTCACAGCTGAGACCAGACTCGCGTGCAGCCAGAGACGTACCTCTGGACACCCTCCACTAAGGCCACCTCGTCGGGCGAGGACGATATGTACACACAGGATTTCCCTGAGTCTGGTGACTTCCTGGGCCCGTCCACGTCATCGTCGTCCTTCACCTGGACGGTGTGGCACAGGCAGAGGGCCCGGAAAAACAGCTCTTCTCGCTCCTATAGAAATGCAGGACAGAAACGCACACATCTATGGCATATCGGCTTAAAGGAGGAGGAAACCAAACAGAAGACAATAAACAATAAAGCAGGACATGCAACTCTTAAGGGTTAGGGAGTATTAGTTTTGCCTCCGGTAGTCAGAAGGTGGAGTGTAACTGTGGCTTTTGTTCATTCTTGAGCACTTCCACGGTAGCTACGATCAAGACCAATGGGCTATGAAGACGGAAAGGAAATGAATGTAGTGAGAGGAGGTGACTGGTTCAAGGTCACAAGAGGAGAACACGGCTGGGCGGAGCCTTGGGCCACTGGAGGCTGCCATGCAGGGCCTCCAGGAGCCTGGGTTCCGTGGGGACTCCAGGAAGCTTTCTCAGGGGTTCTGGGATGTCACGGTGGCTGAGGAGGGCCAAGGAGGGCTAGACTTGCATCACATGTGCTAGGCAGGGGAGTCCAGCAAATGGCCAGAGGGTGCAATGCCTGTGGAGCACCTCATGAAGGCCATAGACCACCTGTCCGCTCCTCTCAGACTGGGTGAAATCACCTGAAGCATGTGTGTGTGTGGGCGGTTCCCTTGGTCACAACAGGCGGTCACAGCCCAGCCCACTAAAGCAGCCATCCTTGGTGCCCTCGGGGACACCACACAGGACTCTGCGGTCACCAAGCATTCTGGAATGGTCTCCTGGCTGACCACAGCTGAGGGTCACGGCTGCCTCCTAGAAATGCTGAGATCTGAAGCCACCGCATTTGGTGTATGTGAGTGCATGTCTCTGTGTGTGTGTGAGTGCATTGTATGTGTGGTCTCTACCTGTGTGCACACATATGAGGATATGTGTGTGGGGTATATTTACATGTGCACAGTCTGTGTACATCATATATGCATATGTGAGTATGTGGCATGGGTCTCTGTGTGCATGTCTACGTGCACAGATGTGCATGTGAGCTCGCATGTGTGTGCATGTGGGTTTGGGTGTGAGTGTGAGCACGTGTATAGTACAAGCACATGTGGTATGCAGGTCGCTTTGCTCACAGCTGACCGCTTTCCTGCTCATCCACATTTTTAAAGCTGTTCCTAACATGATGTGACTGGGCAGATTAACTGGTGGGAAATGGTGGCATCTTACCATTCTTCTCGCTCAAGTCACTGGAAGATTCATGTCCTTCCTGGATCCCAGACCAGAGGGGACACCAGGCTACCTTGTGAACTGAGACAATGTGACAGTGTTGGTCCAAAAGGTCAAACACCTACCCTGCCACTGACCCCCGGGGAGGAGTCGATCATGTCGATGCCGGTGGCGCCGGGGAGAACCTGCCCGTTGCAGATGACGTGCGGCACGTAGACGTGGCCCTCGATGCAGCACTCCTTGAACTCCATGTTGTTCTCGGTGAGAGTCCCAGTCTTGTCTGTGAAGATGTACTCCACCTGCGGACAAAGGCGTGGCTGGGGTGCTGGCTAGGCCCCACACGCCCCTCTCCAAGGGGAGGAGGAGCGGCAGGCTGCCTCAGACCCCGGGCAGCTGTGATTCCTAACATCACGGTTTACCCCAAACCTGCCCCTTCACCAGGTACCTGACTTTTTTCAAAGTGAGGATCCACACTAACAATGAATATTTCACAATGTTCCCTCCTCTACAACAAGCCTCTCCACCGATCTCTGGAGCTCCTGTGCCATAAAGTCGTTCTTAGCCTTGCTCTGAGGCAGAATAACTTGCTGCACTGAACACGGCTCTCTGTTTATCTTGTTACAGAAAAATATTTTTTCCTCCGTGAATTTCTCCGGAATGTACAAAATACATCATTTACTATTGCAAAGGAAATGAACCCCATGGAGGTGAAGATATTCTAATACTGAGCCACCAACTTATAATTTGCACATTGCTGACTGAGACAGTACTCCACGAGGGGTGTGGAGTGTCCCAGAGGAATGATTTGAAGGTCAAACTCATGAACAAGCAAAATATCATCTTTTAGTAACAAGTATCCTTGCCCTGAGGAGGTGAAGCAGTATGCAGCTATCAGCGTCTAACCATCTATTTTCAGACCAATGTTTTGGGGCACAGGGAGTGGATTTCAGCTACTAGTTGAAAATAGCTGTTTATAAAAAAAACCTACTCAAAATTTCTTCCTGTAACAAAAGTAACTTAGCATTTATCAAATGCTCTTTCATGCAACAAAAAGGCCGGGGAAAGGTTAGACTGGGGTAGTGGGAAGGCTCCCACTGAAGGCCAGAGGACCAAGGCGAGGTCAGGGGGACAGGCCTCTCCCCAGTATGGGCTTCGCCCCCCCATCCAGGTGATCCCGGGTGACAATGACTCCTGCCCGTGCGGTTCCATTAGACACTGTGATGGGTGCCTCATCTCTGTTATCTCATTCAATCCCCACTGCACTCTGGTGCCTTCATTATGCCCGTTTTACAGATTGAGAAGCTCAGTGTGCACAGTGCTCATGCCACCTGCACCAGGCCATGAAGTCATCAATGTGGAGCAGGATTTCTATGTAGGGATTTTGAACCCTGCAATACATCCAGATATTGAAACTCCCCAGGGTCCCACTTTGCTCGTCTTTAAAATGAGGACAACAGGCTCGGTGTCAGAACTGAAGGAAATCATGGATGAGAGCCCAGTGCAATGCCTATGAAGCAGGTACTCAATACACGTTACCTCACCTTTACCCCTACACCTTGGTTCACAGCATGAGCACCATTTAGGCTACAGATGAGCGTGTCTCATCCAGTTAATGTAATTAATTTTGCATAACTATAACTATAAAAGCACTACCAACTGTCATACAAGTTAAAAACACACACAAACTAACAATTTCGTTGTTGTCTTTCCCCAGTACAGGTTCTATCTCTCTGCACTAATTAAAATGGAAAAGTTGTCATCTGGCCATCTGGATGATTTGCCTGCGTGATAGGAATCATTTAGAATCTAGATACCTGGGAACATAAAATGGAGGGACTCAGCCCTCACAAGATTATGAGACACTTCAGAAGACACTGACCTGTCCTAACTCTTCGTTTAAATCCGAGGTGTTGACCAGAGGCCCTTCGCCCATGTCCTCGTCAAACATTTCTTCATCCCAGGTGATGAAATACGAGCCAAGGAACTTCTGCATCTCCACCGTGACGTACATGGACACGGGGATGATGTAGTTGAACAGAACCATGAAGGCCAGGAAGTCCGTGAACGCCCTGAGAAACTGAGAGAACATCGCGTGATTTCCCACATCCTCACACCAACATCACAGCTATTTAAAGCTTAGGCACAAATCACCCAAGTGCAGATTTTAAGTACAAGTATTTCAAATCCAAAGACACGGCTCATTCAGGGGCTGCAGCGGCCACTGGATGACTTGCCTGTCACTTAATTTTAGTGCTGCAATGGCCTCAGGCCAGCCCGGCCTCTGGGCTGGGGAGGGGGAAGGATTAAGTCACCTGTTAGATAGTCGTTTTGCCAGGAGACAGGAGGCCTCCCAGCTGAGAGCCAGTAGGAAACTTTACATTGGGAGTATCCCAAGTTTCCTTTGAGACTCTGACAAATGACCAACTGACTCTGTAATAACCCACAGATGCCAAAAACATCAGTCTGATACAAAGATTTTTCTATATAGTCTGTTCTTATCTCTAAGCCATTTAGTTTTATGGGAGGCCCAATTAAACACAGGAAAGAAGTAGGGACCCTAGTCTGGATTTGCATAAATCCTAGTCTGGACGCAGTGGGCCCTGGTCTGGATTGGTTCCACACCTGCTCTGGACGCAGTGGGCTCTGGTCTGGGATTTGTTCCAGACCTGCTCTGGACGCAGTGGGCCCTGGTCTGGATTGGCTCCACACCTGCTCTGGACGCAGTGGGCCCTGGCATGGATCTGTACTAGACCTGCTCTGGACGCAGTGGGCCCTGGTCTGGGATTTGTTCCAGACCTGCTCTGGACGCAGTGGGCCCACTCCTGGTTGGAGTTTACACTCAGCTCTGGCCTGCACTGAGTAGATACTGGTCTGGATTTGCACACAACTCCACTCTATACTGAGTGGACACTGGTATAGAGTTGCACATGGCTCAGGTCTGGACTCACTGGGCCCAACCAGAAAACTATACTGTTTTAAGTAGAAGAGGTTCGATCAAATTATTTTAATATACTGGTTTTGGGCAAAATACTTTTGATAAACATTTCTCATTTGAAAAATGAAAGTAATTCTTACCCTAGTTTCCATATAATTGTCTCTTTTTTGTCCACAGACGTACCACAAGTAAGTACCATTTACTGCACAATCATTAATGAGCATTCACTGAGCATCCTCTAAGTATAGACACTGCTCTGGGTTCTGGAAACACCAAAAGCATTTAAGGCGCATCCATATGAATGTACTATGGGAACTAATACCTTTCCAGACTTGGATATTCAAATCCAAAGAAAGCAAAAGCAACCAGTATCTGCAGCTAGAGAGGCAACCAATGCTTTCCATATCGGTGCATGCACTTATTATAAAGATTGGATCAACCGCAACTTCATCATGTTAACACATTTTCACAGCAGCCGCCCACAGGGCGTTGTTGATCACTGCAAAGGAAGTCAGTGTCCATACCAGGTTCCTCTGTCTTTCTGCTTCGGTTTTCTGATTATACCACGGCTCATCTCGGGATGGTTCACTCTGCCACACGTACTTCAGGACAGTATTTATCAGCGCTTTGCTGATGAGAATGCAGAGGTACACTATGAGGAACACATTCATTGATCTAAAACACAAGAGGTAACGGTTACTTAGTCAGTGCTCCCTGAAGAATTGCGAGCTGCACACCTGTGTGTCGAGGTGAACACATTGTGACAAAACAGATCAGGAATAAATGGCACAGCAATGAGAGCCCTTAGAAGACCCCTCTCCCAATCCACTGACAGTGAAAATAACGTACGCTCATTTCTGAGTCTCCTCCATGGCCACTGGCGTGTGATTCTAGACACCACAAGGGGAACAGCTCAGTAAAGGCAAGTTTGTAAACAGGAGAGAGACTCCACACAACCGCGTTGCTGACCCAGGTCTCTGTATGGTCTAGGACTCTATCATTTAAAGAACATCCAGAAATAAATTTCTTCTACCTATAAGCATCAACCAATGAGTTCTGAATTTAGAGCAGACCACCAGGAAGGGAGGAGGGAAGGAGGGAAGGCAACAAAGAAAGAAATGCCCTCTGCGTCAGAATAACGTTCAATCTGTAGCCAAGGTCTCAGCAGACCTCATGAAGAAGAGGTGATTTTCCAAAACCTATTTCTGAAACCTATTTGTCAGTGTAGACATCTGGAAACAAAGCGTTCTTGCTTAGGAGCCAAGTCTGCATTTTGGTATTTGATGAGGCCAGAGATAGACAGGGACCCAGGATCGCATTTCAAGACTGGCATTCTGAGAGGGGGCAGGAGGCACCGACAGTCTTCCCCCCCAAACCTGAGAGTAGCACACATCTCTCTGTTAAAAAAATTGTAACCGCTCAGTGGCCCACTTCAAGTTGAGGATACACTTTAACAAGAGGCAAAGACGGAAAAAATCTGGGCCACATTTTCTTACAAATTCAACTCTCTCCTTGACGTATTTTTACAAAAATTTTATGGTTTAATAAAAAGAAGACTCTGTTCTCCCTGCTAATGCTTTGCTCAGGAAAACATGTGGTTTCAACACCCCAAATTAAAAATGACCCAACTTTGACTTTTTCAGGAAATGATGCGAGGAACTGTTGGGCAACTGCAAATGACTTCAAACTGGGACTTTGGGGTGTCCGGGGTGTCCACATGAGGGAGCCACATGGGCTGAAGGTGTGTGACCATTCACATCCCCCCCAAAATAAGACAGTCGATCTAAGTAATCAGCTCCACTGTCCATCTAGACACCATGAAGGAATTGCTAATCAGGCCAAGAGAAAAGTGTTTTCATATCTACTGTGGTTTGGTCTCCTAAGTCACAGATTTTTACCCACTTCACACAATGGGGACTGAACCTTACTTTTCTACAGCGGATCGTTTCTGGGATTTTGATTGATAATTTAATGCCATCTTGGTTTCCATGCCCGTATAAATAGCAACACCTGTAAAGTAGAGAATAAATGTCAGAACAGTAACACAACTGTATTTGCCTTTACATAGTAAGTTACACACAGCTATGGTGAAAATGGAATTTGGGGTAAAGGGAATTATATTTTTTATTTCACTAGGCAAGCTAGCTGTTCATAAACAGAGTCACACAATAGGGTTCTTTAGACTAAAGAAGTACTTTTTTAAAAAAATTTCCTGCAACAGAGAACAATCTGTATTTTTTATAAAGCTCATTTTAATAATTTGGGTTTTCCCACAAAAAGGTACAGCAATTTTAATTAAAAATTTATTTTAATTAAAACATAAAAAATAACCCACACAGAAATGGGAGATACTAGTAAAGAAATAAAGTCACTAAAAAAATATTGTTACAAAATACACTGTGTGGATTCTTTCATGGATTAACTTTGTTTCTGAGTCAAAATCTGTAGGCACGTAATATATAAGCAATATCCTCAGATGTCACTGCTTTATGGATTGCAGTTATACATCAATAGTGCTTTTCTTAGTGATGCAGAATTATTGCTGTCATCAAGTCTACAGTACTTCAAAGTACAGAAGATGCTTTCATGGTACCACTATTGTAATTACTTAACATACCCTTAACTTTAGAGGCTATGATTAATAATTCACTAATTAAAATATTTACCAAAGATTTTCTCAGTGTTCTTTAGTGTGGCTCCTCTAAGAAGCACGTTTTCCGATCCTAATGGCCTGTAAAGACAAGAATGACCAGAAACAGGGCAATGGAGAAACCATAGTGAAAGGCATGCTACAAGGTGAAAGTTAACTCACTTGCCTAACAGACTTCATGGGAAGAGGAAGTCGTTTTAAATGTAGATTTGCTTATATTCGGATGAGAAAAGTCAGCCTGGGTCCATGGAACAGTGTGTGTGACCCCTGCCTGCCGGAGGTTAAGAACCCGCTCTGATGGAAGAATTTTGCAGAGTTCTAGCTCTGCGAGCACCTGCTCTCCTGGTGCGGCACATGTCAGCAGGCTCCCAGACCTACCGAGCCAGGTCTGAACATTTTAACAACATTCTATTAGCGATCGCTTGTGAGGGTGGTGGGCTGACAAGTGGGGTCCCTGCACCAGTGCCATCAGCAGCACCGGACAACTTGCCTGAAGAGTCACCTCGATGGACTGAATCAGAAACCTGCTCCTAACAGGTATCAGGTTTCAGGACCCCTGGACGGGAGGACCCCAAATGTTCTGGAAAAGCGAAAGGGTGGTGCCTCTGAGTCATGTGGCATCAAGCCACTTCTATCACGTCCTGTGTCTATCACTCAGTGTGTCATGGAGGCATGGAACAGACTGACATACCTCGATGTGGGGTTGGGGGTAGGAGAAGAGATAAACCAAAGAACTTATATATTTATAGGCATAGCCCATGGATATGAGCAATAGGGTAGTGAAGACCGGTAGGGGCTAGGAGGAGGGGAGGGAAGGGGGGAATGGGATATATCTGTAATACTATCAACAATAATAATATATTAAAAAATAAATAAAGGTGAAGGCTGGGATACTCTGCGTGCCTTTATAAACACTGGCAGTCAAGTCCACAAAGCCGTCTACATGCAGGTGGCTGTAAATCTGGAACAATCCATGCATTTGCTACTTTGGGGAGAAACGGGCAACAACCAAGGAATTTAAAAAGCGCGCATTAAGAACAAGCACTGCCCTACACTCAACACTCAACAGGGAGCGACGGACAGCATCTCTGCCTCCCGGAGGTTCACATTCCAGCAGTTCCCCTTGTTGATGGAGTAATCGTTTCTTCTCGTTTCCCAAGAGGAAAAGGAAAGCATGAAGCAGAATTCAACTTTACACAGTTTGCTATTGTCAGCATTCTCATCATTTTCTTTGGAAGGGAAAGAGTTGGAAGCATTTGCTGAAGTTTGCTTTTTACTCCATCAGTGTCTTTAATTTCCTTTAACCATGGAATGTTGAGAACCTAGTGAATGCTATACACCTCAAATGTGTGCAGTGTATTTAGCTGATACAGCTCAGGACTGTGTCCAGCTGAAGACGAGAAAGAGGGGGCTGCTGAGAGGGAAGAGTTGGCTGGGACACACTTGACCTGACGTGTCTGCCCAGGGCTGCCCGAGGGTCTCAGCACTCGCCCCTCAGCCTGGCAGCCACCTTGAGAGCCTCCAGGGCTGAGTACTTGCTGCGGTCTGGCTGTTAGAAGCATTGTCGGCCTCTGTGAGCTACGCTAACAATAATTCACGTGGAGCGTGCTCATGAAAACAAATGGCCCCTTTAAAAAGTGGCTCTGGGAAGTCTAAAAATAATTTACTTTAAAAAGTACTTTGCTTCCAGTTTGGACAGGAGGATGAAGAAATATGACCCTGAGTGGATTAAGAATTTAGATATATAATTCATAACTGTCCACACCACAAACTTATAAACATCGTTAAGTACCCAAATATTAAGAGTCTGCTGAATAGTATAATGCATAAAAAGCTAAACTAGAATTGCTATCAAAATACAAAATGGATTAGTAATAATCTTCCCAAGATGCTTGGCATTAAACTTCGTCTAAACAGAAAGCATGAAAAGCCTGCAGTGTTTACTTTGTCTGATTCATTACATCAGCAATATGAATAAATAGTAATCTATTACTTGTTCAAACAGTAATTCTCACAAGACACAGAAATACAGGTCACTTTTCCAAACTAACCAGGAATTAGCTGCAGACTAGTATCTATTTAGGAAAGACCGAGCAATGCCTCCATCAATTTTGAAAACTGCCCTAGCCAGTTTGGCTCAGTGGGAAGAGCGTCTGCCTGTGGACTGAGGGGTCCCAGATTAGAGTCCGGTCGGGGGCACATGCCTGGGTTGCGGGTTCAATCCCCAGTGTGGGAGTTGCAGGAGGCAGCCAATCAATGATTCTCACTCATCATCGATGTTTCTCTCTCTCTCTCTCTCCTTCTCCATTCCTCTCTGAGGTCAATAAAAATATATTTTTTTAAAAATTCTGAAAGCTACCAACTAACCAGCAGATAAATAATGATGAAAACATGCTAAGAAGTGCACAAATTGTTTCCTTTAAACAAATAGTTTCAGGAGCTTATAAGGAGATAAGCCCCAACGAATTATATTTCAGTAACTTATTATTTCGTGGCAGTTTCCCATTGAGTTTATTTCTACTTATGAGCAACTTTAAAAAAAAAAAAATACACAAAGTGCCCTGACGGGTTTTGGCTCAGTGGATAGAGCATCGGCCTGCGGACTCAAGGGTCCCAGGTTTGACTCTGGTCAAGGGCATGTACCTTGGTTGCGGGCACATCCCCAGTGGGGAGTGTGCAGGAGGCAGCTGATCGATGTTTCTCTCTCATTGATGTTTCTAGCTCTCTATCCCTCTCCCTTCCTCTAAAAAAATTTTAAAAAAAAACAACATAAAGTACTACCAGGATATTGGCAACTTGGAGACTGCTTAAATCTGGGGGTGGGGGGGGAGGGGGAATAATTTCTCTAACAGGTGAGATTTATAAAAAAGGTCAACTCCTAAACCCACTTAAAGTCAATTTCCTAAACTGTAGATCTCGAATACCTTAGCACCAATGAACTGCCAGGATCCTGAAACAATGTCCAGATAAAACATCCACAGGCCTGAGGAGCAGACACAATACAGACCCAGAGATGTGGGCTGGATGTTAACATCACACTGGTCCTGACCACAGGCGGTGAGCACATCCCCCTGTGACCTACACAGGCCTCAGCAATGCCCGGCAACAGGTGGATGTGAGCCTGAGACAGGCCCTTGTGAGGTACATCCCCTTAAGTCAGCGGTTCTCACCCTGTGGGTCGCGACCCCTTTGGGGGTCGAACGACCCTTTCACAGGGGTCGCCTAAGACCATTGGAAAACACATATATAATTACATATTGTTTTTAGTAGCAAAATTACAGTTATGAAGTAGCAACGAAAATAATTTTATGGTTGGGGGTCACCACAACATGAGGAACTGTCTTAAAGGGTCGCGGCATTAGGAAGGTTGAGAACCACTGCCTTAAGTCTAGATGAAATCCAGAGCCAAAACCATACCCCAGTAACGATTATGGGTAGATTCATACATTCCAATAAAAGGGCTTCCAAACCAGAAATCTTTCAACTTCCCAGTTGACAACATACTTGTCTATAAATTCTGAAAAGGAATTTCTTTTTTTTTTTTTTTAATTGATTTCAGAGAAGAGAGGGGGAAAGAGAGATAGAAACATCAACGATGAGAGAGAATCATTGATTGGCTGCCCCCTGCATTTTCCACATTGGGGATCGAGCTGTGACCTCCTGGTTCATAGGTCGACAGTCAACCACTGAGCCATGCTGGCTGGGCTGAAAAGGAATTTCTTTTCTTTTTTTAAATTTTTATTATTTTCTTAAATCCTCACCCGAGGATATTTTTCCATTGATTTTTAGAGAGAGTGGAAGAGAGAGGGAAAGACAGAAAGAAACACTGATGTGAGAGAAACACAATGATTGGTTGTCTCCAGCAGGAGCCCTGACCAACGCCCAGGCTGGGGAGGAGCTTGCAAGTGCAGTACATGCCCTTGACCGAATCAAACCCCAACCCTTGGGTCTGCAGCCAACGCTCTGAGCCAAACTGGCTAGAACTGAAAAGGAATTTCTAATGGGGGAAACCGCACCCTCTCCTCTGCTTGGGAACTGTTAGATGGGCTCCTGACCCTTCTGGGCTGTGAGACCCTCAGCAGAGTCTTGTGAGAGAACATTTCCCATGAGCGTCGTTCATTTGTTCACACATATAGCTGTATACTCAAGAGAAATCTGAAAACACTACAACCTAGACTTCTGGAAACGCCTAATTCTACTTTCAAAACCCAATAGAACAACAACACTAAAAAACTCTTATCAGTAAAAAAAAATGCACTTGTAATTTAAAAGTAAAGAGATGAAAGTCTCCAAATTTGTTTAAGAGAAGCACATCGCCTCACCTCACCACGGGGTCATTCTGATCATTGTAAACATTTATTCGGCCCACAAACCTGGCAACAGAAAAGTCAGGTTAGTGGCACAGCAGCAACACGGGGGTGGGGGACCCTGCGGGGAAGAGGCAGACCGGAAGTGCCCAGGCTTACACACCTGCCTTCCTGTTTCTACGAAAGGAGGAATGTGTGCTCACTACCTGGGATTCTTTACCCAAAGGCACATCTGTGAGTAGCTAAACCACTCTACCTTCCCCCTCTTTCTTAGTTTACTTTCTGTTCTTATTATCCCAGGACTTAAAT
The DNA here is from genome assembly GCF_000412655.1 of Myotis brandtii. Classification (NCBI taxonomy): domain Eukaryota; kingdom Metazoa; phylum Chordata; class Mammalia; order Chiroptera; family Vespertilionidae; genus Myotis; species Myotis brandtii. Next base: position 602,481 of record NW_005371371.1, read on the forward strand.
GATTTTCCTTAAAATCACTTCCTCAAAGTAGAAAAAAATTATTTTTTCTGCAACAAATTTAGTTTCATTAAGCCACTTCTAATGTTTGCATAAGTAGCTATAGATTTAAATGTTGTCGGACTCTGAAAATATATAAGTAACCTATTTTTAACTCAGTCTTAACTTTAAAGCAGTGATTGATGTTCTCTTTCCAAACCCCCAGGCCAGTAGACTATTTGGGGTGGAGAGCAAGAACAGCATTTAGGCGATAAAGAGATACTCGTGGGGAGCACAGATCTCACCTGTAGAGGTCGGGCTGGGGCTGCTCGCACTCAATGGTAGCGTGGAGGCCATCTATCTCTTCTTCTGTTTGAAATCCCTTTGTGTCTTGAACTGCATAATGTGTCTGCAGATGGACAAGAAATGTGAATTCACAACAAAATGAACAACACAAACCTGGCAGCCAATGCCTCCAATCCCAGGGCAGCATTGACGACCAATTTTTTGTGCATATAAATAAGACCGATGACAATGCCTGGCTAGCATATGAGAAAAGTATAATAAAGAGTTTGAAAACAGTAAAAGTTATAGATTTATAGATTACTGCTGTTTTTCTTGTATCTATTAGGTGCCAGAAAGTTCTTCCATTCTTACCCAGTTTCCTCAACTTAAAACTAATAACAGTGTTGAAAATTCTTCTTCAAAATTAGACACCTCGATTTATCTGTCATGGTGGTGACTATCAATTAGGAAACAAATTTAAGAGCTAAAATATTCCTTTTTGTTTATATAACATCCTATTGATTATAGCAGGGGTGGGGAAGCTTTTTCCTGCCAAGGGCCATTTGAATATTTATAACAACGTTCACTGAATATAAATTTATGTTGCTATGAAAAAAGCTCCTAGATTTATTGCATTTCGAGTCCCGCCTGGGGTTGCCTAGGCAGGGCCAGACCAAATGATTTCACGGGCCTCATGTGGCCCACGGGAGACGTTCCCCACCCCTGGCTTACAGAGAGCTGTCATCAGCATCAGGAACTGCCCTCGCCTGACACAGGAGAATGTAAGCTTTCTGCATAGCTACTCACTTGCCCCCGTCCCCCTACTCACTTGGCTCCTCGAACCTGAATGTTCATCAGAATCGCCACAGAGGGCTTGTAAGGCACTGATTCCTGGACCCCACCGGGGATCATGTTAGAAATGCAATTCTCAGGCCCCATCCCAGCTTTCTGATGCCAAGGGTCTGGAGTGGGGCCCGAGGCCTGCATTTTTAACATGATCCTACCTGATGCCTAAGCTGCTGGGCTGGGACCCCGTTTGGAGACCATGGGGCCAAACGGTATTAGTAAGCATGGACAGACAGGTGGGCTCGCCTTGGGAGGAGAGAGGAAAGAAACACTCGTGCATGAGGGCCTGGTGAAGGAGAACACACCGCTATGTCTCCTCTTATCTGTCTCTCTAATGATCAAGTGCTAGACACATAAAATGTTCAATAAATCAAAACTAACAGGAGATATGATCACAGCAACCGTAGCAGGATTTGTAACATTTCAGGGCATTTATTGTGTATCGAACACTTCGGGAAAATTTCTAGTTATGTCTCACAGGCGCCCCTAGAAGACAGGTTTGTCCCTGTTTTATGGATGGGGAAACTCCAGGGAGGCCAGGTCTGCCACGGTCATGAGTAATGAATGTGACCAGCGCAGGAGTCCCACTCCCCAATCTCCTTTTAAGCAAAGGGCTCAGATCTAGCCAGCCACCCAAGCCAAACCCAATGCACAGAAATGACGCCAGAGGGCACACATTCAAGGTGCTGAGCACACCACGCCAAAGGTCAAAGTAAAATGTGGACTCGAGTGAAATTTTACCTGAGAAGAGTGATACACCTAGAGCCCTGCAGCATCTGTTCACAGCGATGCTGAGACCTCTGTGAGCAGCCACATCCCTCCCGGGAGAGGGGTGGAGCGGGCAGCCCACTGCCCACAGTGAGGGTGTGGGTGGCTCACTTGTTTTGTTTATTTATTACAGTGTATTCATCCAGCACTTGATTATTAGAGAGGAAGACACGAGGAGAGTTAGAGGTGTTTCCTGTCAGAAAGGACCGGCACATAAACTCCTCACGCTCCAGAGACCGGTGGCAGGTTACAATAAACACCTGAAACCCAACCCCAGGGATTTCCATTCCCAGAATCACTGTTGCTCACAACGGCTTGTGCCAGAAAGTCAACTCTGTTGGGATGTGCTACGTAGAAAATGTGAAAGTAAATGCCGAAAACCCTCCACAGGGCTTTGCACAATGATACTATGAATTATCCTTAAAAGATTAGCACATTCTTTAGGGTTTTGCAAAAAAAAATTTCTCTTTCTCATCCTAGAAATTGCCTATATTCATAGGTATCGTTTAAGCATCGTGTTTTAGAGTTGCAATTTTGTGACCTAATGCCTTGATTCCGTTGAGATATACTCACTCTTATAAACTCCTTGGAAGCTTCCAGATTTTTTAAATAATGAAAACCTTAAAATTAATAGTGATATGTTCTATTCTCTCGTGATTGTTAATTAAAATTTGTAGCATCAGCTACCAGTACAGAATTCCATACTGAATGTAAGAAATTAATTATAACCTCAGATATTTATTAAAATATTTTAACAAAAAGACACTCATTGAAGTAACAGTGAGTGCGGCAAAAATCTAGACTCATGTGGGACTTTTCACATAATTCCAGGGTAGTAAAGACACTAATTCTGACTGGTGAAATGAAAACTTTCAAAATTTCAGCAATCAATTCATTACATCCTTTGGTACCTCTGCTAAAGGACACAACTACATAAATAACATGAAGTTATTTCTGTTAACTCAATGGTTGGATGTTATGAATACCAAGGGTGGAAAGAAAAAAGTAGAAAACAGAAAGAAACAAAAGTCAAAAAACAATCTGGCCAGCACAAGTCCCTGGGTTTCCACTAAAAACTGGATTTCCAAACATGATGTAGCTTCTAGCCCCGCAAGCACAGCTGGGGAAGGAAGGGGAGGCTGCACAGGATCTCCAACAAAAGGCACGTTACTTTGTGACTCGACTCTCCATCTAAGCTGGTGGTTGTCACGTGGCAGGTCCCATCTCCCCGGCTGCTGGACAGGAAGATCAAGTCACAGGGGAAGGACTCATCCTCCTTGACCATGACGATGTCCCCAACCTGCAGGACAGACAGACAGACAGTGCCATCAAATGAACTCTGCCACTGTGCAGCAAGATTTCCTTTTTCCTAATGTGCCAGTCGATACTCACTGATACCATTATGGTGTTTGTTTACCGGAGGATATATGGATGCTAATGTGACTCTAGAGAAAGATCATTTCCCAGGCATTTTGCCCAAACGGACGACAGACCAAGTGAGGTTTCAATGTACCAATTTTAGATCTGAGAAGCATCAAAGTGCATTACGATTGAGTATTTTGCAATGGAAACACAAACATCCATAACAGGATTATCCTTGATTCAGCCCAAAAGGATGAGTTCTAGTGTTTCATTAATGGGTCCAAGTGGGAATTATCCTTGGAGGAAGACGCTGACTTAAAACAAAGTGTCCCATAAACCAGGTAGGAGAGTTCTAAATGCTGGCAGAACAACAGAACCAAGACACTGTCCAGATCACTCAAGCGGGACTAAGAAGAACGCAGAAGTGGCAATCACCTTAAAAAAACTAGAGCAAAAAAGAGCCACAGAACGTCTGTCATACAGATTTTTAAATAAGATGAAACATCCCACTTTTTGTGTCATCACCAACCAAGACATCTAAATGACCTCCCAGAAAGGCCCCTTTTCTCTGATTGTGACTTCAGACTTTGTGTCAGGAAGGCAAATGACCATTAATATCAAGGCGACTAGCCAGAGGGTTCAAATCCTTCCAAGCGCCTGGATGTTCCTGCTGCCACTGCAGGTGCTTCCAGAATCAGGACATCAGCGTGCTTCTGCCTGCACTGTAAGTGCAGTTCCCTGTCACACTCCATTACTGCCCCAACTGAGTGTCTGAGAACTTCACATTGGAGGGTTATTCCTCAAATAGACCTTTGTGTTCAGTGAAATCCCTATAGAAAATCCCAGCAAAGATTTTTGTAGACACAGATGGGCTTATGCTAAAAGTTAGGTGGAAAGGTGTAGGCCTAGAATAGCTACAACAATCCTGACCAAGAAGAATGAAGGGCGGGAGTCACTCTGCGGATGTGAAGGCTTTCTATGCAGCTGTGGCAGCCAGGATGTGCTGGTACTGGCAGAGGACGGGCACAAAGAGCAATGAAACAGAGCAGAGCACAGTGAGACTGAGCCACACAAATAGCTTCCGACTAACTAACTTCAACAAAAGTACAAAAACAATTCAACGGAGAAGGAACAGCCTTTCCGTCAAATGATAGTAGAACAATTGGGCAATGATAGGCAAAAAACAAAAAAAAAAAGGAAACTTTGCCCTAAACCTCACATTTTATGTGAAAATTAATTCCAAATGGAACATGAATTTAAATGTAAAACATAAAACTGTTAGAAAAAAGTGCAGAACATCTGTGGGCTCCAAGTTAGGCAAAGAGCTCTTAATCGTTTTTAAATAATATATTTTTATTGATTTTTAGAAAGACAGGAAGGGAGAGAGATAGAGAGATAGAAACAGTGGTAAGAGAGAAATATTATCTATCAGTTGCCTCCTGCATGCCCTGCTCTAGGGATGGAGCAGGCAACCCAGGCATGTGCCCTGATTGGGAATTGAACCAACAACCTCTTGGTTCTTGGGGTGACACTCAACCGCTGAGCAACACCGACCGGCCAGAGCTCTTAATCTTGACACTAAAAGCATGATCCATAAAAGGGAAAAAAAATCAATAAATTGGACTTCATCAAAATTTTATTTTTATTT
>NW_005371371.1:608681-687926 GCF_000412655.1 Myotis brandtii
ATATACATATACATATACATATACATATATATGTCTAATATGCAAAGTGTCCCCAGGGGAGTTCGACTGGGAGTTCTATCACTCACTATGATGTGCGCTGACCACCAGGGGGTGGCGCAGAACGACGAAAGGCCCCGGCTGGCAGCTGGTAGCTGGGGAAGGGAGGCCCCGATTGGCCCTGATTGCCGGCCAGGCCCAGGGACCCTACCCATGCACGAATTTCGTGCCCCGGGCCTCTAGTAGTCAATAATATTGTATAGGCTTATTGGGGTGATCAATCTGTAAGCTAAATGAATGTCATGCACCGGAAACTAATATTGTATATTAATTGTAATTGAAAAATAGTTTAATAGAAAAAAGTTCAGAAGACTTTGCAAGGGAAATAGAGTTGTTCAAGGAAATTGCATTTAGGACATGGGGTCTAAAGGAACCTGTTAACACTGTTCCCATGGCTGTGAGGCCCTGCTCCCAGACCCTCACCTCTCTGACCCCATGACCACTAGAAAAACATCATCAATAGAGACTAACTGAATTCAAATTACTAAAACACATGGACAGTAAAATTTATAAGGCAAAGAAAATACAGCCCTGGCCAGTGTGGCTCGGTTGAGTGTTGTCCCATGTACCAAAAGGTTGCCAGTTCCATTCCCAGTGAGGGCACATGCCCAGGTTGTGGGTTTGACCTTGGTCAGGGTGCGTACAGGAGAAAGCTGATTGATGTTTCTCTCTCACATCAATGTTTCTCTTTTTCTCTCTCCCTCTTCCTTCCTCTCTCTCTCTCTCTCTCTCTCTCTCTCTCAAATCCATAAAAACATATTTTAAAAAATACATACAATAGTGGGTATAATACACATAACAAAGGTGGACCCCATGCCAATGACATGTGAACAGGCCTCCTGATGTGTTCTTGTATCCTGGACTCGGCCCTTTTCCAAACACCACGACCCCCAGGCTGACTGGGCTATCCCTCTTCAGGGCTGTGCCTGGAAGTGGAGGCCCACTTTCCTGTCGCTTTGCATGAAAGCTGGCAACGATCCTTTTCTGCAACTTCCTGAGAACCCCACCACGACTTCTGGCCAGGAAAGCAGCCCAGAGAGCCAGTGGAGCTGTCAGGCAAGGAGGGAAGGAGGGTGGAGGAGAGGCCTGGGCGGAGCGACAAGGACAGGAGAAGGTGACAGGAGGTTCACAGCTAAACAAGACTCCAGGACAAACTGTAAAGATTATACTAGTACTTATCGTTTGTACACATACAGGTGCTCTAAACAGATGTAAGTCTGAATGCAATCCACTTCAGTCAAACACACATTTAAAGATAAAAAATTACATGTTACATTAACAATTCATTGGAGAAAAAATTAAAATAAAACTTTCAGTGAGGTTTCAGACTCAATTTCCATAATTTCTAACTAGTGAAGATGATAGTCACATGAACTTTGGGATGTTCTAAATCAGATTTTCTAAAAGTGTTTAAAGCTTTCCTTGTCTTGACTGGTTAGTAAGTATGATCCAGCGATTTTCAATTGGTGAGCCGCAAGAATTTTGAAAACATGCAACACCTATTTTATTTAGTCAGGGGCACTGACCTCTCTTCCCTTAGGTTGTCAAATAAAAAATGACAACAGCCAACACAACAATAGCCACCTGGTGAGAATGAATCAAAATTATACCTACATTTTTTTGTCAAATCAGCAAAAAACATATTTTTGGTGTGCCACAGAATTTTAGTAATTGCAAAAGGTTGAAAATCACTGTTATCTATAATAATAAAAGGGTAATATGCTAATTAGACTGGATGTCTTCCAGACGTCATTCCGAATGTCCTTCCTGACGAAGCTGGGGCCAAAGGGAAGACAGCCTGGGTCCTGGGTGCCTGCCGGTAGCTGGAGGAGGGAAGCCGGTGCCAGCAGCCGGGGGAAGGAAGGCCTACTCTTGCACGAATTTTTGTGCATCGGGCCTCTAGTAATCTCATAAACTTCAAGTAACCCTGTTGGGGCTACTGACAGTGGGAGAGGCTGTTAGGGGTTGAGGATGGAGGACAAGGTGTATATTGGAAATTTCTGTACCTTCTGTTCAATTTTGCTGTGAACCTAGTGAAGTTCATGTTAATAAGAATTTGCCTTGTTCTAAAACAGGTTTTCTAAGAGTGTTTAGAGCTTTCCTTATCTTGACTGGTTAGTGATTATGATCCTGCTCTAAAAGTTGTTTATTAAAACTTTAAAAACAAATAAGTTAAAAAAAAGAAAGTAGTGATAGGAGTTTGCTTGAAATATTAGGGGAAGAGGTTGGGCCTATCCTATATAACAAAAGCCTAATATACTAAGTGTCTGGTCGTCCAGTCAACCAATCAAAGCGTAATATGCTAATGATATGCTAAGGCTGCTCAACTGCTCACTATGACATGCACTGACCACCAGGGGGCAGACAGTCGACCAGCTGCTATGACGTGCACTGACCACCAGAGGGCAGACGCTCCGACCAGTAGGTGAGCTTGTTGCTGGGGTCTGGCCGATAGGGACTGAGCAAGACGGGCTGGACACGCCCTGGAGCCCTCCCGCGGTCCCTCCCTGGCTGGCCAACCTCCTGTGTCCCTCCCTGGCCCTGATCGTGCACCGGTGGGGTTCCTCGGCCTGGCCTGCACCCTCTCGCAATCCCGGACCCCTCGGGGGATGTCAGAGAGCCAGTTTCCTCCTGATCCCGCAGGTCAGGCCGAGGGACCCCACTGGTGCACAAATTCATGCACTGGGCCTCTGGTACCTAATAAAAACACCTGTTACACTCTTATTGTTGTTTTAAGTTGTTATTGGCTTTACTCCAATTAAGAGTGTCAGTTATTACTTACTCTCAGCTTTCGGCTCTGCTTCCGAACCAGCTTGCCATGCTGGATGAAATGAACAGGGCACTGGTTCATGGCATTATCTGCTTTATGGCGAAGCCAGTCTTCATAGCCCTGAAAAAAAAGAGAAAAAATTCCATGTGACAAGTGAGAGAAACATGGAGGTCTCTCAGCTCTAGGCCAATCCTTTTGGACTTCGTTGAGATGGGCCATGACAGTGAGTACGGTACAGCCAGCCTTGGCCCATTGCACAAGTGAGGTGGCCAGGAGCCCTGGGGCCCTCGAGCTCCCAGCTGTGTCCATGAGAAGGACAAATGTGGCCTCAGAACCACCAGAAATCACCTTTTATTTTCCTTGACCTCAAATCCAAAACACACCTATTGGCAAATCCTGGCATTTTCCCCTCAAATGGATCCTAAATCTTCCACTTCTTCATGTCCTCTGGCCATCGTGCTGGTCAAGGTCCCAGCCTTCTTGGACCCTAGAAGAAGGGCCCTCCCAAACTGAACAGGGACATGACTGGCCCTGTCACTGCTGGGAGCCCCAGCTCTACACCATCTAATGGGGCTTTCCCAAACTTTCTCCCATCTAGACATGTGTGGAATGGCCATTCTCGAGTCCCCTGTGGTGACACACCAGGTGGCTCAAGCAGGGCCCTGGTGTGGGGCCCCAGAGGGGCCAGGACCTGCTCACGGCCTGAGGTCTGGGGCAGAGTCTTCTGGTTCCCCTTCTATTGCACTCGCCTGGTTTTAGTCCAAGTGTATGTATCAGAGAAGCCCCCGCCACTGACACTGTGATGCCCTAGAGTGCACATGTGGGCTTATGTGTATACATGCATGTGCATGTGTGTGTGCACAGGTGCACGTACACATGGCTTCTTGGTGTCTGTCTCCCTCACTGGAATGTCTTTTGTTCAGCAATATCAGCTCTAGGGCCTACAAAAAGACTCACTACATGAAAGAAGCTCAATCAATATCTGTAGAATAAATGAATATGTTTAATACATAAAATTAGAAAAGAAAAATATATTTAACCATATGCCTGGATCATGCTACATCCAGGGTCTTCTGCCTGATTTGCTACTCTCCACTCTGCCACTCAGGGCAGGAGAATGCATTTTTTAAAACAAAATCAAGACATAAATAAAAGAATAAAAATAACTTCCCCAAATTAGTTTTTACCGTTTATATTACAAAAGTATTAAGCGGTTTGAGGACCAAAAATAAGAAATACGTACATAAATCACTCCTCCAAAAAAATAAACTAAAAATGTCCTATTCCTATCACTCCACAAAAACTATTAATACATAAATTATTACTACATCAATATAATTATATAGAAATACTAGAGGCCCAATGCATGAAATTCATGCAAGGGGCTCAGCCCTCGCAGCCGTGGCAGCTACCTTGGCCCTCACAGCCCCACCTTCGTCCAGCTGTCCGGTCTAATTAGCATATTACGCTTTTATTACTATAGATAATTCTAGCCTAAGGGGGTATAGTTTTTTAAAATTAGAATCACACTGCACTTACTACACTACTTTGTACTCTCGATATATCATGGGCATTTTCCCATGGCAATCTGAATTATAGTTATACATATAATTCTGATAAACATCTTTACAATTGTATTTTTGTGCATATCCATTACATTATATATTCTTAGTACAGATTCCTAAAAAGAAAATGTCTGAGTCAAAAGACAAATAAGACTTTTAGGCTTTTAATATGAACTGAACAAAAGTCCTCAAGAAACGTGGCACCAATTATATTTCCAGCACCTGAACTTAAATATTCTACCTTGAAGAGGATATGTCAGCATACTCACGCACATATGCATTTTATTGATTGTAACAAACACTGGAAGCTACTAATACCAGCTATTCCTATGTCAACTCAGACACCAGCTCAAGCATTGACAAAGCAGCCTGACCTAATTCTCCTAACTAACAACTCTGCTAAATTCTTTTGTTCTTAAATAGGTACAATTTCAAATTCTTTCCAATTTTAAATTCTTTCCCCAGTAGAAGAAAACACACACTTTCCAACCAAGAGTTTGGTTGTTTTCTGGATTAACATGCCTTCTGAGTTGGGTTTCACTGAATGTGGAAAGTGCGTTTAAGGATGATGAATTACTTCTTCTCTGTACTATTTCCCAGCACATGAAAGGGAAACCAGGCACCCAAAGAGCTGTCTACATCTCCAGATGTGGCTGCACATCTGTACCCATGAGCTGTCATGTGGTGGAAATTCTCTGGAACTAGATAGTGGTGATGGTTGCCACTGGCTAAATGGATAATGGAAATAACTGAGATTCGTTCTTTTTACTGTTAGTCACTGGCTTTATTCATCAGGACCAGAAAGAACAATTCGATCCGCACTGAGTGAGTCGGGAGTTAGCATGCTCGAGTATAAAGCCACACCCCAGACTTTCTGTAGAGAGCAGATCCTTGCAGTTAAGACCATCAAGAAAACAGCCACGTTAAGCAATCATCTAAAATCAGACACCATCCCTGGCTGATTCAGTGTGAAACTATAGTTTCTTCCTAAAACTCACAGGGCACCAAATTAGCAATTAAGTTATAGAATCTCTCTCCTATACAAGCATCAACCTGAAACAGTTATAAAAACACATTTTTAAAACGTAGTTAAGCTTTTCTATGAACTGGCTAAATTAAACCGTATTACTTTGGATAAGAGGCGACATCACACAACAAAGATAACGACCTTCTCCCTCTGCCTGTGAAGTCTTACCTGTTTGATAGCTGTGACAGTGATGACAAAGAACAGTGGCAGTCCACTCGTTACTGGACTTGTGGGTGTATCAATAATCAACTGCAAGTAAAAGAGAATTGTAGAGCCCTTGTCAGAAACACGCATCGGTGACTTTAAACAGAATGGCTGGCCCTCTCACACGGCCACCCGACATTTGCTTTTACTTATTTTAAATTGCTTTATGGTTACCCGACTTCCTCCCACCACTAGAGCTAAGTTAGATAAGAAGCAAATCATCCTATTTTACTATAAAACTGAGGGCAATTCTTTTTAACTAAGGGAAATGCTTAGGAAAACCATGTTAGCGGTGGCGAAGACACAGTCTGATACCAGTGTACGTTTTATGTTAATTTACTACTCTGCTTCTGGCGCCACACTTCAACTATGTTATATGGATAACTTGATGTGGGGGAAATTTTAAAAGTCCTTCAATTGTATTTTGCATGATAGTAATTGAGAAAAACTGGATTGTTGTTCTTAAAACACATTTGACCAATTCATTTCCTAATTCATAGCTCATTGTGATTTTCACACTCCTTTCTCCCCACTCCCCCCCTCTCCACACTTCTCTCTTTAATGCTTTCTTTGGAGAATCTATGTATACTTAGAAGAGGGTAAGGTCACAATGCTTAGCTGGGCTGGTGAATTTCTCCTAAAGATTAGGAAGCGCCTGATCTCCCCCCCTCCAGTGCTGGACAGTGGCCAGAACCAACTCAAATGCAGAATGCCCATGTATGTTTTAGCGCCTAGGTCCCTGAACCAATACACTTGTCCCTGAAGAAAATAAAGGAAGAAACTGCAGATAAGTGGCACCAAGTTCTTGCTCCTTCTTATTAACAAACCACAGTTAATCACCTTAGAATAAAAGATCACTCATTTGGATTTCCAGTGCTGGACGGTGGCCAGAACCAACTCAAATGCAGAATGCCCATGTATGTTTTAGCGCCTAGGTCCCTGAACCAATACACTTGTCCCTGAAGAAAATAAAGGAAGAAACTGCAGATAAGTGGCACCAAGTTCTTGCTCCTTCTTATTAACAAACCACAGTTAATCACCTTAGAATAAAAGATCACTCATTTGGATTTGAGAAGATAGAGAAACGGTCACTGGCCTTACCTGGACCAGAAATATGATAAGAAAATAAAAGTTGGCGATTCTTCTGAATTGTTCAAACAAGTTCTTGGGTATGAAGTTCCAAAATGTGTACTGTAGAAAAGAAAAACAAAAAGGTGTCATTTTGGTCACCTTTTACTTTTTTGTGTTATTTACTCTACTACATGATAAGTAGCACTGGATCTCAATGTACAAAATGGTTAGTTTACCTTTTTACTTTTGTAATATCTTTCTATTGATTTCAGAGAGGGAGGGAGAGGGAGAAAGTGAGATAGAAACATCAATGATGAGAGAGAGTCATTCAGCTGCCTCCTGCACGTCCCCAACTGGGGATCAAGCCCACAACCCAGGCATGTGCCCTGGACTGGGAATTGAACTGTGACCTCCTGGTTCATAGGTCAACGCTCAACCACTGAGCCACGCCAGCCAGGCCAAAATGGTTAGTTTCAGATACAAAACCCATAATTCAAAATTTAGTGTGTTTGCAGACTTTTTTTTTCAATTTTGCTGACCACAAAAACAAACTGCTGGCACAGAATGTGTTCTCCAAAGGCAGGATGTATGAGTTCCCTCTAACATTATTCAAGGTAATGCAAAGTACCTTAACAATAGTTTTATTATTAAAACTAGAGGCCCGTTGCACGAAGATTCATGCAATAGGCCTTCTTTCCCCTGGCTGCCAGCACCAGTTTTCCTCTGACACCCGGGACCCAGACCTTCACTCTGGCCACCGCCTTCCATCTTCGCTCTGGACACAGTCTTCGCTGCGGCTGGAGCCTTCAGTCTTTGCTCCTCGCTCTGGCGGGAGTCTTCAGTCTCCGGCCAGAGCTGCTCCTGTAGCTCCTTCTGCCCCCCACCTTCCCCCCTCATAGCTTGATCGCTGCTTCGCCCGCAGACCTCGCTGACAGGCTCCTGGGTTCCAGGGGGCCGCCTTGCCTGTGCCCGGCTTTCCGATCACGATTATGATCACGATCACGGGCTGTAGGCAAGGTGGCTCCTGGGTTTCAGGGTGCTGCCTTGCCTGTGGCCCAGCTTTCCGATCATGATCACAGGCCGAAGGCAAGGTTTAATTTGCATATCATGCTGATTAGCCAATGGGAGGCGTAGCGAAGGTATGGTCAATTACCATGTTTGTCTATTATTAGATAGGATGTCTTCCGTAAAATATAAACCTATGATTGTTAACTCAAAACGTACATGTTTAGCATTTTTCCTTGATGGTAATTTCTTCATAAGCTTTTTCTGTGTGTGGCAGTGTGACTAGATGGTAATAGAAAGCTAAAATAGAAGAAGCCAACGTTATTAAGTGGTTCTGACCCAGTTTGGAGATGGTTCCTACCCTGGGGGTTGTCTGTGGCAGCACCACACAGGACAGCCCTTCCTCTTGATTCAGGGGGAAGGGAGAAGCAAGCAGGGAGAAAGTTCTGGGTGCCACTTCCTCTCCAAACCTTGCAATTTTGCTTTGGGAGGAGAGTTTCCCTAACTTTTGTGCTGAAAACAATGTCCCAGATGTCCTTAATCTACAGTAACATGGAGCATGGAAATGGTTTTTAAAATTCCATTTGTCAAGTTTTTGCCTTTAATGAGTTTTTGCCTTTCTCAGTCTAACGAGTGAGAAAGGGCTCTGCCCAATCTGCACGGTGACCCTTGCCCTCTGTCTGTATAATGAATAGAACCTACATCGGCTCCGGCTGGGCAGAGCCCAGCTCTGGGTGTGGCATCGCAGACCCAGACATCAGGGGCCAAGCCCTCCTACCAAGAGCTCCTTTAGTGTCAGAATCTCAAACACAAGTTCCTGAAAACTGAATGGCCCTAAACTATCCAACATATTCTGAATTTGGTTTTTATATCTATTTCACCTATTTCTATATCTACAGTTTAAAGAAAAAGCTTCTTTGCCTTCAGTTTCTGACTGCTTAGAGAATATACAGAGAATTTCCATTTTCTATTCTAATTTATATTCACAAGTTCATAATGAAGTTCACTAATGAGTGAGAAAACAAAGGAGTGGTTCCCCTCTCCCATTGGGCATATTTTCAGTTCCCTTCTCAGACTGGCCCCAATAAGTTACTCCAAGAGGGTCTCTAGAGGTTTAGGGAAAAAAATTAATTTTCTAGGTCCCAAACCCAACACACTCTCTCCCTTCCCTTATCTTTCATGTATCATTTCATACCAGTCTTTTATGGATATGAGTGGAAATATCTTCTCTTAGTGACTTGTCTTTTAATTCTCTTACCAGGAAAAAACTTTAATTTTAATTAAGTCCATCTTATCAATTTTACCTTTCAAGGTTAATGTTATTGGTTTTGTATCAAAAAACTCATTGCCAAACTCAAGGTCACCTAGATTTTCTTTATAGTTGTGTGTTTTAAGATTTAGGCTATCGTCAATCTATTTAGAGTAAATTTTGTGAAAATGGAGGATCAGTATCTAGGTTTTCTTTCTTTCTTTTTTTGTACATGGAAGTCCATTTGTTCCATCACCATTTGTGTAAAAGACTTTTCTTTCTCCATTGAATTGGCTTTGCTCCTTTGTAAAAAATCAGCTGACTATATTTATGTGGATCCATGTCTGGGCTCTCTATTCTGTTCCACTGATCTACTTGTCTATTCTTTCACCAATACCACACTGTCTTTGTTACTGTAACTTTATAGAAAGTATGAAGTTGGGTAGTATAAGTCTTCCAACTATGTTCTTCTCCTTCAATATTGTGTCAGCTATTTTCAGTCTTTCATATATAAACTTTAGAATCAATTTGTTTTTATTTACAAAATAACTTGATGGGATTGTGGTAAGTACTGTGTTGGATATATAGATTAAGTTGGAAAGAATTCATTATCTTAACAACATTGAGTCTTCCTATTCATGAACATGGAGTATCTTTCCATTTATTTAAATCTTCTTTGATTTCTTGCATCGACGTTTTATAGTTTTCCTCATATAGATCTTGTACATATTTTGTAGGATTTATACTTAAGAATGTATTACTTTTCCTTTTGGTGCTAATGTAAATGATGTTGTGTTTTTAATTTTAACTTCTGGTCTGCCAGGTAACTTCTGGTCTGCACAAATTTGGAATTTAAAATCAGTTAAAAGGCCCACCGGCATGACTTAGTGGTTGAGCGTTGACCTATGAACCAGGAGGTCATGACTTGATTCCCGGTCGGGGCACATGCCTGGGTTTCAGGTCACATCCCCAGTGGAGGATGTGCAGGAGGCAGCCAATCAACGACTCTCTGTCTCTCTCATCTTTGATGTTACTATCTCTCTCTCCCTCTCCATTCCTCTCTGAAATCAATAAAAAAATATATTTAAAAAATAATAAAATAAAATCAGTTAAATGGTTTCTTTATTCTAATCGGGCACAGAAGGCCCATGCTATAGCTTTGATATTAAGTTTTGTGATTTCTGCATTTCATAGAATAAGTTACTCTAATAAGTTACTACTTTGATTATATGTTAATATGGTCAAAAGAAGATTATTATTTTCTGATGATGTATAAGAAAATTGAAAACCAATTGAGATAATTTAAACATTCATGATTGTACTAACAGCAACATATGGATAAAATAAAATAAAATGAACATATAATTACATATTTAAGAGCTGGAAAAGTGATATTAGTGGGCCAATTATACAATTTTCATCTTTGTTAAATGGTAATCATCTAAATATTTGCTTAGATATATGGGCCACAATAGAATGTAATGCTTTGTGTACTACAAAGAATAATAAAACACTGACCTATATTCAGCTACCAAGTCCTCCCTCCTGTTGTATACAATCAGTACAATAGTACTTAATAAGCAGAAACCCTGCATTGAGCCGTAGGCATTGAATAAAATGGGCCTTTTCTTGCTATAAGAAAACTGAGGAGTCTGAGTCTACCAGAGATCCTCTCTTTACTTTAATAAGACATTTTGGGAAATGTTGAATTATACAAGACAATTACTATTCCTGGCATTTATTTCACATCACAAAAAACTACATTCCCAGAGTCTTTGCATTTGTTCTGTGTGTCATTAGCCCGGAGATGAAAATGCCTCATGAGCATCTGAGCTCGGTTTTGTCCATTCTCTCTCTCTCTTTTTTAATTCATTGTTGTTTAAAGTATTACATGTGTCTCCTTTGTCTCCCATTGACCTCTCCCTACCTGCTCCTGCCCCCCAGCACATGCCCTCACCTCCCTACTGTCTGTGTCTACTGGTTATGCTTATATGCTTGCATACAAGTCCTTTGGTTGATCTCTTACTGTCCAATCTCTTCTGCTCTACGCATAAGTACCTCTGGTTCTGGCTTGCTTACTGAGAGTATGGCTCATGACAAAGAAGAGGACAGTCTCACTTGGTCTACCTTTAGTCATGTGGTGAAAGAAAAACTTACCTCCCTACTGTCTGTGTCTACTGGTTATGCTTATATGCTTGCATACAAGTCCTTTGGTTGATCTCTTACTGTCCAATCTCTTCTGCTCTACGCATAAGTACCTCTGGTTCTGGCTTGCTTACTGAGAGTATGGCTCATGACAAAGAAGAGGACAGTCTCACTTGGTCTACCTTTAGTCATGTGGTGAAAGAAAAACTCTAAGAAAGAAGCCCTGGGCGCTGTTCTTCTTTGCCAGCTGCCAGAGAGTAAAATGAGAGCACCTGGAAACTGCCCCTAAGTCTCAGCTATTCTGTACCTGAAAGTGGATCCAGCACCACAGGTGTGCAAGGGACAGTTCTAAAAACGCACTGGAGGCCAGTCACTGGTCTTCTATGGGAGGCAATCAACTCACATGGACTTAAAGTTTCTCTTTCATTTATGACTGGGAGACGGGAATGTAGAAAATTATGCCCCAATTCTGGATTATTGAGTTAGAAAATGAGTGAGCATCATGATAGGCCAGTAAGCGAGGTAGTGCTGGCCCTGCAGAGGGAGTGCTGGGCTCAGGGTCAGGTGCGTGACTTAAGGACTGGCTCATCTGCTTTGTTCTGAGGCTTGGTGCTTCTGGAATAGGCTGGATTTAATAAGTAAGAGTTGCCTCACGGGGTTGTTTTAGAGCTTACATGACATGGTAAACTTGGAAGTCATTAAGAACACTGCCCATATCTAATTGGCTGAGGTACTTTTCCCTTGCCAATAATCAAGAGTTATTTAGCTGTGTTGAAGGTATGGAGTGATAGTACAGCCTGAGCCTATTATTTAATTATGCAGCATCTTAGGGCAGAGCTGGAAACCACATGAATTTTGTGCCCAAAAGTACAGTTTTGTGAAATTGATAAAGCAGTGCTCCACCGTTCTCTCGAGTCTAGAACCAGCCGCCCGGCGAGCTCAGGCAGGTCCTGGGCGGGGAGCTCTGCGTGTGGTCAGAAAGGAAGGAAGGGGGTCATGCTGAGGAGCGATTTCTTAGTTTTCCTTCTTCTATCAGACACTTGTCTGGTATGCCTCCCCCAAAAAGGAAATGGAAGTCAAATCAATCACTGATTACCAATGACCGTGCTTCTATGCCACAGGCCAGAAGTTTAACATAATTAGATTGGCCTTTTCATCCCCTAGTATAAATATGCCCATGATAAATGAGACTTCCTGAGCACACGCTTTTGTGTCCTGAAGAAGTCTTAGCCAGCAGTCTTTTCCTTTAGGTAGCAATAAAAGTTTTCTTCCCAAGAAAACATAGATACATTACCACAAACATATTTTCCAAACCTGCTTGTAAACTTATATTTTGCAAATTAAATGTAGTTTTCATATATCCTACGCTGTTCTTAAATGAAAACAATCTCGTGCTCTGGATTTCTACCCCAGTGGATCTAAATCAATGCCACTGTCCACCCAGCTACCGGCTTAGAGCCTAAGTTCTCGTCTTCCTGAGGTCCTCTTCCTTGCCGAATTTGATTAGCAATAAAGGTCATGTGATGTTGCACATAACTTTCCCTTGAATTGATACACCTTCATCCACGGATATAAAGGCATTAATCCTGCTTTTTGAGGAATGCAGATCATTCTCTGCACACACATGAACTGGGGAGGCACAGTCCCCCGTCCACTCTGAGCTGAGGTGAAACTGGATGAGTACTTTACCCAACACTCAACCCCTCTTCTGTGGGGACTTAGCCCGACCCACCTCCTGAAAGGATGTTGACTTACTTCTATTAGTTCCTACTCTAGAGTTTCCTGGTATGAAGGAGTTTTCTGAGCAAAAAACAGTTTCAAAAAGGCCCCCAGGAACCTGCAAGTCCTTATCAAACCCAATGTCCAGCACAGGGTTTCCTTTGTCAGCAACCCAGGAGGCTTTGGGGGCTCCCGTGCATGTAGGGCAGCTGGGTCCAGGCAGGTGCCACGCAGGGAGAGAAAAGATACGTCAGCAAAGGAAAGGGTGGTGAGCTGCAGAGTGAGGAGGTAAGACAAGACATCGCAAAATTATTGTTGGCTATCGGCTGCGGGAATATTTGAAAGAAAAATAGGAAAATAATAAATTGGTTCTGAAACTTGAATCAGATAACAAAGGGGATGGGATTTAGAAATCACTGCTTTCAGTTTTCTTCCCCAAAACACTGACAGGGGCTTTCAACCCCCAACTCTCTGATGCCTGCAGTCAACAAGGCGCTTTGTGTTCCAGAAAGTTCCTCCACAAAGCCTTGTACAGAACTTTCCACGTCTCCTGTAGGACCTGGGGCTGAAAGGTTGGAGGCTAAGCTTTGTCCCGGAGGGAGAAGGCAGCTGCACAGGGATTTTATCAGCGGCTGAAGTGCTTTGACAAACATCCTACCCAGACTAGACACTGCGAAGCATGGGCAGGTCACCCCATCACCTGTACCCCAACTCCTGTCCTGACAGTTCACACATGGCACAACATTTTAATATTTTTCAGTGCACTGCCCCGTTTCCTGGTGCATTTGTGCTGCAAAGGAGTAGATTTTTAAGAAATTAGAATAAATTGATAGTTGCTAGATGTGAGGGAGTTGGGGGGTGCTTAAGGGATTAAGGTAAAGGGATTAAGAAGTACAAATTGCCAATTGTAAAAACAGTCACAGGGGCCCTTGCTGGTTTGGCTCAATGGGTAGAGCATCGGCCTGCAGACTGAAGCGTCCCAGGTTTGATTCCGGTCAAGGGCACATGTCCGTGTTGCGGGCTCCATCTCCGGTAGGGGGTGTGCAGGAGGCAGCCAATCAATGATTCTCTCTCACCAGTGATGTTCTATCTTTCTCTCTCTCCTTCTCCCTTCCTCTTTGAAGTCAATAAAAATATTTTTAAAATAAATAAATAAAATATAGTCACAGGGATGTAAAGTACAGCATAGGGAATATAGTCAATAATATTGTAATAACTATGCATGGTGTCAGATGGGGTACCCCTTAAATTATGTAAATGTCTAATCACTATGTTGTGCAACTAAAACTAAGATATTATTGTATGTCAATTGCAATGGAAAAATTTAAAAACCTTTTTGAAAAAGAAATGTTTTTGAGATTTTTTCTTTTTCGGCCACACTAGTGGGTTGACAGGGTACGTATGTGCATAGAAATCATCTTTAGTGATCTCTACTTAAGACTGCGTTAAATTTATAAATGTCACTGCTGGACAGACGCATTTTTGGATGTGGAGTTCCCCTTCATTTTATTTCTCCTTTCATAGATCATATCTGGGTAACTGCATACTCCATTTATTTGGTTGAGATTTTGTTTATGAGCAATTATCCACATTGTGTTTTTGGAAATTGAAGCTGCTATTGTTGTTGTTGTTATTATTATTATAATTAGTATTATGTATTGCAATTTAAAGTAAAATAATTCCATTAAAAAACTGCCTTGAAAAATAATGTTTTTCTGTTTGCAAGTATTAACAAACACTCTTTGATAGCTCATCGAAGAATGAAGTAGGTGGACCACACAGATTTACGCAACTGGCCACTCACGTGTGAATCCAGTCAGTCTATCCCAGATCTATACAGCTAGTGAACCCAGAACATGTATATGCCTTCATGGACACTCGTGTATAGGCACCCAGGAATGTGTGTATGCCTTCATGGACACGTGTGTGTAGGCACCCAGGAATGTGTATATGCCTTCATCAACACGTGTGTGTAGGCACTGAAAAGGAAAGTTCTCCATAATCCTGAAAGCCATCATTTACCTTTTTGTCAAAAGCCAACTACAAAATTCTCCACCCTATTCTCAAGACCCATTCACCAGGTTACTCTCTCCATGTGTAAAATACGCCTCTGCAGTCCCACCCCAGCCAACAAAAACAGGGCACTATGTTCAAATGATGACATTCTAATCACTTTTCTTCTTCTTTGTATTTATTGCACCTAGTTGACAGACTCCACATGGATTCGGTGTTTTTGTTTACAAGGTGGTCGCGCACACACCCTTTCACGGGAGACATCTAACATCGTCTCGTCGTCTCTATTCATAGATGAGGAAACTCCAGCCTGGGGTGGTTCGTGAGGGCACATGGCCAGACAGCAAATAAATAAGTGGCAGTAGTAGGAACTGAATGTCCTAGACTTCCAGTGTGATACTATATCATGATATAATCAAGAGAAATGGAGAAAATGTGCTGTTACATCTTGGCAAGTCTGAACAGAGTTTTGGAGACAAGCAGAGGGATAAGGAGTTCACAAGCCCCGTGTAAGCTGCAATCACAGCCCTCGGTCGGGAGTGGATGGCAGCTGTAACAGCATTTCTCGGAGGGGATTGCTAACTGCTGTCAGAAAATCCCAATGCTCCCCAAAGGAAGTTAATAAACACAAAGACAAGGAGGTTACCTTGGCGGAGACTATTCTGTTATCTGGGTACCTCTGCGGAATGTAGGCCTCAGCACCTGGCGGGGGCTCCTTGTGTCCCACGTAAACAGTCCGATTGTCGACCCAATTCTCTTCTCCAGCACACTGTGGAAAACGGAGTGGCGTTAGCACAAGTACCTCAGACGGTGGGTGAGAAAGTTCTTCCCTGGAGTGTTGGCCTTAGCATTTGTCCATATGAACTTACAGCCTCCTGCAGGGCCATGGGGAAGGCTGAGCCCCACCTGCCATTGCCAGATCGCCACCCCCACCTCGATCTTACTCAACGCTTATGGGCTAAGTGCTTCCGATCCCTGCCCCATTCTTCAAGGAAACAGTCTGAGTGGGCACTCTGCACTCCCAGTGAGAGCTGAGGGGCAGCCTTGAAAAAGCTGATTTACGGTGGAAGTGACATGGGGTGGGTTCGTGTAAAAAAAACAGAACACAACTGCAAAATCTTAAGGCTTCCAAAAGAGAAAAGACAATGACGGACAGAAATTTGGGGAAAGGTCTTTAATGAAAGAGAAGAGTAAAATCTTGAAGACAGAATAGAAGAATTATTCAACCATTTCAGATGTCTCTATCAATAAGGCTTTCCTGGAAAGAGAGGAGACTGGGGTCTGACTCATCTTTATATTACTCAGAGTGGTGTGTGCATGAGGATTAAGTAAATATCTTCTGAATAGAAGGATCCTTTAAAAACACCCAACTAGACCGTAAGCTATCATGAGCACTTAAATGCCTAATAACAACACTATAGTGACGGATTCGAGGCTAAAATGCAGCCTCTTATAGACATCCAGTACGGGGTCCTGGCCCTCCCTCAGACTAGCAGGGGCCTAGGGGGAAGGGGCCTAGGACCAGACCACGGCCCTAGGCCCCTTCCCCCTCAGACTAGCAGCCAAAGCATGTGCCTCCCAGTCCTCCTTCAGACTAGCACCCCAGCACAGGGTCCTGGCGTCACATCCCAATTCCGCTGAAGGAACTCTGAAGAGATCAGCCTCCCTGGGGTATGATGTACAGTGCTGGGAAGGAGAGGGACATCTTTTAATTGCAGAGAACGTCGGTGTGATGGGCATCGGAGTCAAAGGCCTGGTTCAGTTGTTGCTGAGACTCTCAAGAGCCTCAGGCAAGTTTCTGAGCTTGAACTTCCTCCTCCATAAGGGCATGACAGCACTTTGCTCATATTGTTGGGAATGAACTAGGCCAACAAAACACATGACCAACCTTCCAGCGTGGCACAGGTTCCTGCTGCTCTCCATTTCTGGGTCCACCCTTTGTGGCTTCAGGGAACCCTCACTTTCCAAAGCCAAAAAGAGAGGGGTAACAAGAAACCCAGCATTTCTATTGTGTGAGGTTATTATAAGTCTTGCATTACCCCCACCCCTGCCTTTTTTTTGCTTATACTATCATATCCTTTGCTCATCTATCAACTTCTTGGGAATAAGACTTTTCATGTTTCCCCTCCCTACTGCTCCCCCCACCTGTGGAGCAGAGCATCCGCAGGAACAGCACACTTACGCATTTTCTTAGCAAATTCCACCCACATTTCCTTTCATGAGGGCCCAGCTTTGTGGGACAGTCCATGTGACTAAAGGATAAAGAGAAATCGCCTCTGTGATTCCACCCGTGTTTCAGAGAGGCTCAGCAGGGACGCAGGAAACGGCACAAGATCCCTGAACAGAACCGGCCCAGGAGCCGCCTGCCTCACTCGGCATGAGCAGAGGGTTTCTTCCTAGGCACGAGCTTGGCAAGTGGCTCCCTCCGAGGAGCCTGCTGCTCCATAGGATCGTAGGATCGAGGGGCCACTGAACGCCCAGCAAGCGGGAGCCCTCCCTCCTCAGGCCCTCTCGTCTCCCGGTCCCCAGGCCCTTCCCTGCTATTTTTGGGTGAGGCCACCCATGAGGGATGTTTACTTTAAAAACCTGCCTAAAAGCTTCATAAATCAATCTCTGGCTAGGAAAGTTAAGAAAATAAAAAATGTCTCTGACTTCCCTTTCTTTCTCAGAGCCTGGCCAAAGACGTGCTTTTCATTCCTGTGGATTCAGGAAGTGACACTGACAAAGAATATATAACAAATGAACCAGAAAAGGAAAGGCATACAAATATAAATTTTAATACAAAAATAGAAAACCTTTCTTCTAAACTTCAAAGATAGCAGTTGGCTTCCAGCCCTCGCACTGACTCTGGAAGCCCACATCTTCCCGGGGCCACGCCGAGGTGCCTGGCCTGGAGCTGGTGTTCCCGGCACTCTGGGAGGCTAAGTCAGAATGTATTTTATTAAGGCTAATGCATGTTCTCAACCCTGTCTAGTTTTTAATGTAATTATTTAACACCTTAAACATAACTCAACAGTGCAGTGCCGTTTCAACAAATACAGGCCAGAACACCATTCCTGCCTGTGGGACGAGATGGGAAAATGAACTGAACACCACATGCAGGAGGACTGGCCTAGATCTGCACAACAGAAGTCATTTGGGAATGGACCACACACTAGCTAAATGAAAGCTAAACCCTGTACAACAACGCCGCCTTTATACAGTTCCCTGGGGATGGAACAACCCAGAAGTTCCTTTAAGCTCCTTGCTTCTATGAACAGGCTTTACACTCGTGGACTGAAAGGTCAGTGAAGCTACGCTTCCCCCTGACGTGGCTCACTGCTCAGTCAGCACAGCGGAGCCCAAGGCGGGACACAGAGGAACTACATGCTCTGAAGTCATGAAGTGACCGGTGATCTTACACAGGGCACTGACAGGCAGGGGACATTTCTGGGTTCAGATTACGACCCTGCTGAGCTCTGTATGTTGTTCTCTGCACAAATGTCCAATTCTAAGGCTAAAATTAAATGCTCAAAAGCTGAAGAGAATACAACAAAGAGGGCACTCCTGGAGAATGGCTGGTTTCATCACCACCATTACAATCACCCCCTCCCGGTCACGCGTGTCCTGCTGCTGACGGGCTGTGCGACAATGGAGGAGTGACTCAACATTTCTGTGCTGAACTTACTCAGCAGTAACTGAAGGGATCAGACTAGACCAGCTCTAAGTTCTAAGATTCTGGTTCTCAGCACACTTGGCAGTGAAAACACACTTAGTCCCTATGATGCAATTCTTAATTTAGCCAGTGTTAAACCAAATACCAGTCACACTGTTCACTGTTAAATTGTGGTACAAAAAGAAAGTTATGCCACATGGTGCTCTAAGAATGAAGATGTAGGTTATAATAAATTCTCCCAAGGGCAGCAAAACGGAGACACTGGCCTCTCTTTCTAGGTATTCATCTTAGATAGAACGTGTGATAATGCCCAACAAACTCCATGTGACTTCTCTCCTCAGAACCCTGAGACGTTGGTCAGCAAGGCAAGGCTGGAACCAGCACTAAGTGGTATTTCTTGGCTGGCAGGCTTCCTAACGACTCACTACCACCAGGTGCCCTGACTACATCAAGAAGACACCTGGCATGCCCCCTGGAAGGCTGGCCTCAAGTTCCGATCACACATACAAATCTAAACTGTGTGGATGAGGCTGAGCACTCAGTTGCTTCTAAGATGCAAAATTACCCATCCACACACCCTGAGCTGTTCCCAGAGGGTGGTGGTGAAGGGGTTCCCACTGAATTTTGGGAATCACCAAACCAACAGCTGAGAGGCCACTACTACCTGAGAGTTTGCAAACCACCAGAATGAACACAGTCAGAGGAGGGAAGGTAAGAAGAATCCAAGGAGTCTTTTTTTCTTATTATTTTTATAAAATTAAATTGTCACATACAGAAACAAGGGAGAAAGCACCAAAAAACAAACAAACAAACAAAAAAACCCCACACAAACAAACCCAAAACCAACAACAAGGCTTATTGGGGAAAAATGTACCATCAGAGAGACTGGCAGAGAGAGTGGTGGCCAGGTGGGTACCTTGTTTCATAAATAAGTTCCAGGAAGAATGTGAGTTTGAGAGAAGAACCACAAATAACAATGCCTCTTCCAGCAGCGAGTGAGACCAGGGATGGAAAGTGGACCCCACACGTGTGCTGTGGGGCTCTGCTCTCGTAACCCCTAATGAATAAATGAGGCTTGCTAACAAAGCCGTCACCTTGAACGAATGGAGCAAATTAATATATGTACACACACAACAGAGGGCTCAGTAGCTTTGTCCTAATGAGCTAGAAATGAAAACTTGGACTTCCATTCTATAGTGTGGAAAACACTGCAAACAAATATGAACATTTTGCTCACACCTGCGGTATACTTACAACCAATCTGTTAAGAAAGGTAGGTAGATGGTATAGTTTATTTTGGCAAATTACATGTTACTAATTACTTCTTAAAATCCTACTCAGTGTGCAATAGAATTCTTGTAGTAAATCCAGAACACATGTAGATGTAACAACTGTCAGTAACTTATGTTAACACAACAAACCCTCCTTCCTCTACTTCTGATCTTGATGAAGGGATCAACCCTGAAATGGTTAAAATTACTGAAGGATCTAATGTCCAGTGAGTTCGGGTCACTAGAATGAAAATTGGATAAGCTGTTATTTAACAGAGAACATAGATGTCAACATCATTTGTGGGTTAAGAAATACACATCAAAACCACAAGGAGACACAACTCCTTACCCACCAGGATGGCTAGAATAAAAA
The DNA here is from genome assembly GCF_000412655.1 of Myotis brandtii. Taxonomy (NCBI): domain Eukaryota; kingdom Metazoa; phylum Chordata; class Mammalia; order Chiroptera; family Vespertilionidae; genus Myotis; species Myotis brandtii. The sequence continues at coordinate 628,806 of NW_005371371.1, forward strand.
ATAAGAGAGTTGGGCAATAACAAAAGTTGGGGAAGATGCTGATAAACTGGAACCCTCCTATATTGCTGGTGGGAATAGAAAATGGTGCAGCTACTTTAGGAAACAGTTTGGCGGTTTCTCAAAAAGTTAAGCAAGTTTTTTTTTTTAAATGAAAGCTTTGTTGTTTAAAGTATTACATATATTCTCCTTTCCCCCCATTGAGTAAGTATTTTTGTTAAATGAAAGGCGTATGTAGTTTGCCTGCATGTGGGATAATTATTTTTCGTTTGGGCAATAACACAAGTTGGGGAAGATGTGGATAAACTGGAACCCTCATATATTGCTGGTGGGAATAGAAAATGATGCAGCTACTTTAGGAAACAGTTTGGCGGTTCCTCAAAAAGTTAAGCAAGTTTTTTTTTAAATGAAATCTTTGTTGTTGAAAGTATTACATATATCCTCCTTTCCCCCCATTGAGTAAGTATTTTTGCTTAAATGAAAGGCATATGTAGTTTGCCTGCATGTGGGATAATTATTTTTCGTGCTAGGGACATAATGGGATAATGTTTACATCAAACGTCATAGAACTCACTTGTACAGCTATCGTTAGGTAATTCCTCTCATTATCAGCTGGCCTTTGGTTCGAGCTTTTCCTCTGTGCTTTCTTAGAGGGAGAAGGCATTCTGAAGTGTCTGAACTGCTTCCCCTTTACAGTCTTCTGTTAAATTCTAGGAACTTAGGCATAAAGCTCTTCCTAAAATCTTTCAGGAAGTAAAAAAATTACCAGGGGACAGGATCAGATAGAATCTCATGCAAAAGACCTCTTGACCATTATGCTTTCGTTCTTTTTCTTATCTATTAACCCATGAGCAAATGACAAACTACCTCAAGGGAGCTTTTCCTTTGTGCTTTCTTAGAGGGAGAAGGCGTTCTGAAGTGTCTGAACTGCTTCCCCTTTACAGTCTTCTGTTAAATTCTAGGAACTTAGGCATAAAGCTCTTCCTAAAATCTTTCAGGAAGTAAAAAAATTACCAGGGGACAGGATCAGACAGAATCTCATGCAAAAGACCTCTTGACCATTATGCTTTCGTTCTTTTTCTTATCTATTAACCCATGAGCAAATGACAAACTACCTCAAGGAAAAAGAGGAGGACTTGTTATTAGCTAAATCATGGCTTTCTTCTAACTCTGGAAACAGGAGGCTGTGATAGGGACCTATTAACACTTCTCAGTTTAACTAGATGGAAGGACAGAGTTCACAGGGACTTTGGAAGCTGGACCATCTCACTTTGCAGAATGGCTGAGCTCATAGACCCTTTGTCTTGTCAAAGCTTTTGGCCCCATTAACCAGAGGCACAACTGGGCTGATATGAGCTTTGGGGTGAACTCTCCATCCATGTTGCACCTGCTCACCTGTCCGTTAGCAATGTACACTTTTGCCAAAGGTGTTTGGGGCGCAGGATGTTAAATAATGCTGACGGTTTCATTTCTATGATACACACAAAAGACAGAGTGACAAAGGACGGACGAATGGACCACAGTGAGCCTTACAGGCAAAAGGTCTGTGACATGGACTGCATCCTGCCATCCTGCCTTTGGTCTGGGCCAGGACAGAGCCTCCTGGAAGAACTTATCTGGGGCTGGAGGAGAAAGGCTGGCTGAGGTAATGCACAAGGGCGAGGTGGCTGGAAGGCCACGTGAAGAGAGGAAAAGCATGGTTCATGCCTCACAGCGGGCATCTCCCCTCTCCTACCCAGTGTGCCCTCAGGCACCACACAGGACACCCACAGCAGCTACCTTCCGGAACAGGGAGGATGGCTGCAATTCCCTAAGACAGGGCATGGAGAAAATGTCCCATAAATCATGCTGACATAGCTATCCGAATATCCTTCTCGGCTTCTTCCCTTAACTCTTTTCTCCTGAAGATATTTTTGACAACTGGGGTTGATCCAGTGCTGCTGAAAAGCAGTCTTTCTGACAGGTAGGGTGTGTGTTGGCGGCTGAGGAAACATTCTAAGCCCCAGGGAAGCGTTACCTGTGGGGGAATGTTCTCTAAAACATCCGTGCCCCTCTCTGCTCAAGTGACACTTAGTCTCGAAAGATGTATGGCGCAAGGCTCCCGTGTGTGCGCAAGTGTTCCGTTAAATATTCATTCCTGCTCCCGGAACCTCGGAGTCCAGGGCCCAGAAATGCTCACCCTCCAAGTCACTTGACTGATTTCCTCTCTTTAAATAGACTTTCATATAACCTCCCACTTGACAGAGAGTAATACTAAACCAAGAACCACCACCAAGGAGGCCTGGTTCATTAACAGGAAAATGTCAGGCACCGTCAATTAGCAAAATGACTTAAACCAGGCTCAATCATCTATTTAAAAAATGAGCGGTGATACTAGTCTAGGCCACCAGGTGACCCTACCCACAACTAATAATAAAGTACTGAGAGGAGAGACAGTAATTCTGAGGGACAGGCAAAGCTGAGGCCCTAAGGACTTGGCTGTAATGACGTGCTTAATCCAGGTGGATAAAAGGAAGGATCTAAACTCTGTTCTGTGCTTTTACATGAATCATCCCTTTGTCCAGCGTATCTACGGTGGATACGCTCCCTGCCCGGTATTCAGTTAGGAGCAGCCTCGCTCTCAGACTGAGTGCTGTGGTTATCACAGTGCTTGTGTTCAAGCGAGCCCTTTTTAACTTCCTGGGGGAATCACAAGACATTCTGCCAAGATGCAGGAGAACTAGGGGTCAAGACTCATATCCTTGGGGACCACACAGGTGGTTCCATGGTGGAGTCGGTCCCCTACAAAAATACTAGAAAATCATATTTCTAATAAGGGATTTGTACCTAGGATACAGAAGTTACTCTCACAGCTCAATAATAAAAAAGACAATAATGAAGATTTAAATAGACATTTCTCCAAAAATCCACATCAACAGTCACGAGGGACATAAATGCAAGTCAAACCCTGGCCACGGGAGAGAAGCCAGACACTAAGGTCCAGATACTGTGTGACTTCAAGACATGAAACATCCAGAACAGGCAAATCCACACACAGAGAAGGTAGATCTGCAGTTGCCAGGGGCTGGGTAGGGGAGTGACTGCTAACGAGTGCTGGGTTTCTTCTGGGGGTGATGCAAATGTCTTATAACTAAATTATGGTGATGGTCCTATAACTTGGTAAATGTACTAAAATCCATTGAATTGTACTCTTTAAACAAGAGAATTTTATGATAAAGTACCTCTCACTCAAGTGGCTGGTTGGCTCTTTCCCTGCAAATTCTGGGGTTCCAAGCATTGCGCCTCACGTTTCTGAGTCCGTACAGCCCTCACCTGAAGTCGTTGAAGCTGCTCCTACCTTCCTGTATCTCTCACCGCAGCGAAGGATGGCCTTTACCAGAATGCAGGATTCTCTCCATTTTAGGGAAAATGAACATTTTTCAGGTTTGGTTTTTAATACAGAGCATTTCCTGATGAATAAAAAATGAGTGGAAAGCATTTCCAAAGGAGTATGCCTAATAGGGGATAAACTTGAAAATTTTACACCCAGGGCTCAATGGGATAAACACGGCTGAGAGCAAGCATTACATCCTCACACCTTGAATGTAAACCAAGGAAAATAACTCATTCCTAAGGACTCACGGTGGCTACCAATTATTTTAGATGCAATGCCCTGTTCCTCCCTGAACAGCAAAGCCAAACAGTCAAGAGAAGAGAGCGGGATTTCATGTATTCTCGTCCTCCCCGCTCCCTCCCCACCCCCACTCTCCGCCACTCCAGTAAGGACAAGATTCCTCTGAATTTAGAATTCAACCAGATAAACGGCTGAATTACCAAAGGGAAACAAGTTTCAGCAATCATGGCTTTACCAATTTTGCCATTGAGGTATGGCTGCCTGAGTATTGAAGTTAGAAAGCACACAAGGACAAAAGAGATTGTTAAAAATATGCTGCAAATCCATTTTAGCCAGTGTCAGTCACCTAATGGAAGGTTTGAATTTCAGCTGAAACAAACAAAACCTATTAGCTGAATTACATTGTGGGACCAGGAGCGGAACATAAGCATGTCATCTAGCCTCAAATTACTAGATCAATTTTTATAGAGGTGGTTCTTCTCAACAACCATTTTCAAATTTACAGAGATCCAATGACAAAGCAATTCCTCGTTCTGGTATCTGTTTATAGCTTTAAAGGGCAACATTTCTTGTTCGATGGTGTAAGTAGACAACATAGGTGTTTCTAAAAATAGGCATTTCTCCGGCTCCCTTTTCCCAGGCAGCGCCAGCGCTCTTGTGATGAAGACAATGGTGACACGGGCTCCTTCTGTCCTCCAGCCCACATCCCACACATGTCTGTGTGGGCAAAGTTTTTCACTCTTGCTGCCGTGAGCCTCACTCAGGTCTAATAAGATACTACAAAGGGGAACCTACATATTCATGAGATCAAAGCTGTCTGCCAGGGACCCCCAGCCTTTCTGAGGGCCGGGAAGCAGGGTCTGGACCTCAAGGCTTCGAGGCCACCCTTGGTGAGGCAGACACCCCAGTTGGGCTCTCCCTTCTGTCCACACTATACCTTCGACCCTGGCTCCTCGCTGCACCCTCACCTTTCTCACCGTAATCAATGGTAACAGCTGGCTTCACCCCCACCCGCCCCGAAAATCTGGGCTATTTACAAGGCTCTCAGTGGCATTTTTCTGCCGCGAACATATTTTTTTAACACAGTATCATTTGGATCACAAAAGCACAAGTGATGGTCCACTTCATTTGGAAACAGTGACCATCTGGAAAATGTTAAACATCAGCTGACCTAAGCTATAATTTACTGGGTCTAGAACTGAAATAAAAATATAAATTGGACTCAAGAAACCTTAGAGTCTGAAGCTGCTTGGATGGGTAGTAAGCACTGAAAACAGACTCCCCAGTCCTTGTGAAATGCGATAGGAGCAAAACCGACACCGATGTCATCCAACTCACCCTACGTCTTTGACAGGAATATGTTTCCCGATGAGGCTGCATGTGAAGGAGCTGCCATCTTTACTGCAACTTTAAACCCAAAATGGCAGGAAAGTGACCAAATGGACTGGGTTTTCCATCCCGGTTTCCCACTGTGGCTCTGAGCGACCTCCTTATAATGCTCTTCATCACTGCACTTCCAGCAATGGCGACATCAGCACCTTTACATGGGTTATCCGGAGGGCTCAGAAGCCTCACCACAGGGAAGGCAGCTTCCTGTTAAACTGCCAGTAAATCACCTTCCACCACCTATCGTGTGTGCACCACAGAGGCTCAGCTCCCCTAGAACACCGGGACAGGCTAGGGCTCACTGTGTGCTGGCTCTGGGTCTGGGCAGGGCCCAGGTGGGGAGAAGAGGAGCAGGGAGGTGTCCCTGCCTAGAAGGAGGACCCACAGAGTCTAGCTCAGGAGACAGATGCACTTGTGCAGGGGCGTGTTCCCAAGTCAGAACTCAGGGAACCAGGGCCTGACAGCAAGCAACAACTGAGATGGAAGCTGACATTAACAAGTGAGCTAGCCCTCGGGCATATGGCTCAGTGGTTGAGCTTCGACCTACGAACCAGGAGGTCACAGTTCGATTCCTGGTCGGGGCACAATCCCAAGTGCGGGAGGCAGCCAATCGGTGATTCTCTATCATCACTGATGTTTCTATCCCTCTCTCCTTCTCCCTTCCTCTCTGAAATCAATTATATATATAAATAAAGTGAACTGGAGTGACCCGGTGGTAAAACAAGAGAATTCTAAGAGAGGAGACGAGGCTTACAAGTGTTGGGAGGCCTCCAGGAAGAACCAAACATTGAGGTATTAGAATGTGAGGCCAGCTCCCCTGCCCCAGGAGTCAGAGTGAGTTCAGCTGGGTCCTAGCCATAGAGGAAAGCCCTGCATGGAGGCCACAGTGCCCAACTCCAGCCCTTCATCAAGGATAAGGCCACTGCTGCCCAGCCCTGCTGGCTCTTGCCCCAAAGAGAAAAGGACAGGGAATCATGAGTCACTGATGAAAGAATTACTATCCTTCTGTGAGCCAGAGGCCAAGGGCTCCCATGGCCCACAGCACAGCACTCCCCCCTCCCCCACGGTCTCTGAGAGCTTCAGAAGGGGAGATGGAGGTGGGAGGCCCAGCAGTCCCCATGCTGGGGTCAGCAGCAGCATGCTAGTGTCGAGGCACAGGGACAGAGACCAGGTTCTGAGGAGGACAGGGGAGAGAAGTGGGCAGACTACTGGGGCTCTGTCCAATTCCTACACCTGCTTCCAACCGGCTAACCTGCACCTACAGCTCTCATTAGGACAGAAATAAATCATGGTGTGTCCCCAGCTATGCAATGCAAATTCAGTAGTTCTCAGTAGTAAAATGTGGTTTAAGATCCAGAACACCAACAAGCCAAAGAAATTAGCCAAAGCACATGGGTCAACAGAAAATACTGCACTTAGGATGGTGGATTAAAATCAATTAGCAGGAGAGCCCTGGCCGGTGTGGCTCAGTTGGTTGGAGTGTCGTCCCATGTATGACAAGGTCACGGGTTCAATTCCCGGTCAGAGCACATACTTAGGTTGCAGGTTTGATCCCTGGTCGGGGTGCATAAGGGAGGCAAAAGATCGATGTACTAGTATCTCTCTCACACCAACGTTTCTTGTCTCTCTCTCTCTCTCTCTCTCTCTCTCTCTCTCTCTCTCCCTCCCTCCCCCCCCCTTCCTCCCACTGTAAAATCAACTTTAAAAAAAATCAATTAGCAGGAGAGATGCTCAAATAATGAAATATCCAACTCCCTATAAAAACTGTCACCCAGGCCCTCGCTGGTTTGGCTCAGTGGATAGACCGTCGGCCTGCGGACTGAAGGGTCCCAGGTTCGATTCCGGTCAAGGGTATGTACCTTGGTTGCTGGCACATTCCCGGGGGGGGGGGGTGTGCAGGAGGCAGCTGATTGATGCTTCTCTCTCATCGATGTTTCTAACTCTCTCTCTCCCTTCCTCTCTGAAATCAATAAAGATATATTTTTTAAAAACACACACACAAAAACTGTCACCCAGGAGGCCGGCAGGAAACCCATGTAATTTCTATATTTATTTCCCACTACTGAGTCTCTTTTTCTAGAGATGAATTAACCAGAAAACTAAGCAAACGACATATCCAATTCACAAACAAGAACATGTTGTTATACATATAGGCTTTTAACAGCTGAAATTATAAATTTTCAACTGCCTTGTAGGCATCTTTTCTAAAATTGAATATATATCTAATGAAGGCAACTGCAGGACTGAGTCGGGAATTACGGCACACTGTTTAATGAAAATACTGACAAATTGGATAACAACATACACAGAACAGCCTCAGCAATTGTGGTTCAGCTGGCTGGCTACGGTCTAGAAATAGGCTGCCCGAAATCGGCATCAATCTTGGAAACAGAAGCAACGCCTCTATTTAGGGAAGATCACTGCATTGGAGCCTGAGGCTGAGGTCAACCCCTTGTCACCAAACCCCACAGAGGGATGGATGTGCCTTGGGATTAGGAAGGTGACCGACCGGTCAAAGACCATCAGCAAGTCCTTTGACCTGAGGCTGTGCTGGGGTGGCAGAAACCAGAGGTGAGAGCCACCTGGCCACCTCTGTTGTCTGAAGGTGGCTCCCACTGCAGGCCATCCAGGACCATAGGCCAGAGTGAAGAGGAGGACAAGGGATGAGGGTGCAGGATAAGGCAGAGAGGGAGAGTTCCAAAAAGCAGACCTGGGCCTGGAAACCCTTTCGAAGAAAGAACTGAGACTTGGAACACAGCCATGAGGGAAGGGGGCCGCTGGAAGCCACGTAAGCCACCCAGAGCGCAGTGAGCAGAAGGTCGGGGCAAAGTTACAGCGAAATTCTGGCTGAGTTCCCTGTCATTTTTGTTAACATAATAAAACAGCCAGTGAAACATCTCCAGGCTGCAAAGTCCATGGCTTTCTAACAGATGGCATAACAAAGTACAAGTGCACTGTCCTCAATCACACGCTCTGGTCATGCCCTCCACCCCCCAGGTAAGTGCTCCTGCAGCGGGAGACTGGCAGGGTCAGTGTCAGCAACTGTCCACCGCACCTCTGCAGAAGGTGAGAATTAGCACACCACCTCACAGACAGGTGGCAGGTGATCACAACAAAAGCAGACACGGCACAGAGAAATGAAGAGGAATTCATTCTGCACATTGTTACTCAGGGGTGAGCTGATCTTTCCAAGGATTCTGGGGAGGCAGCTGTCCAGCCTTCCACCAGCAAAGGATGAAAATCAGGCAAAGCACAATCAATGGCTCCTGGGTCTCAGGTCGGACAGATCCCACAAGCCGAGACAAAGATGTGATGCTGACTGTCCTGGAGGCAGCGGCTGGGCCCGCACTGTCTTCCTGGTTGGCAGGTCGAGGGACACCAGCAGCAGGAAAACCGTTATTGCAGCCAGGGGTCCAGGAGACAGAGAAGCAGCATCCTCACATTTGGCTCCCACAGCGAGCATCTGGGAATGAGGATGAGGGGCCCAGCCTACAGTCTGGAGGCCCCGATGGGCAAGCTCCCTGCTGCTGGTCCCAGACAACTGCTGGGGGGCTGGCCCCACTCCCAGACTCTGGTCCTTAGGAAAAGTGGGCTTGGGATGCAGGGGGCATGAATGTCTGCTGCCTTCTCTGCTGGAAGAGGCCACCGGTGGGCCCGGGAGCCATGGGTCCCAGGCAGGCTTCCAGCCCGCAGGATGAGAATGTAAAAATGTGTAAAAGTCATGGGAAAGGGGCAGCCACACAGAAACCCTCCACACCGTTGGCTCTATTCCCTGGGGCTGCAGGGGCATGGACCTATGCAGAGCGGGCAGAGAAGCTGTGCACTTCGGAGCTGGCCTCCTACCCAAGGTCAGGGAAATAAGCCGGGCCTGCCCTCCGCTGCCCTCTCCATCCCTGGGCTGAGTGACATGAAGGTTGAAGTGAAACGCCTCTCTCTCCTGATTGATGTCAACTCTGACCCACAGCCACAGCTCTGGGGCTGCACCCCCGCCGAATTCCTCAGAGAAAATTGCCCAGCCCTGGGTGGGCTGCTCCTCCAGGGTCAGCCAAGCATATAAACACAAAAGAAAAAGAATGGTTAGGAGCGCTGTGCTCCTAGGACCCTCAATGCACTAAAAATCACTAAATAAAACTTTGTGGTTCTATGTGAGGTGGAGCTAGGTTCTGGGTTCAGATAACTACAGATGTGGGCCGATTTTCATTGGCTGAGCCATCCACACACTGCAGCATGTCCAACACTCCTGCCCTGCCCTGCCTCTGCACTGCCGACAGGACACCAGCCACAACCCAAATGCCCCCCGAATACCCCAAACTCCCTAGGCAGGGTGGTCCTGTCTCCATTGAGGACAACCGCAGTGGCGGGTGGCACCTGTTTCTCCCTCCCCAAATAACAGACAAATAGAATTAAGAAGGAAAGCACGTGTGCCCTCACTGACTGGCTACCGAAGTGGGGACTCCACGGGGATGGGCGACTGCCACCTCCTTTCTAACGCCCAGCTTGCAAGCAGCTCCTGCTGGTGGAGATGGGGACTGTGCAACCTGTCACGCTGCAGTTAGGAACCCGTCCTACTTTGTGCCCTGGGAGACTATGGCTGGAATGTGAGCGCAGTCAGGATGCAATGCTGAAGTGGAAAAACCCAGGGCAGGAAATGATAAGAGTTGTGAGGACGTGGGCAAACATGCCATGAAAATCTCCTGGTCCTTAAGGCCTTGAGGATGTTACCAATCCCAGAAAGAGAGGAGAAAGGCAAGGAAAGTAAGCTTTAAGCAAAGTGAGAGGTAGGAACTGTGTGCAGCTCTGGGTAAGGCATGCTTATGTCCGGGACTAAATCACGGATCAGCTTCCTTTTAGTTTGCAAATTCTATTATATTGTAAGCATTTGTCAGCAAACACTTTTTGCTTCTGATGTTCTGAGTTGTGCGACCCTGAATCAAATTATTCCATGGAATGTGCCATTTGAGCATAAATGGGTGTGAAAGTCACCGAGTTACAGTGATGAAAGCTTCCGGACAAGGACACAGAAATGAAGTCACACTAACCATCTCTGGATACTCTGCTTCTGTTACACACCCCAAGAGACCATCTGTGGCTCTCTCTTATCTTCAGGTTACAAAATTACTGAACAACACGCTGGAAGGTTTGGTCACAATCCACTTTGAACGGGCAGCGGTTCTCAACCTGTGAGTCGAGAACAATGAAAATACATCCTGCATATCAGATATTTACATTACGATTCATAACAGTAGCAAAATTACAGTTATGAAGTAGCAACGAAAATAATTTTATGGTTGGGGGTCACCACAACATGAGGAACTGTATTAAAGGGTCGCGGCATGCGGAAGGTTGAGAACCACTGGGTTAGAGACTGAAGAACAGCCTCTCAACCCATTTTCCTGAACCCATTTTCCTGAACCCAGTGCAGAGCAGTTGTATGAACCACCATGTAGTTTGCTCTGATGAAGACCTGGCAGTTTCCTGCATTCTGTCTAACTAACTGATAACGGCCTTTCACATCACAACTCATAATCTCAGAATCAGCTGGTCAGCTTTAGCAGCAGCAAGAGGAAAATTCCAAGGTGAAGGGTGCAGTGATCCCCACTTCTGCTGGGATTTTATAAAGGCCAAAGTAGACAATAACAGGAAGAGGTTTGAGGGTTCTGTGGTAACAGACTTTTTGTTAATGAAGAAAAGTACCCAAGAGAGGGTGTGATAAGCGTTCCTGTCCCTGCCATCCAACATTGCCAGATGTTAACATTTTATGATGCCTGGAACTAACACATCACAGATAAAGTCCCTAATTTTCCCTCTTCAGCCCTCTTTCATTTATTGGCTAATTTAGTTAAGCCATGAACCATGAGCTTCCAGTCACTTACTCAATTGCTCTGTTGGGCTTTCTTTTCCCCCACAGATTCACAGAAGTTTGCTACAGGTGACGGGCACTGATAATTTCTGTCAAGTATTGCACATACCTCCTCACAGTCAGACACTTCTCTTTTTTAATTTTCAGAGTCTTATCACATAGAAGTTTTACACTGTCATGCAAATTTACCAATCTTTCTGTAAACACTTCTTATATCTTGATATTTTTAAAGGAAGTATTATCTGACTTTAGCTCTTAAGTGATAGAAATTTGATGGCTGATTGTTCCAATGAGGTGAAGACCCCTGAAGGAGAGAAGGAACAATAAAGTCCCAACAAGACAAGTGACTTGTCAAAAGCAGCATGTGGAGAGCAAACCCCAGGGGTCTGATTCCCTGTCCGGTCCCTCTAACCTAGAGGATCAGGTGTGCTCTCCCCACTGGTCAGGACCTGGAGCACTGAAATAAGATTCCAAGAAGTCAAGCTGTGAATAAATAAATGATTAGGGGAGAATAAAAAACTTTCATAAGTGTTCGTTTTCATGATCTTGATTAGATTAAAACTTCTTGATAACAGGGATTATATTTAATGTTGGTTTCCAACTTCTCTCAGGGTCAGAAATTCAAACACCTGCAGGACCAGGTGGGTACTAAGAGAGGGAAGTGGGTGGGTGTGTCCCAGGGCCAGCCGCCATTCCAGGGGCAGCTGTGGAGATGCAGGAATGTAGGCTCCTGCTCAGCACACAGTGGGTCTCCATCCCCATTTGCGGGATGAATGGCAGCACAGAATCTCCCACTGAGCAACCTTCTTTGACATTACTCTCATGAGTTCTAGATAATTTGAGAAAGATAAGTCACTTTGTTCCCACCTTCTGAACTGCACACATAGAAGAGACTGAGAGATGAAAAGGCTCATGCTCTGATCACAAAACCTCCAATAGATTCTGGCTGGGGATGATCTACTGTTCTTCAACATAGTGAAGGCCTTATATTTCTTCTCCTTTAAAAACCCGAGCTGCAGCTGTCACTGAGGCATATTGACAGAAAGCTTACTGCAGTTCTTACCGAGCTGACGATGACAGGAATTAGTACTGCATATCGATTGAACAAGGTTTTGTTTTTCGTTGTACACATTTGTTTTAAATGAAAAGCAACCCACATAAAAAATGCTTAACTTGTTCCAAGTAGGTTACGATAGTTCTCTAAGAGAATAACTTACACAAGGTGGTTTATTTTTTTCAAATGACACCGTTAATTAAGAATTTGCCATTTCAGAATTGACGTCATTGTGTCTGCGTGGCAAAACAGGAACAAAATGAAGTTGCTCCATAAAATAAACAAATTACAAAAAAAAAGGATCCAAAACTCCTTTTAATCTTGGAAGCATCTTGATCTCAGCAAACGAAAGATAAAAAAAATTCCCATCTCTGACTTTTACATCAATAAAGCAAATAAATTGGCTGAGCCATTCATGATGACAGAGACGTTTTATCGGTGTACAAGTTCAATGGACTGTTAACATAAACTGAGAGGTCGTAGTCATGGCTGGCTCGAACCCTGTGTTACACAAATCAGGTAACTGCGTCCATACATCTGCACAGAAGGAGCACAAAGGTCACAGTGTAAATCTGGTCTAGATGTTACACTATTGGAAAGTGGCTGCCTCAAAAAAAAAAATACAAGTAGAGAGTGGGCATAAGTCCTGAGAGCACAGACCTTTGCCCTTTTTATATGAAGTTGCCACTTCTCACTTGCCCTTGCTCATTCTGTAGAAACTTCTTTACCCATATTTCAATAAGCAACATTTACCTAGAGGCGTGTCCCAGAGGTTCAAAATGTCATCATATATCTTATATAAAACTCTGTGCCCTCCATACAATTATACCTATCAATCTATAATAATAAAAGCATAACATGCAAATCAACCGAATGGCCCAACAGCAGAACGATCTTCTGGTCAACCTTCTGGATGAAGCCGGGGCTGCAAGGGCTGAGGCAACCAGGGCTGCGAAGGCCTACTCTTGCATGAATTTTGTGCATCAGGCCTCTAGTATTTTAAAAAGTAGGTATAATGTAGCTACATTAAAATTCAAATTTCAACCATTTGAATATATTTTTGCTATCAGTTTACTGTAGGTCTCTTGAGTTCATCACCAAAAGTAAATATACTTACAATGAGATAACTACTAACATAACTCATAAATTACCATATGACCCAGCAAATCTACTCCTAGGTATATGCCCAGAAGAACTGAAACGTAAGTCGACACAAAAACTGTACGTAAATATTCATAGCCACATTGTTTAAACTAGTCAAAAAGTGCAAGTCTCCCAAGTGTCCATCCATTGATGAATGGATCAGGTGTGGTGTATCCACACAATAGAGGATTATTCAGCCATAAAAAGGAATGAAGCATTGACATATGAACCTTGAAGATACGTTGAGTGAAAGAAGCCAGACACAAAAGGCCATATATGATTCTGTTTATATAAAATGTCTATAATAGGCAACTCTAAAGAGACAGAAGATCAGTAGTTGCCAGAGGCTGAGAGAAAGGGGGATGAAGAGTGGTTGCTAATGGGTGCAGGGGTTTTTTCGGGGGAGATGAAAATGTTCTAAAATTAGAAAGTAGTGACATTTGCACAATTCTGTGAATATCCTAAAAAACACTGACTTATACACCTTAAAAGAGTGAACTGTTATCTCAATAAAGCTGTTGTTTATACATATGAAAAAAGAAAAGTAGGTGTAGTATAAATTCTGGAATGGGAATGAAAACCCACTCTTGTTGTTTGCAGTCTATCCAAATTTAAAATATGTGTAAACTTCTCACCACATCCTTTTGGATTTGATAGAATTACTGAGCATTTGGGCACAAAGGAGGATGCTAACATAGCACTCTTAGCTATGTGCCTGGTGACTGAGACAGTGATCCAGCACCCGCTCCCAGGACACCTGCTCTGAAAGCCACCCTCATCTTTATTTTCCGTCTGGATTGAATCTCTCATTACAACATCCATCATCTGCTTCTGCCCCCATTACTTAACAACCCTCTCATCTTTCCTACAAGACTTTAACTCTTTGAGGCAGGATCTGGGTCTAATTCTTTCTGGAACAAATCCTCAGCTCCATCTTAGAACCTTACTAGTAAACAGGATAAGAAGGAAACAAAAGGTATGAATGGCATGTTGCCATTTTTACAAGAAAGAGAATAATTTGGTATTATGTTGTGGGGGAAGAAGCAATTTTCCTCTACCCTTCAAGACTCTTTCGGCTGGTCTAATTAAAATAACATGAGACAGCCCTGACCGGTTTGGCTCAGTGGATAGAGCGTCGGCCTGCGGACTGAGGGGTCCCAGGTTCGATTCCGGTCAAGGGCATGTACCTTGGTTGCGGGCACATCCCCAGTAGGGGGCGTGCAGGAGGCAGCTGTTTCCCTCTCATCGATGTTTCTAACTCTCTATCCCTCTCCCTTCCTCTCTGTAAAAAAATCAATAAAATATATATTTTTAAAAAATAACATGAGACAGATTACCAAGAGAAAATAACGGTATTTAATTACATACGTACACATGGGAACCCCACATACACGAGAGAGTCAGAGATACCACATGTACAAGAGGTTCAGAAAGAGAAAGGGGAAATGAGGTATATGTGACATTCTGAGCTAAAGATCATCTTAGGGCTTCAGAGAAGACAAAAGTCATTGCAGGTAATAAGAAGAGCAGATACTCAGTAATTAGTAGTTTGCCCGGCCACACAGATAGGTCAGAAAAGTTATTTTTGCCCAGTCGGTGTGGCTCAATGATTGAGCATTGATCTATGAACCAAGGTTTGATTCCTGGTCAGGGCCATGCCTGGGTTGCAAGCTCGACCCCCAGTAGGGGGTGTGCAGGAGGTAGCCGATCAATGGTTCTCTTTCATTATTGATTTTTCTTTTTGTCCCTCCCTCTCCCTTCCTCTCTGAAATCAATATATATATATATATTTTAAAGTCATTTCTTGTGAATTTTTTATTATGGGCAAAGCCAATAATATAAATTTTTCTAGGTGATTAAAAGGAGAGACAGATGTTTCTCTTGAGCCTGCAAGGTTTCAGTTGCCTTTAGCTCAAAATAATCCACATACCACAGAGGTACATCATCGGGTGACTTGCTCTGAACCCCTACAGTGTTTACTCAAGGAAGTGACCAAACACAAGTATTACTAAGTGTTTTGTACTGAGTGAATGAATTTGTTCAATGATTTTGTTTTGCACTTTAGCTGATAACTTCTGATGCCCCAGCTAAGGGGTTAACCACAACTGAAAATGTGAAGGAAAAAGGGACAAGGAGGAAGAGAAGGAAAGGAAAGAAAAAAGAAGAGAAGTACTTCATGAGAACTTCTTGGTTATAAGTGAAAGAAATGCCTTCCTTGAAATTTTCTTCCAGCTTCAACTACCAAACTGAACATTCTAAAGCCCATTTCGTCACCAGTTGCTGCCCCCGAGTCAGTTTGATGAAGAATATGCACCTAACATAATGAACCGTTTCAAGAAAGCACTTGTCAAAATCATAAGATGCTCTACAAGTATAGTTATTAGTGGTTCCTTGATTTCACATAGGAGGAGCTAGTACAACAGATCTCAGAAATCTGAAAACGTGCATTGATCAATTCATTTTATGTCAAATATCTGTAGGAAGCAAAGACTAAAATTTAACTGAAATCTTAGCAGTATGTGTCCATGTATGACCAGCTCTGATGAGGGTTTTTATGAGTAACGTGGAGCTGGCTCCGGACACACTCACAACACTGCTGTATGGAGGAGGTTTACCAGCCAGCTCTCTTGAGAAAACCACCAGTGTCCAGCTGGTTTCTAGCTACCCTGACCAGGGCTGTGAGAGATGTGCGGCAGCCCGACATTATATCATATTTCTACTGAACACATGCAACAGACACCCCCAGGGCACTCAGAGCACAGAACATAGTGAAACAACTAGAAAATAGTATGTTGTGAGTGTTTACTACCTCTCTCTCTCTTTTTGTTAATATTCACCTGTGGATATTTCTTCCATTGCTTTTTCAGACAGAGTGGAAGGGAGGGAGAGAGGAGAAGGAGGGAGAGAGAATGGGAGAGAGGGAGATCAACTGGTTGCCTCCCACTCGCACCCTGACCTGGGGTGGGGAGCAAACCGCAACCAGGTACCTGCCCTTGACCGGGAATCGAACCCTCGACCCTTCAGTATATGGCCTGATGCAACACCCACCAGGGCAACTACTACCTCTCTTGTTAATATAACTTATTTAAATGTAAGTCTGTATAATTTATTGTAATAATGACTCCTGAACACATAACAGCGCAGGCCAGCCCCAGCACACAGTGGGCTCTTTCAGTGTGGGGGTTTCTAAGAAGTTTATGCTGCTCTGAACAATGCTTCCATGAGGGGAAATCATTCCTGGGACATTGTTATTGACAACTGTCAACTTATGTGACAATACATAGGCTTGATCCCTGGAAGATAGAATATGCAGCTTGCACATTTTTAATCCCTGCACTTAAAAAAAAAAAAGAAAGCCACAGGGCGCTCTCCCTCCAGGAAGCACACTGGTGCCATTCCCTTGGCCCTCTCCTACCGCCACAGGCACATATCCCCTAATCCCTAAGGGATCTCATGAGACTTGCAACCAGGGCAGCAATGGGCAGCAGCAGCTCATCCCTGAGCTAACCTGCTGAACCTATCTCTAAGGCCCCCCTCCCCGCCTTTCTCTGACTTCCCAGTGAGCCAAAGCAGCCCAGCCCAGGCTCTCCTGTTGCTTCTTCAATGCCCTTCCTTGTTTCACTGCCCTAAGTACGTTTCTGCTGCAGTCAATACATTCTTGCTTTTTTTTTTTCTACAGAGAGAGAGAGAGAGAGGAGAGAGAGAGATAGAGAGAGAGAGAGAGAGAGAGAAGCACCACACAGTATAGATGAGTTGAATAAGCAAGGATGTCTGGCACATGGTGGATGCCCAATAATTATTTTCTGAGTGAATAAATACATGCATACTGCCTTAATACAGACAAATTAATGCTTTAACTTTGGCTGGACAATCACCCCATGGTGGAAATAAAATATTTGAAAGTTTAGGGGTCTCGACAGTAGGTATTAACTCTAGACTGACATGAGGTGTATTCACAAGTAGCATTAACATCCTATATAATCCTATATAATAAAAAGCTAATATGCTATGATGTGCGCTGACCACCAGGGGGCAGTGCGGACCATGGTGGGCGATCAGCAGTGATGGTGGGACACTGAGGGAGCAAGGGAAGGAGGAGGCGGGGAGGCCGGGAACCGCGGGGAGGCCAGGAACCACACAGTGGCAGTGTGCGGGCAGTGAGGGAAGGAGGAGGCAGGGATGCCGGGAGGCGGGGAACCTAATTGGCCCTGATCACCGGCCAGGACTAGCGACCTTACCCATGCACGTATTTTGTGCACTAGGCTTCTAGTTAATAATAATTAACCAGACATTTGCAAAATGCTTTACAGTTTGCAGCTCATTCATATGCACATCTGAACCTTATGATAACCCTGAAAGATACTATCTTGTTTGCTGACAAGGAAACTGAGAAACAGTCTGGGAAGATGAGTCAACAACCTTTGTTACCATAAACTAACCATGAAGCTCCGTGACCTTACAAGCTAAGGAATGCTCCAGCCACCCAAGACATGTTGAGAATAGCGGGGTGTCTGCTGTAGAATCCATAGCAGCCACATATGTGGACCACACACCCATTTTTAGTCCAGCTTTAAAACTCAGAACAAAATCTAAAACAATATCAACAGCTGCCATTTTTAATGTCTAGCAGGCAGCCAGAAACTTTAAATTCCTTTGCAACAATCCTGAAGGGCAGGTTCTTCTTGTTCTTATTACAAACAAGAATCCAAAGTCAGAGCGGACATGCAAATATTACACAGGCCATTCCGAGTTGCTTAAGTTAGATGGTAGGAACATATATGTTGATTATATTTTATGTATTTTTTAACTTTTTAGTATAGACATTTTCAGACATATACAAAAAACTTTTGCAGGGTAAAGATGAAAGATGGGTCATAAATTAACTGTTGTCAAAGCTGGACTAGATTGGGTTCATTATGCTATTATTTCTATACTAGAGACCCAATGCATAAAATCTGTGCAAGGGGCTGGCCTTCGCAGCCCCAAGTGCCTCGGCCGGCCCTCGCAGCCCCTCTCAGCCCCTCAGTCACAGCCAGCCCTCCCAGCCCCGGCCGGCCCTCGCAGCTTCAGCTTCATCCAGAAGGTCGTCCAGATGGTCGTTTTGCTGTTTGGTCTAATTAGCATATTAGCTCTTTATTATATAGGATTTGATTTTTTCACGTCAATATTTTTATCTGTATTTTAATTGCTGTATGATATTCTATTGTATTTCACAATTTGAATTTTTTTTAAAAAAACTTATTGATTTTTAGAGAGAGAGGAAGGGAGAGGGAAAGAGAGAAACATCGATGCAAGAACAACATCAATCAGCTGTCTTCTGCACACCCCCCACCAGGGACCAAGCCCGAAACCTGGGCATGTGCCCTGACAGGGGATCAAACCAGCAACCTTTCAGTGCACAGCAAAACAATGCCCAACCAACTGAGCCACACTGGCCAGGACCACAATTTTAATTTAAAAACAGTGAAGAAACACATCAAAATGACTTCAAAATCTAAGATATTTTTCTACTAAAAGCATAATGTTTAATCAGGCATTTTCACCCTCAGCCCTAGAGACATTTTGGCCAGGATAACTCTGTCGGGGGTCTGCCCTGTGCATTGTGGATGTTAGTAGTCCGGGCCTCTGCCCACTAGATGCCAGGACCATCCCCCAACTCTGACAACCCAAAACACCAAATGTCTGTTCAGTGGCAAATCTTCTCCCATTGAGAACTGCTGTGTTAAATATATGAGTATTATAAAACTTTTAGATGATGGACCATGTAATCTACATGTTCACATGGTAATACATCCCTACAACTCCATTTATTTTTCAAAATTTGGTTCAAAATTTTCAGCCACATGAATAAATTAGTCATTCTTCATAAAGTATTTCTACCTCCAGACCCACATGTGATTACTGAAAGTTCCATTTGCTGATTACAGTTCTCTTTATTTCTATATTAATAATCCAGCTTCCCGATTGCTATACACATAAGGAATTTGCTAACTGATATTCAGTACTACTCAACAACTATTTGAAGTATGGTAGCAATCATCTCGGGTAGAAACTATAGTTTAACTTTAACCCTGCTGTTTGATTTCTGTACTTATTTGTTTGCTAAAATAATAGAAAAGTTATTTTGATTTTCTGAATTATATAAATTATCCCATTCAATACCCTATTGATTATAATGTGAATATCCCATGGGTTGTGGTCATGCTGGTCTTAGAAAACACATTTTCCTTTACCTGGGAAGGACAGCACAATTATCCCAAGGTCAGAAGGCTCCAGTTAACGTGTCCCTGTTGACTCAGTGTTCTGGAGACCCAAAACTGTGATTTAGATAACATGCTGATTTGCTTCTGTAAACTGCTTTTTTGCAAATCAGGTTCCTCATTTTATGTATTTTATGTATTTTAATTTACCTTGGGATGTAATCAATACCTTTGTGATCTTTGCCTATATAAGTCTGGTGTTTTGGCCATCTTATCACTATGAGATTTGGGACAGCAAGATGCCCCCTCATAGTCCTGGGTTGCAATAAATGTGACTCTTTAATTCGACTTCTCGAGGCGTCCTTCTGTGATTCGCGGGGTACATTACAACACTATCTACTGTATCAATCTGTTATGTTTTAAGTACTATCTTCTAGGTCAGCTCATTCTCAACCACAAAAGTCAGAGTCTTTCTCCAAACAAGAGTCTACAAAGTAAGTTCATTGTGAAGAAGATAAAATGATGGTATTAAACTGCAAGCTCCATTCCCCAGACTATTGGTGGCACATGGTTATCATGACTGCCCTAGGAATTCACACTAGACCTGATGTTCTTATCTTCTATCTCATGAGATAAAACTTAAGGTGAAAAATGAAAAGACAAAATCTTACTTTTTAGCTTAGCTTGTGAGCAGGACTTCTAGATCATCTAGCACATGTAAATAATATGGGGTTTCTCAATCTTCCTAAGTCCAGAGGAAGCGGCCCCCAGGGAACCCTTAGGCAGGCGGCTGCCAGAAACCAGGAAGAAGCCTCCTAGTGGAGGAGGCATCAGACGTTCCTGGAAATTCTTGATGTTACGCTGGTGACTACATTTCTCTTTAGCAATTTTAGGACGCAGAGAACATACTGCAGTTATCTGTGATGAAAAGTAAATTGTTGGTATTCTACTGTTATTCCAGACTACTAAACAATATTATGGCATTTTGTTTGGTAGAGAGAGATGTGTAGAGTAAAAACCAACAAAAAATTCTCCCTTCACTACATAGGCCCACCCCTGACTCCCTTAGCAGAGAAAGGTGGCCTGCCAGAGTGCATACAGGCTACACTGCTGAGATGCAGGGAAGGGCCTTAACCCCTGTCAGCCATACCACAAAAGCAACATTCCTTTGAAAGGAGCCACACCTTGTATACATAATTAGACACAAGGTTCAAAGTGAAATGCCCTTGGAAAGCTAACACAAATTTCCTAGTATACTAGTATAAATGATTTTATGACTATGGAAAGGGAAATAGTCCAATAAAAGCATGTGATACCACAGAGGTCATAAAGATTATCATTTGACCACATTATTACTTTTAAAATAATACTTATATATAATAATATATAATAAAAGTTATGATAAACATATATCATGTAGTATTTGATACTGTATACATAGGCATATACCTGTTATTTTACATATAAGCACATATACATACATATTAATATATATATACACATGTTTAAATATACACACATAAACACCCTAATGTCAAAACAAATGAAAAAATGGGACAATATTTGCAATATGCCTATTAGTCAAAGGGGTAATTTCTTCAATATATATAAAAGGAGTTCTCATAAATCAAGAGAAAAAAATGAACAGCCCAATAGACAAATGGTAAGGCATATTAACAGGATATTCACAACAGCCTTAGTGATTAAAATCGAGCTTCAGTATTTTCCCCAAAGCATGTTTGTTTTTCTTTTTTCTTTTTAACTTATATATACCTTTTTTGCCCACTTTTATCTATAGGGCTTATCATATTTTCTCAAGAAGTTGGAACACTTTTCATGAAAAATTTATTAAGCCTCTGACCAACATTGGGTATATTTTATGAGAACACTGTTAATTCAAGAAATACTTATTCAATGATGAAAGACTTTTAAAATAAATGTTATTAAAAATGTTACAAAAGCCTAGCCAGCATGGCTCAGGGGTTGAGCATCGACCTATGAACCAGGGCATCGTGGTTCGATTCCCAGTAGGGGCACATGCCCGGGTTGCAGGCTCGATCCCCAGTGTAGGGCGTGCAAGAGGCAGCCGATCAACAATGATTCTTCATCATTGTTTCTCTCTCTCTCTCTCTCTCTCTCCTTTCCTCTCTGAAATCAATAGAAATATAATTTTTTAAAATGCTACAGAAGGAGAGGGTGTTATATAATCAGAAAAGACCCACAGGAGCTGAAAAGTATTAGTGACAATCTATTTATAAAGCTGGATGTTTGTGTTATTATCCTTAAACAACATATGTACGTTGCATATACTCTTTTGTATGCATGATATATTTCATAATGTTTACAATCTCTTCCTCCAAAAATGCTAAAAAGGTGAAATGAAAGTCCTTCCTTCCTTCCTTCCTTTCTTTTTTTCAGAACAGTGTGGCATTGCAAATAGAAGCCTGGGGCTAGGGGTGACAAATTCCAACTTGCTCTTAACTTGGACACTGCTGGCATGCCATGGGGCTCACAGGGGCTGGGCCACGCAGCATCAGCATTCTCCTACCCAATTTCATCTACTTACCCAGGACATTGTACAAATAACACCACTCTGCTTTCTATGCTGTGGAAAGGTTGGAAAGCACTGCAGCAGGGGACAGTAATGGCTGTCCTTAACAAATTTAAGATGTTAAAAAGACATCAGTATGACTTTGAGGCTCTT
Source organism: Myotis brandtii (assembly GCF_000412655.1). Classification (NCBI taxonomy): domain Eukaryota; kingdom Metazoa; phylum Chordata; class Mammalia; order Chiroptera; family Vespertilionidae; genus Myotis; species Myotis brandtii. The sequence continues at coordinate 650,763 of NW_005371371.1, forward strand.
CTAGCAATTAGAGCTGACCACACACTGAAAGTTTTATGGTACAAATGCTGAAGATAATGACCTATGAGCAGCATTTTCTGCCCGATAAAATGGTTGTAAAATATCTTTTACATTATCTCTGTGGCTGGCTGGCTAACAACACAATTGCTTATTCAGATTACAAAAATAAGCATAAATTCCCATAATTTTAAAATTATACTCATACTGATGATTACTTCTCAGAAGAAATATGCTGACTACATGCTCATCAAAATTAAAAGGTAATAAAGACCCATCTTGGTTTTCGAGTCCTGTAATAGCTTCTAGCCTCTGCCTATAAATGTTTTATATATTCATCTCATCCTTTCGATTTTGTCTTATCCTTTCTTTTTGCACATAGTCCTACATAATTTTTTTATTTGCAAAAGGCTATAACAGCGCTGTGAAATGTGCACATCATGCACTCTCTAAGAAAAGCATTGTTTCTTTGAAACACAGCCAAGAAAACTATTTTGCCTTTGCCATATCTTGGCATAACTGGCCCACATTCTGAGTGGAGCGAATCCTTGCCAATCAATGGCAGGCCGTTCCAGGAGGCTGCATCAGAGACTGCCAGTCTGTGAGGACAGGCTGGACAAAGGCTTCTCTGCCACCATCTCCCTTAGTTTAGTGTCTACTTTCCTGTGGGCCCCTAATTGGGGACTAGGGGTCAAGAGTCCCTTCCCTTGCCCGGCTGGCGTGGCTCAGTGGTTGAGCATTGACCTATGAACCAGGAGGTTACGGTTCGATTCCTGGTCAGGGCACATGCCCAGGATGAGCACTTGTTTGCTAGACATCTCACTGTCAGCACACACATCAGCGATCCTACCTCCTGTAGTCAATCCATCCAGAGGTATTCTCCCACCTGTCTCCACCCTTCTGAACACTTTGGTGTTTCTTATGACTCATAACCAAAACCTAAGATCAGATCTATTACTTATGTGCTTATTTTACATCTAGATCAATGGTTTTCAACCCTGGCAGCACATCAGTACCACTTAGGAAGCTCTGAAAAAACAATACCAATATAACTCAACAACAACAAAAAATAAGTTACCCCATAAAAAAAATGGGCAAAGGACTTGAATAGGTATTTCTACAAAGATATACAAATGGTCAATATGCATATGAAAAGATGCTCAACAGTGCTAATCATTAGAGAAACTCAGATCAAAACTGCAATGAGAATGTCACCTAACACCCATTAAGATGGCTGCTATAAAAACAAAACAAACAACAAAGAAAACAGAAAATATCAAGTGTCAGCAGGATGTGGAGAAAGTGTGCACTATGGGTAAGAATATAAAATGTGCAGCCACCATGAAAAATAGTATAGAGGTTCCTCAGACAATTCAGCATAGAATACCATATGATCCAGCAGTTTCTCTTCTGGGTATATATCCAAAAGAATTGTTCATAGCAGTAGACAAGATCTGAAAACCCAAACGTCCATAAATAGATGAATGGGTAAACAAAATGTGGTATATCCATGCAAAGGGTTATCATTGACCTTAAAAGGAAGAAAATTTGGACATATGCTGCAACATGGATGGGACCTGTGCACACTATGCTAAGTGAAGCAGGCCAGTCTCAAAAAGATAAATACTATATGATTTCACTCGAATGAAGCCTCTAGAGTAGTCAGGTTCATAGAGACAGAAAGTAGAAAGGTGTGTGCTAGGGAACAAGGGGAGGGAGAATGGGGGATTTACCAGTAGTCGGGGAGTTAGTGTTTAACAGGCACAGAGTTTTAGTTTTGCAAAATGAAAAAGTTCTGTCACCAATGTGACTACGGTTACACTACTGAACTGTACGCTTAAAAATAATTGAGAGTCAATTTTATGCTATGTGTTTTTTACTACAACTTAAGAAATTATTAAAAACAATGCTAGGACCCGGTCTTTATGTGCCTCTAATTTAACTGGGGTAGAGCCTGGATATCTTTTTATTTTAAAGCTTCTCATATGATCCTAAAGGATAGCTGTAAGAAAATCTATAAATTATAAACAAAAATAAAACTCTCTTTAGGAATATTAATTTATTGCATTTCTTTTTATCCTTTGCCCACTGGGGTACACAGTAAGTGCTTAGTACTTACTAAACATTCACATGACTACCAACTGAATAAAAGAATGAATGATGGTCTCGGAAGTGATGACACTCTATTTTTAAAACACTGGACTGAAATCATAAAAAGCTAAATTCTGTTGCCAATTTACCTCAAGACTAGTAAGTCTTTTACTTGGCTATTCAGGGCCTAGTTTTCTTATCAGTAAAATAACAATGCTGATCGGTTATTATGTGCCGGGCACGGATTTATGCACTCCCAGAGGTATTATTATTTTTCATTTCATAGCTGAGGAAACAGAAGCCTAAGGAACCTAAGAAACTCATCAGTGGGGGCAGGGATAGGAACTGGAGTTTTGTGACTACATGCTTTAACTTGGGGGTCACAACAAAGTCTCAAGAAACAGTAAAAATTAACAGAAGTTAGCAAAAGCCAGTGTTACATGAAAGTTCATTTTTGTTTTATGCCCTTTCCTTTTTAGTTAAAGAAAAAAAAAAAAACCACGAACCTATAGAGGCACCAATGAATGTGCTCTGTAATCACAACCTGTGTGTCCAGACCAAGGCAGGCCACACTCCTCAGAGACACAGCTGACACGGCCACAACCGTGGGGTGCATGGTTCGGGAGGAGACAGAATAAGATGCCACTTGATGGACAGCCGAGGTGTCACAGAAGCTGGGCAGCACCAGGGCTGGAGACTGGTCATTCTGTAGTCTCACAGCCATGCACTGTGACATTGCCCGGGGAACTTCCCCTTAATGAACAGCGTGCTGGATGTCAAACATAAAAGCCACCTGCTAATTCTCCACACAAGCCCCTCTGTAGGCTTCTGAGCTTCTGATTCAAAAATCTTATCTCCCTACCGCCAACTGAGTTAGAGTGTTAACTTCATATCTAAGTAAAAATCAAAGAGAATTTACAACATCACAGCGTTTTCATATACTTAGCCCACTGAGTGATGAACAGGGATGCAAGGAAGAAGTGGGGGTGGGAGGGTGGTTATCAAGGAAAAGTACTTGGGAAATAGTATGTCTGTTGTCCTTCCATCAGTCTAACCACAATCTTCCTACTGGGTTAAACCTGCCTCTTTACTACCTGATAAGCTACCAAAGTTACCGCTTTAAATCATGCTCATTTCACTTGGTTTGAAACACTGCCATTTAGGGTGACTTTTTCAGACATAATTTTACTCATTTTAAAGAATTTCAATGTAGACTCCAGCTTAGGGTAAAGCTGATTCTATATGCTGAAACTCACCTTAAAGAGACTGAGCAGCAACCGGACACGTCCCTGACAAGGTGCGATTAAAGCTCTACGCATGTTTGCAAAAGAACAGCGTGGTCTTTGTGTTACCTGTGATCACGGCTTACAGGATTTAAGTGTAAAATGGCTCCTGACACTTCCTTTAACAGTTTTCTAACTACAGCTGAGTATATGGGGGACATACCACGCTGCACTTTACTCACGTGATCGACTAAGTTGGCCAGGTGAAAAAGTGTGGAGAAATGTATATCCTGGCAAAAGCAAATTATCCTCGCCTAGGGAGATGAGAGGTGACCACAGTTCAGCGAACTTCACAAGTGTGGCATGTTACTGGATGTTATTTTAATTCCAAAAACTCCTCTCCTTTGGATTCTCCAAGAAAATGAAGGATTATCTAACAAAAATGTCAAAGGTTAAATAAAGTCCAGTATAAATAAAGTTAAATATAAACCACACACTTTACAGGAAATTTCTGAAGGAAACTTTTTAAAAAAAAACTTAAGCAGTGCACACCTTACAGTGTTTCCTATGAGACGTGTCGTGGAGAAAACTAGCCTTAAAGAGATGACGTCTTTTCCACATCTGGAATAGGCCTGAAAACCTTGGCAGGCATCAGGGCCTTCCGCCTGCTGGCCAAATCCTCAACGTGGTGGAGCCGAGTAGGCAGCATGCCAGATGGCTTACCGGGGCTTCCTTCCCTTCCCAAGGCCTTCCGAGCAGAGCTCCAGCCTCGAGGGGGGAGACTCAGTGCCTGCCAGGGTTCCCAGCCTGGCCCAGGACAAAACCAGCACCCTGCCCGCCGGTGGGCTGGCTTCCAAGCGATTCCTGCCTTTCTCACTCCAGCAGGTGTGCTCAGTGTTCCTGGCATATACCCTCCTCCTTCACATGAAACCTCCCCCCTGGACAAGACCAGGCCTTCTGCTCAGCTAGCCTTCTCCTCTCCCATCACCCATGAAGACGTCCTACCAACAATCGTAGGAGATGGGTGATGGCCACCTCTTCTCCCTCCCTTCTCTGTTCTCCTCATGTTCAATCACCCCTTGGTGGATATACAATGCAAATGCCACAAGTCTGTTCAATATTCAGTGAACACAGGACTAAATACCTTTCTGAGTTGCTAATACTTTCAGTTACAAACTGACGATGTGATTGCAGCTATTGCCTCCAAGGCAGGCGCTTTGGAAAGCCCGTCCTGGGAAGCCATGAGCGCTCTGGAGAGCTCGGACAGCAGCGAGGTTCCAGGAAGTGGAAACGGCTGACTGTGAGTACCTCTGAAGTTCATGCAACAGCTTCAAATGGCCAATCTTAGGCCACTTAGAAAGTTCTGCAAGACTGTACTACAAGCAGCATTTCCTGGCACCGCAGTGAACTGGTTCTGGGGAACATACTCAAGACCGACAATCACTATAGAGCCAGTACAACACGAGGAACTGCTGCAGGCTGACCCCGCTGAAACTCTCAACACCAACCACGGTGATCTTTTAGAACTAGATCTTTTACAGGTTGGCTCATTTCACTCCTTCCCTCATATGCTCCAGGGTTTCCCATCCACTCAGAGTAAGAGTGAAAGATGTGCTGAGGCCGGTCAGTCACTGCTCCAGCCACTCCACACTCCTCACTGCTCTCACCTCAAGGCCTTTGCTGTGCCATTCCTCACCTGAGCCACCTGGGCCCAGACACCCCGCTCCCTGGGTCTTTATCCCACATTAGTTCATCGAGGCCAGCCCTTCCATTTTGTTTAAAACTGCAACACAGCCCTAACCGGTTTGGCTCCGTGGATAGAGCGTCGGCCTGTGGACTGAAGGGTCCCAGGTTCGATTCTGGTCAAGGGCATGTACCTTGGTTGCGGGTACATCCCCAGTGGGGAGTGTGCAGGAGGCAGCTGATCAATGTTTCTCTCTCATCAATGTTTCTAACTCTCTATTCCTCTCCCTTTCTCTCTGTAAAAAATCATCTACTGTTGACAAAAAAGAAAACTGCAACCCAGCCTACCATTCCCCAGCACCAGTCCCCATTGGAGGTTTTTCCATATTACTCATCACCATTGGACCTATTCTATATTTTAATGGACATTTCATTGAAAAGTCACTTACATACAAAAAGCGCCCATCCCATATGTGCAGCCCAGCCTTCAGCAGGGTACCCAGACCCAGATCAAGAAACAGAACGATTCCCTCCTGCTATTCCCAGCCACTCTCGCCAGAAGGATTGGCATGAGGACCTCTGTGCCTCGTTTGAACTTCAGGTGAATCGAATTGGGCAATGTGTACTCTTTCTGTCCTACTTCTCTGGCTTCATCTGAAGTCTATGAGTCATGTGTGCTGTTCATGCTATTTCATGTATACTATGCCACTGTATGAACATATCATGAATTATGTTGTGGGTTCTTCTTCTACTGTTGACAAATGTGTGGGTTGTTCTCAGCTGCATATATTTAATTTGACTGGATATTGCCAAACAGTTGTCTGAAGTGGTTCTTAGTTTATACTCCCACAAGCTATATACATATATTATATATATGAGTTCTGGCAGCTCCACATCCTTGCCAATACTTGGTATTGCCTATTATGTAATTTTAATAATTGATTTGTTTACTGTCAGTCTCTCCCTCTAGAATGCACACTCTATTAGGTGTACAGCATTAGGGCACAGATTTTCAAAACAAATTTGTCAAGCTATACTGATAGGAAACCTGCACACTGAAATGTATTATAAACATTATTTTAACATGCTAGAAACTATTCCAATTTTAATTTAATTTGTGTTGCCAGGTTAATACACTTTTTTTAGCAACTCGGAACAGAACTTTTTTTATTGTTTGTAGCTTCACATTGATTTTTTTATTTTTTTAATTCCAATAAACTATACTTCAAATCCTTCTTGGAAGATGGAAGACTAGAACTCCTAATTAGCAGTTCTTTTTCCTTCATCAGCCTGACCCTCCTAGCTGAGTGGCATTGGTGACTTATATTTACTTACACTATTTTCAAGAAATTGAAGCAAAGCTAACACTCAACTGTTGAAGTTCCTATCTCAGGAGAAAGCCTGGCTAGCCTATAAAACGTGTTTTCCTATAAAATTAGCTACTACTTTTTATGTTCTTACTATAGGTCAGACACTATTTAACAGCTTTACGTATATTTTCTCATTGAATCATTTTAAGATTCCCATGAAGAAGGCATTATTAAAACCCCCACTTTACAGACAAGACAACTGAGACTAAGAAAAACTAAATAAACTTGCCAAAGATCAACAAACATTTGCTAAGTGATACAGTCAGATTCAAACCCAGGGTAGCTGGATGGGGCTCCAAATCTCACCCTCCACCCACACTGCTCTCATAACCAGCACCATAACCATGGTCCACAGGTAAGCAACTCTGCAATGCAAGGTGTGGCGCACCTGCTCTGCTTATGCTTACATCAGAGTACAAGGGCAAACATACAACAAGTGCATGGATGCATGTGGGCAAAAGTCGTGCTTCACCTGCACTGTACCCAATTTAGCAACTCTTCCAAGATCTGGGTACACTGTTTGAATGTCTTATCAGATCCAGAGGAACGTTTCCTTTTTTACTTTAACTTTCAGAAAACAACAAGCTAATGTTAGCGACGTTCTGCTAACATTTCCTTTTCATGTCCTGCCTGATGCTGCACTTCACTACATAAGCTACTCCAACTCTTTCCTGGAAGCAGGTAGACCATATCATGAGCAGTTCTCTTCTTCAGTCTGACCTCCCAGCCAAGCAGCATCAGTGGCTCACACCGCTTCTGCTATATTATATTCTGGAAACGGAGGCCTATTTAAAATAACGCTCAACAATTGGGGTTACCAGCTCAGGAGTAAGCCCACGCTACCCCCAAAACACTCTGATGACGTCCCCACATGCAGCCATGGGGCAGAGCGCACCAAGCGCAGGATATAGGAGAGTTCTTGTTGTGTCAAGAAAAACCAAGTGTCGTGGACAGAGAGACAAATCCATATTGTTATTCACTTTGGAAACAACAGAATTATAAAAAGGAAATTACACAGAGGAGAAGTGTGAAAGTATTGGGTCACATTTGTTACTAGTATTTACCATTCTAGTAAATTCACTTTTGATCCAAGACAGATGAGGTTTGGCTGGACCCTCGTTTGATGGTTACTGAATAGGCAGCTGAAACCTCACCTCTGCCCAGACTCACTTTTTTTAGTTTGCAGATTAGAAATCAAGACAAGACTTTTCACTTTCATCTTAAACTTCTTTCTGGTTACTACAAATTCCTGGAAGGCAAACCTATTTCAGTCCAGTCTGGATATGTATAATATATATCTCAGGCTTTCTGAAGTAGGCAATCGATTATGAACTATGAAAACCTCAGAAGGCTGGATGAGATGTAGGCTGTGCGATTCTAGCTGGGAAACAGATCGCTGTGTTCAGTAAATGTGTTGTACTGTCATGGTAAGAGTTTGAAATTTAGCTTCTATCTTTGCTTCTTCATTTCTACTTTATGTTTTATGGCATTCCTCCTTCATTTCTACTTTATGTTTTATTTAAGAAAAAACACATAATGAACACAACAATCCCCCCATGAGAAAGTACTGTTAAAAACCCACTTCCCTCACAACAGCAACCAAACTTAGAAAAGTCCCCTGTAACGTCAGCATGTGCTACTCAGTCAGCTCTGGCTCCGACCCTTCCGGAGCTCTTGGTCCTATTAGTCCCTCACCATTTGACATATTAGATTTTTTTTTCTAAGAACTCTGCTCTTTGGGTCATGAGATGAAACCCCAATTGTCTCTGGTATCAGATAAAACCCTGAAGTGAGGGGTGGTTTGTGAGTAGCTACTTACCCTAATGAAAATCTGTGCAAACAAACCAAAAAATATTTATTAACTTCTACTTTTTAAATTTTTACAGAAATTCCCCTCCAAATATGTTCAAGCCTCCCTCTTAAATTATTCACAAATATATGATCTGACCCACAACCCTGCCTATAAATCCCCCAGTGGGAACCTACGAAGCCTCCCTCTTAAAGAATTATTCACAAATATATGATCTGATCCACAACCCTGCCTATAAATCCCCCAGTGGGAACCTACCTTTGCAATCCCATCCACCCTAAACCTGCATGGGGGCTCCAGCGTCGTCACCGTGTCTAATTGTCGGGGAAACGATTATGCACTCCACCCCTGCTACTTCATTTATTACTACACACAGGTGATGCGTGAAGAGTGAATGTGTGCATCTCTTGAGGAGAACATCATGGACATCGCACTTAAATTGTTGGGCCAGTAACAAAATTACACCATCTTGTGTCCCTGTGCGATCTTGCTGTGTGGATGAATTATGATATATCAGAAATTTGCCATCCTCTTTGGCTTTGGGGTGGTGAAAATGTTCTGGAACTAGTGGTAATGGTTGCCTAACACTGTGAATATACTTAATGACACTGAATTTTTTCTTTATTTTCACCCACTTTAAAATAAATGGTAAATTTAAAAAATTTGCCATCCTCATTTTCCCTTATCAGCACACTTCCTCCCACAGGCTTCGGAGGATATCCCAGATCTATGTAAATAAAGACAGAATCATCCAGTAAAGGAATTCCAAGACCTCAGGAGGAGGAGCTGCTAATGCAGAGATCCAGCAGACTGGACCCTGAGACACTGCCATTTCCCTCTGCATGTCTCCCAGCTCTCCAGCGTGGGGTGGCCGGCCCAAGGACGTCCCCACATTCCACTGCCTACGTTCACAGCCACTGAGGTTTCCCACAGGTTATCTTATTTCCCACAAAGGAACACTCCTGTCCACAGTCATCAGGAACCACCACTGAACACAGACACAGAAAATGACAGACGAGATGACTCTGTATCCCACTCCCCAGATCTATAACTAAGAATTAGCCCTTTAATTTGCTTAAGTATAATCACTGGCCAATAGAGAAGCATGTTGATTGTTATATCTAAAGTATTTGCCAAATCCTACTTAGGAGACATTTAAGAGTGATCATGTTCCCCCAATAGGCTTCAACTCGGGTTCATTTCTGATTAAAATAGCAGTTCCCAAGACTTCCCAAAATAGTCATGTCCCAGGTTTTCTTTGCTACCTTTTTAAGAGGTGAGCCAGCCTCACAATTTCCTTAAACCTCCTGTGAGGAGGGCAGCCTGCTGGCCCCATGGTGGCCTGACTACGTCAGCTAAAGACAGCAGATAACTAAGAATAGCTGGGCGCTGTGGCAGTCCCTCTGACGTTTTTCACTTGCAAACACTGGACTCTCCAAGGCTGGTATCGAAGAGGCAAATAGACTCGTGTGCTACTTCAGTAAACCCAGGAAGGCTGCAGGGAGGAAAACGTAACAGTAACAATGAGTTATAAAAGGTAGTAAGTGATCAATAATGGAGTGGCATGCCACAGAAAGTCGTGCTCAATCCGAGACTGGAGGATTATTCTAATCCTGGGCCATCCTGGATGCTATCCTATCTACAAAGTCTTCCAATCTTAAGATTTAATCACTCAGGGTTTTTAGATGCCTGGATTCCCTCCTGGACTTGAAGAGAAAAGAAACTCCTTGCTTTAAATCCATTAAATAAGGCACCCCAAAAGCTGCCAGTGTGAACACCTGCTTTAGCCAAACCTCCCCATCACTCTAACTAGGTGCGCCCACTCACCCATCCCTCCACATCTGGGGGAAGCTAGGCAGAACCTGGTGCACAGGTGGCCTCCTGGGAGGGAGGCTGGGTGGCTGGGAGAAAGAGGCAAGAGGGAGACTTTCACTGCATGTGCTCTTTCACATTTGAATTTGGAACCATGTGTATGTATAATCTGTCCAATAATTCCAACCAATCAATAAGAATATCAAGGTAAAGACTAAGTAATATGTTTAAAGCTACATCAATACTGATGCTGTGACACAGGTGTCAAGCAAGGGTGGGGGGGAGATCACCAAGTTCATAGGCCAGCAGCCACCCCTTCAGTCTAGGACAAAGGCAGGTGACTTTTGGAAAGACCCTTTGGATGTGGGCTGACTGCCAACATCCAAAGGGGGACCAACTTGTAATGAGAATGGTAACTTAGAGACCCATCCCCCCCACCTCGACCTCCAGTGAGGGGAAAGGTGCTGAAGGTTGAATCAATCACCAATGGCCCATGAGTTAATCAACTGTGACTAGGTAATGGAGCTTCCATAAAAACCCAAAAGAATGGGGTTCAGAGTTTCCAGGTTGGAGAGCACGTGGAAATTTGGGGATAGTGGTGCCTTGGAGACAGAGCATGGCAACCCCTCACCCTTTCCCCATACCCTGCCCTATGCCTCTCCTCCATCTATTCTATTGGCTGTTCCTGATGTCTACAGAATGCAAATGAATCAGGAGGCTTTGGTTAGAAATAAATAAAGATTTTTACTCAAGGGTCTTAGGGCTTGCAAAATGGAAACACAACTAGGCAATATCCTGAGTGTTTCAAAAAAGAAAGAAAAATAAGAGTTCTTACAGGAAAAATTACATTATTAAAAAGATTCAGTCATGCATTCTTGGCTTCTAGATTGACCTGAGATGATAATCTTCCAGATGTCCGGTGGTCTGGGTCATGGATGTCAGGTGGGCTAAGTATGTGAATATTCTGTTATAAGTCCTTCAGAGGTGATGAGGTTATATATAGGATATACTGTACATATATCTCCAGACATACCTGGAGAGTTCAAAAGTTTAAGTTCCCAGGCTAGTTAAAGCAAGAGTAAACTCATTTCCTCAGGCCTCAGCCTACTTGATTTTAGGAATTTAGCAGCTTGACTATAATGACTCCATTTTCATTTCTGCACTCTTTCCTCACGAAGTTGTATACTTTTATAATAAACTGGTAATCTAGTAAGTAAACTGTTTTCCTGAATTCTGTGAGCTCCTCTAACAAACTCATCAAACCCAAGATCAAGTTGTGAGAACCTCGGATTCATAGCCAGTAGGCAGTCAGAAGCCCAGATGACAACTTGGACTTTTTCAATTGGCATCAGAAGTAGTGGTGATGAGGCAGGCTCTGTTGTGGGACTGCGCCCTTAACCTGTGGGATCTGAAGCTGTCGCCTGGTAGACAGTGTCAGCTTCAGCTGAATTCTTGGTCACCCTGCTGGTGTCGAAGGATTGCTTGAATGTGTGGGGAACACACACACACACACACCCAGTGGATTTGGGTCCAGAACCTACTTTACCTTATGTCTATGCTATGACATCAATGCATTCTAATTTTATGCAGAGAGGAAAAACAACCTGTACTTGGTCTTTAGAGTTACAGTATTAAACCAATTGAGCACCTGTTATATTCTATGAGGTACCTAGGTAAACGGAGGCAAGTGTAGATGCAAATGGTCCACTCAGCCTGCTGCATGAAGGGGATGTGAAGGGCAGTAAGAAATACAAATGGAAAGGTAGACTGCAGTGAAAAGGAGAGCCTTGATGCTTAATACCAGCCTCGGGAGGCTGGTCTGCTCAGGCAGGGGATGCCAGGAGAGGCTGGAAGGAGAAAAATAAGAAACAGCCTTCAACATGGATCTCATCCCCTCCCCCTGGAAGCCTCCTCTCACCCACTCCTGTGTTCCTAAAGCATCTGGACTTGCCTTGACCACCAAAGGCCACATGTATTGGAATCACGGAGGAACCTGTCTGCCCCAGCCTGCGGATTCCTGGCTGCCATCCCAGCCATCCCCAACGGGTCAGCTCCCTGGGAAGGGTGGGCCTCCGAGACTTCTGTAAAAGTCACTGGGTTGAAGCAAGGGTGAGGTTCAAATTATCTACAAGGAATGGCACAGCCACTGCTTAGTAGAAAGGGGCAGGGCCGAAGACTATGCCACAGTCCAGGGCAGAAGCAGCAGGTGCAGGCCTGAGAAGGGCAGTGTGAAATACAGGCGGTCACGGTGGCTGCAGAAGGTGGCATAAAATAAAGGAAACAGCCTAACCGGTTTGGCTCAGTGGATAGAGTGTCGGCCTGCGGACTGAAGGGTCCCAGGTTCAATTCCGGTCAAGGGCATGTACCTTGGTTGCAGGCACATCCCCAGTAGGGGGTGTGTAGGAGGCAGCTGATCGATGTTTCTCTCTCATTGATGTTCCTAACTCTCTATCCTTCTCCCTTCCTCTCTATAAAAAAATCAATAAAATATATTTTAAAAATCAACTTAAAATGAATTTAAGACTTGAACTTAAGACCTGATGATACTATAAAACTCCTACAAGAAAACAGAGGGTAAGCTTCTTGACATTGGTCTTGGCAATAATTTTTTGGACTTGACACCAAAAACAAAAGCAACAAAAGCAAAAATAAACAAGTGTGACTACATTAAACTATAAAGCTTTTGTACAGCAAAGGAAACGATTAACAAAATGAAAAGGGAACCTATGGAATGAGAAAAAAAATTTGTAAACCACATATCCAATAAGGGGTTAATATCCAAAATATACAAGAAGCTCATACACCTCAAAGCAAAAAAAAAATATATTTTAAAAATAAAAATAAAAATAAAGGAAACGGCAACACTTGGATTCAGATTCTGGCCCTGGCAGAATATAGCTGATCTTTGTCCCAGTTTCTGAAACAGGCTTCAAAAGCCTTTGGAATTTCCTGTGTGGCAGGAGTGTCCTTTGTCATTCATAATGAACCCCTTGGACCACACCTCCTTAGGTGACTCAGGTGGGTCCCTGGATGGTTTCAAGGGAGGGGCTGAGCACACATTGATTACAGGTTGGAATTCTTCCCCAACCCTCTGAGGAGGGCAGAGGGGGAGACAGCTCAACCACGTGGCCAATGGCATGCTGAGACCCACGTGAGAAGTGTGGGGAGCTTGCCGATGGGTGAGTGGCCACATCAAGTGCTGGGAAGGTGACAGCCCTGACCCACCCTCAGGGAAAGGGCAGTAATCCTGCACTCCTCCCAGACACCCCCATGCATCGCTTCCATTTGGCTGGTGCCGGCTTGTGTCCTTTATAAAACAAAACTGTAATTGTAAGGATTGCACTTTCCATGAGTTCTGGGAGCCTTTTTTGTAAACTATCAAACCTGAAAGGGTTGCTGAGAACCCTGAATTCATAGCTGGTCAGTCGGAAGTACCGGTGGACCCGAGACTTTGGCTGGTGTCTGCACTGGGGCAGTCTTGTGGGGACTGGGCCCTAACCTGTGGGTGGCTCTGCCTGCCGCGACTCCAGTATCATGTCAGCACGGGGTTGAACTGCGTGACACCTGCTGGTGTCAGAACAGGCTCCACCAGCTATGACACCAGATGCATGACTCTGGGGGTGCAGCCAATTCTCTTAGCCCCACTTTCCTCATTTAAAAATTTCAACCATACCATGTAGGCCATACAACAGGCTTTTCACGGTATTAAATGATACACCCCCACAAAATGCTAAGACGGCAAAGCTACTGGGCAGCCTCCAAGTGGTGGGCTGCCAGAGACACCTGGTTCCTCCACACCCCTGGAAGGCACTGGCTGGCTGGGAGAGGAAACGCAGGTGTATGTCTGTGTAAGTTAACCCAGATGTGAGCCAAATGAATCTTCTCCACAACCCTAGACTTCCGGGTCAAACTGTCCAGGACATTTGAATTAAAATGACTCGAACTATGATCCTATATATGGCAGGATGTCAGCCTGGCCCCTCATCACCTCTCAGGGTCTGAGGCAGGGACAGGTATTGCATCTCTCCCAGCTGCCCCCACATTCTGGATCACCCTCAATCTTTGCCTCTAACTGTTAACTCCTTCTTTTGCTCACATTACTCAAAATTTGGAAAACGGCTTTTTCACCATCACTCATAAGGCAACACAATTTGGGGGGGATCTGGAGATGAGGTAGGCCAAAGGTGGACCTGAGAGTGTTACGATGTTATGATGTCCTTCAGCCCTAACTGACCATGGGACTCACCTCTGGCCCTCCAGCCCACTCTGCCATCTTGTTAGTCCCCGCCCTCAACCCCCTAACCTCCCATTCTCAGGTCACACCCACCATCTTTGGCTTCAAGTCCAAAATTATGGAAAACTTTTAAACAGTGACAGTCACAGTGGGATGCCAGCCTGGTTTCCAGCCTTGATCTCCACTTAAATCCTCTACTCCCCACTCACTCCAATGTGTCCAAACACACATGTGATAAGACTTCTGTCCTCAATCCACAAGGCCATCTCTGTCCAATCTCTCTTTCTGCTTGTTTTCCCTCACAGTAATTTTAAAAGTATTTTAAGTTGTTCTGGGGAGAACCTCTTTATTGATTCAAAAACAAAAATAATAAAATCCCATAATCTTGACACCCAGAGATAATCACTGGCTAACATTTTGTGTATATTGTCCAGATTTTTTTCTATGCATATACTTACATGAATCCATTAAAAGACATCCATACGTGAAACGGGGTCATGTTATATGTATGGCTTGCAATATGCTTTTTTTTTTATCCACATAGTATACACTTCTTTCCACATCAATAAATTTAAATCTATGCCGCCTTTCTAAAGGACTACATAGTTTTTCCTTGTATGAATTTTTAGCAATGTACTTAATCCCCTATTGATAGAGATTTGAATTGCTTTCTTTCCTACAGTAAACAGTGCTGCAAAGAACATCCTATATAATAAAAGGGTAATATGCAAATTGACCCTAATAGCAGAACCACTGGGAATGACTGGTCACTATGACACACACTGACCACCAGGGGGCAGACTCTCAATGCAGGAGCTGCCCCCTGGTGGTCAATGTGCTCCCACAGGGGGAGTTCTGCTCAGCCACAAGCCAGGCTGACGGCTGCCAGGACAGTTCTGGTGGCGGGAGCCTCTCCCACCTCCTCAGTAGCACTAAGGAAGTACGAATGCAGCTTGGGTCTGATCCCCGCTGGCAAGTGGACATCCCCTGAGGGCTCCCGGGCTGCCAGCAGGATGTCTGACTGCCAGCTTAGGCCCGACCCCCCGGGGAACAGGCCTACACCAGCAGGTGGACATCCCTCAAGGGGTCCCAGACTGCGAGAAGGCACAGGCCGGGCTGAAGGACCCCCCTTCCCTCCGAGTGCACAAAATTTTGTGCACCGGGCCTCTAGTTTTAATATAATCATCTTTGTGCATTTGGGCCGTGATTTCTTGAGGTTTAGTCCTTAAAATGAAATGGAAATATATACTTTGCATCAAGAATACATTTGTCTGATTAAATTAATGGGATTATTCCCACAGCTGGCATGTTAATTTAGATTTTAATAGTGTTTCAAAACAAAGTAATAAACAGGAAAATTATATAAGGAAACAATAAAAGGTAGTCTATTTATTTCTATTGCCTCTCTGAAAGTTTATACACCTGAAACAGATGATCATAAAATTACCTAGCTGTGCATCAAAAGGAGACTGAGGCCCACAACTGCGGGCCCCTCCCACCAATTGCCAAGTTAGCACCTAGATACACATAGATACAGTTCAAACTGGCACAGGCTGTAGACGCAATGTCTTCTCTTATGTTAAAACCAATGTCCAAGTTTTAAGCCTCCTTCATCCCATAATACATGATTCTAACAGACCAGCCTTTCATCTATCCGACTCCCGATCGCTGAGGGCTAACTGCACCTCCTCGGAGGACAGTCTTAAGAACCTAAACAGAGGGGCATCTGGCCACAATCCAGAAGTGCTGACCCGACATCTCCCCACTCCCCAAAGCCCACCACACACAGCTTGGAGGTAAGCCCCCCCAACTAAAGGCAGTGTAGGGGTTCTGAACAGGCCTCCTCAAAATATACCGCTTTGGCAGGTGGATTATTTTGAGCTGAAGACAACTGAGACCCTCTCTTTTACCTCTCTCTTAAAGAATGTAAGTAGGGGCCTTGCTCATAATAAGAGTTAACACCAGAAATAACTTTATATACAGAACATTATAAACTTGTTAACTGGAAACATTCACTTTTGGCTGGCTAACAAATACAATTTTATGATCCCAAACAGAAAGCACAATGAACATTGTTAGCCGAAAATGCATTTGAAATGGTTAAAGCTTCAAAAAATCCAGATGCTTTATTATTTACATTGCTGTTGTGCCTTTTTCCAATGGTACAAAGTAATGAGTGCTTCTTACAGAAAAGGCAGAAACAGAGACAAGCACAGAGAATCTCGTGTAGTGAACAAGGCAGGGAAATACAACCTGGTTCACACCTTGAGGGAGGTCATGGCAGCCATTTTTATTTATTATTTTTTTAAAAATATATTTTATTGATTTTTTACAGAGAGGAAGGGAGAGGGATAGAGAGTTAGAAACATCGATGAGTGAGAAACATCGATCAGCTGCCTCCTGCACACCCCCTACTGGGGATGTGCCCGAAACCAAGGTACATGCCCTTGACTGGAATTGAACCTGGGACCCTTGAGTCTGCAGACTGACGCTCTATCCACTAAGCCAAACCGGTCAGGGCATGGCAGCCATTTTTAACACAAACATATTTTTAAATGTTTTAATATACAATAATCTAAAGGCTGTACAACCAGACACACTAAAATCACAAATATTTATAAGAGTATGTGAGGATATTTACTTTCAACACCATTAGGTTTGGTGGTTAAAATGCTGCTTTCTAAATTATGTTTTCTAAAGAATGACATGACCCTCCTGGACAGGAAAGCCAGTATCTCCTCTGGTTTCAAAAGTACATTTTTAAATAAAAGTAGCCAAACAGGTTAGATGTGATTCGGGAGGACCAAGGTACATGCCCTTGACTGGAATTGAACCTGGGACCCTTGAGTCTGCAGACTGACGCTCTATCCACTAAGCCAAACCGGTCAGGGCATGGCAGCCATTTTTAACACAAACATATTTTTAAATGTTTTAATATACAATAATCTAAAGGCTGTACAACCAGACACACTAAAATCACAAATATTTATAAGAGTATGTGAGGATATTTACTTTCAACACCATTAGGTTTGGTGGTTAAAATGCTGCTTTCTAAATTATGTTTTCTAAAGAATGACATGACCCTCCTGGACAGGAAAGCCAGTATCTCCTCTGGTTTCAAAAGTACATTTTTAAATAAAAGTAGCCAAACAGGTTAGATGTGATTCGGGAGGGGAAAAAAATTATTTTAGCTCTGAACTATTCATGTTATCTACTTCACCAGCCTTTTACTACATATAAATGAAACCATAGTTTGCATTTTACATTTTGTCCTGATCATTCAGTTTTTTATACTTGAAAAAATTTCTTCCCCAAATAGAAGAATCTCTGTTCATGGTTCTCATTTCTCACTCACAGAGAATTCCTAGCAGAATTTCTTGTTCCCAGAACGTGCCTGCATCCCCCACAAAGCCCAACACCACCAGGTCTGCTCGTCCATGGACGCCGGGAGCCGAGAAAGCAGAGGGTACGGGCTGACACTACTCCCAGCCATCTCTGAACTATTGCTTTTGTGATTTTACCTTTCTAATGCTTGTGGTTGGTCAGAAGCAGAAAGAGAAAGGGTTGGAAAGTGGGGCAGGGAGAATCATCAACCGTCCATGGCATCCCACCAATACCACCAAAAGGCCTCTCTGACGCGCTAAGATGGCCACGCTCAGTTCCACTGAGTTCCCACCAGCAGAAACGGCGCTGGCTTCCTAGCCCCGGCACCTCCTTTTCGATGCCCCCAGCTGACCACACATCTCCATGCACATTCTAATCACTTAGGGACCAACCCAAGTCACTCAGGAATATCCACAAAGCAGCAGGCAGGGTGCAGATTAACACGTGCAAAACAGCCACACCTGTGCTGAAAGGGCACAGATTAAAGTTGCACTTGAAGAAAGATTAATCTGTAAAGAATTCCCAGAGAATGGGAGATTTCAATCAAGTGTGGAAAGAACAGATGGGACAGTGCTGTGGTGAGGAGAAAAGCAGTCCCGGTGTGGAGGGAATACAGCCAGCACCTTACAAAGCTAAAACACACTGGCCGAGTTCACCAGGAGGATCCTGCCTCTTTCACACATTTAGAGTTGTGCCAACACGTTCTTCTCAGGCAGTTTGGAGCAACCTGAGGGCGCTGGTCCTTTTGGGAGGTTTGGGTCCATAAACATTGCTGCAGGAAACAATCCATGTGTCCACTGACAGATGAATATATAAACAAAACGTGTGGCATACATACAATTATTCAGCTTTAAAATGGAGGGAAATTCTAACACATGGTGTAATACGAATGGACACTGAGGACATTATACTAACTGTAAAAAGCCAGTCACAAAAGGACAAATACTGTATGAATCCATTCATATGCGGTATGTAGACTAGTCAAAATCATGGAGACAGAAAACAGAATGGAGGTTACCAGGGGCCACAGAAGGGGAAATGGGGAGTTAGTATTGAATGGGGACAGAGCTTCAGATTTGCAAGATGAAGAGATCTGGTGATGGATGGTAGTGATGGTTGGACAATAATGTAAATGTATTT
The DNA here is from genome assembly GCF_000412655.1 of Myotis brandtii. Lineage (NCBI taxonomy): Eukaryota > Metazoa > Chordata > Mammalia > Chiroptera > Vespertilionidae > Myotis > Myotis brandtii. The sequence goes on from NW_005371371.1 coordinate 669,507, forward strand.
AATGCCACTGATTTTTAGATCATAAAATGGCTAAGATTATAAACTTAATGGTATGTATATTTTACCACAATAAAAAATACTGCTGCACAATTATCTATGTCATATAATAGGTTAGAAACTATGGGATAAACATCTTTGAGTGTTCGCATCCATCCTGTTGAAAGGAATTTTAGAGACAGGACAGGGAAGGGGGGGTGGGGTCCATGGGAGAAGAATGCATAGATGAGGGCTTGGAGCCACTAAAAATGTTTATCTTACTTTTACAGAGGATGGAGAAAAGTCACAAGATATGGGGAGGAGGGAAACATACTTTCACAGAGGATAGAGGAATGTTGCAAGATAAGGGGAAGAGAAAGAGAGGAGCACCACGTGAGCTCTGACCTTTGAAACTGATACTATGCAGGAGCGTGACCAATGAGGAAAGCACAGGGGTCCTAAATTAAGGAAGGGTCCAATGAGAAAGGGTCATGAAGAGACAAAGAACTACAGCCTTTGTAAACCTGGAGACAAAGACTCAGCAGAATTAAGATTTTTACATTTTTTCCCCATTAGAGAGAGAGAGAGAGTGGATTTTTCCTATTTGGGGACCCCTCCCCAGGGTGCTCCCCTTTGGGGAACCTGCCCCAGCGAGAATTTGTATATGCTTCCAATAAACTTCCATGTTTTTATTAAAGAAGCCTTTTAGTCTACAAATTTATTCTTCAATTTTGTAGGACAAGGACCCACAAAAAAAACTGCACCCCGAACCCCACGCATCACTGTGGTCAGGAGCTATTTCACCTTCATGTTCTTTTGTGTCTCTGGCAAAGCTTTATTATACAGAATGCTTGTTATGTCATAGAACAGCGGTTCTCAACCTGTGGGTCGCGACCCCTTTGAGGGTCGAATGACCCTTTCACAGGGGTCGCCTAAGACCATCGGAAAACACATATATAATTACATATTGTTTTTGTGATTAATCACTATGCTTTAATTATGTTCAATTTGTAACAATGAAATTGGGGGTCACCACAACATGAGGAACTGTATTAAAGGGTCATGGCATTAGGAAGGTTGAGAACCACTGTCATAGAAGCATACAACATAAGCATAGGATGTGGGGCTAGAAAAGCGGCTTGCCCAAATAAGCGCACGCACACACACACACACACACACACACACCCCTGCTCCTTCCTTCCTGACACCCTGGCCCTGATGCCTTAGAGCTGGGAGAGGGGGAAGGGTTGGGGCTCCTCCAAGGGGCTGTCTCAACCACATCCATCAACAAAGAAAAACCACCACAGCATTTGTCTCTGGATGAGATGGGAATGTTCCTAGTCAAGTGTCAGTGACTCATGAGGGACCCCTAAACCCAGAAGATTCTCCCCATGAATGGGAGATGAGGGCTGGAAAAGGCAGGGGAGACCAGGCATATCATGGAGGAATAAGAGACACCAAGGGGAGAGGAAGTCCGAGAAGAGCCAGAGAACACAACTGGAAGAATGAGATGTAATTAAAACCACATCTCATTTTACTCATCCTCTGTCCTACACCAGCCAGCCTGGCTATCACTTCATCAGCATTCCTGGCTTTCTTTTTCCTCAATTGAGTATATCCAAACTGATATCGGTTTCATTTCATCCTTATCAACAGTTACCTGTCAGCAAAAGATCAAATGGCCAGAATGTGATCTTCCCACAGCTGAATGGGGAATGAAATTTCCACCCTGCCCGAAACAATGGGAGCCTTAGAAGCACAACATTAAACAACAATTAAAAACCCACTAAGGTCTTCTTCTAAAACACAGGCATAATGGCACTTAAAGAAGACTACAAAATTGTCATTTATGCGGTGCACAAATTTTTATTTGAACATGCTCAATAAATAATATGAATCCTTACATCCACAAGAACCATGAAATTTTTAAAAATCACTTCATTTCACAAATATTTGTACAGCTTGGTGAACTGTGTTATATAGTCCTATGCAGACTATTAAAACATGAATTTATTGCTATTAAAAGTACACTGAAATTCCACTGAACTTGTTTTGAACTTTCGAGGCTCTGCTCACATTAACCAAATATGCTTCATTCATGAAATCAGCCAGATGCCAACTGGGGGCCTATTCAAACACTGAGTTCCAAGGTCACCACTGGAAAACCCACCCACTCTGACAGCGTTACAACAGCAAAGGCACAACCCCCAGGGGTGCGTGTTTAACCCCAAGCCCCAGACAAGACTCGATAAGAAACAGCTCTTTGTTATTCTGTTCAACAGACATAAGAAAAGGCAGAAGTGGGCACCATCTGGTCAGAATTGGTCCTCGGCCGGACTGATTTCACTCCAGCCACTGAGTTGCATGTTGGAAATAGGTTTTTAGCCTCAGCTGGTACACTAGGCTGGTCCAGAAAAGGGGGGTCCAAGGAAAAGAGAAGTTGGGACCTGTGACCACCAGTTAATCGACAGCAGCATTTCCAGCGATAAAGACAGGGCCTCTGTTCCAGGACTGTCTGTGGGTATTCCTCTCTTTCTACCCACCTTTTACTGGCCAAACTACAGAACCTAGCTGAGCTTCCTAAGGACGGTTTGTGTGGTGGTGACACAATGAAGGGAAAAGGACCTGCCTGGAGACAGGCCAGCTTCTGCCTCCCTATAGCCTATGTGTGGCCTTGCACTAGTGGCCTGCACATTCGGGGCCTCCCTCTTACCATCTGTAAGCTGGGGGTCTAAATGATGCCACCTAGACAAGAGGACTTCCGGAATCCAGCCTTCACACCCTGACCTCCTGGGAAGCTAAAAAAAACATAGGCATTTCATGCATTTCTGGAGGGTGGGAGGGCATAGGCTTAATGAGGCTGCTATTTACCTGTGGAGACACCGCACTGTTAACTGTTGGGGAGCTACTGACCAAATTCTATGGGAATGTGGATGAAAAAGGGGCCACATTCTGAACCTGAGAAGCTCAGGGGAGGCCTTACAAACTCAGAGACCGAAAGTAACCACACAGGATGGTCTAAACATAAAACTCCGACCTAAAAGTGAGTCATGAAGGGTAGTCATGTCCTAGGTCTGTAGCTTCCTTGACAAAAGTCAACCTTACCTCAGTTAAGCCTGTCCATTGTCTTTTTGCATCTAAGATAATATACCCTTGGAATGTCTAAGTAATCCCCTTTTTCTGGACCCCTCAGGGTAAATCTACCTCAGAACCCATCATTATTATCTTATTCCCCCCAAATAGCATCTCTACTAGTATGTGCTGTAAATGTGAATTAACTATCCTATCTCCAGCAATGTAAAAGAAGCATTTGTCTCTCTGTTTTACTCTGTATCTAATCCCAGAGATTTCCCCACTTTGCTTTCTCCTGACTCCCTAATCTACCACCAATAGATTTCATGTAACCTCCTTACATCTCCTCCTTTGATCGTAATGTATAAAATAAGCTGTAAAACAGTCATTCTCCAGAGCATTTTATCAATCCATTGAGACTTTGTTTCCCAGCAATTGTCATCAGATTGGCTCCAATAAACTCATAAATATTCTCTACAGGTTGAACATTTCTTACATTGACAGGAAGCAGAAACCAACTGCAGGGATTTTCGAGGATCAAGCAGCACTGAGCATGGGGAAAGAAGGATGGAGAAAGCATCTGGAAGCAAACATGGAGAAGCTGCCTGTGATAGCTCTTATTTTGGTTTTTAAGCTGATCGGTAAAATGTCTTGCAATTCACACACTGGGCCATCATTACCAGAGTCAAATGTCCAAGCTCTGTCCAGCTCTCTGTTCCCCAGACATGGCTGGAATGAGAAGCCTCATATTCAGAAAGTTAATGAGGGCTTCTCCCTCCCACCCTCTCCTCACCGGCAGGCTCCAGAACTGAGTCACCAGGGAGGCTCCTTCAGGTTATAATTAGAAAGCAGAGAAAAGATTGGAGGGGACACACGCCGCCTCCCTTTCAGTCTGGTTCACACATTGGGCAGTCTCCCAGTTCCTAGAGATTCCACTCTCTAGTAAATCCAAGTCTGGAATTCCAAAAAGCCACAACTTCCAGCAGCTTCAAAAATGAAAGCGAAACCTATAACCCCTGAAACTTGACCCTCTGACAAGTCATTTATGAGCAAGTTTAGGGGGGGTTCTCCTTTTCCCTTCCTTCTTGTTGTTGTTGGTAGAGTTGAAATTTGATGTAAGTTAGCTTCTTTCTCTCTGGGATTTTAGTTTGAACCGTAACTAACTTAGGACAATTTCCCCTTGACTACTTTAAGTCACTTTTTTAAAACCACAAAATGTTACCGTGATTACTAAATTCCAAATTACAACAGAATAGGAAAGGAAAGTGGCTCTGGATTAAGAAAGAATGTCAAGAGCCCCGGGTCCAACGCCTGCGGTCAACCTGCCCTCCCCACTCCGGGCACTGGCGTCCTTAGACATGCCCCCCTGGTGCGAGGACCAGGTGTGTGAGGGCCACCCGGAGGGGAGATGGGAGGAGATGTGGTAACTGCTGCAGGCCAGCGAGGACTGGGGGTCACATAAACCTGGCCCCCAATTCCGACCTGCTATGGGCCTTGTGGCAGAGTGCTCAGCCTGGCCTGCAGCCTGGCAGGACCAGGGCTCGGGCACCTGGAGGGAAAAGGGACAGTTCTCTAAAAAGCAACGGCACAGTTTATGAAATCAAAGAATTCAGTTTAAGAACAAAAAGAATCTCATATCCCTTTTACAGTAGAAATTACAGAAAACTGCTTCTCATAAAACCAACAATTTTACAGAAAAACATTCTCCAATGTTATTTTAAATAATCTATTTGCTATTAATTTTATAGGTAGTAAAGGAATTAACTGAAAGTGGAAAACTTATTCAAACCAAACCAGTCAGCAGAATGAAGTTTCTGGAAGCAATTTCACATAAAATATTTTAATTTCTCATAAATGCACTTAGGAAAAAGCCAATGCAACTTTATAACATCATACACAAACTTATCAGGATGACTGTATTACTGAATGTACTGCCAACTAAACATACTTTTTAAGGTATTCTGTCTCTTATTAAAGAATTAATTACTCTAAAGCAAATGTCAGATTTTCTTCTCTGGAACAATAATCATGGCTCTTATTTGTTCTCGATAAACATATATTAAGCAGAACAAAGTTCAAATGAATCCTCAAATTCAAATATTTAACTTACAATAAAACTTACCACCACCAATTATGTAAAAGAAAAAAACCCCTCCTACCTGGGTACATTTTCCATTAAAAGTTAATTAGTGCTTAGGTTTCAATATGTTTCTCACAACCCAATTATTATCTTTTTCGTTGATTTAAAAAAAAACGTTTCCAAAAAAGCAAGATATACAATACCAAATGTAGAATAAGCTACTTAAAACTGCCCATAAATCAGTTTCTGTTTTGGAATAATGGAAAAGTTCTGGAAATAAATAGTGGTGATAGTTGCATAACAAAATGAATGTACTTAAAGCCTGAATGGTACACCGCCTTAAAAATGGTTAAAATGGTAAATTTCGCTAAATATGTTTTACCACAATAAAAAAAATTGTCCATAAACGAACTTATTATATAGTCATTCAATAAATCAACACACCTTTATACTGTTATAAATCATCCTAACTTATCTATTATGTAACATTTTCATTTGGCCATATAATTTTAAAACAAATTTAAAACTTTATAAAAAAAAGCAACACATATAACATATGCCACATTTTAAGCGATGAAACTTGAGGGGCAGCCATGTGCTCCTACTAAATAAGATATAACTCACCAGCCATCTCTCTGTTCACACCCCCCTGAACCCCCATTCCCATGGACCCTTCCCCTCAGGCCCTGCATCCTCCTCCATCAGGCTGCTCAGTGGGTCCAGCCTTCAAGCTTCCTGTGCCTGGAACCACCCACCACCTGGCCCCTGGTCCCCTACGGACCTGGCTCCTGTCACATTCCCATGGAAGCCAGCCCTCACCTTCTCTACCACCCCAACGTGTCTCCTGATCCTTCTTTCCATCTCATTTTTGTCCACATCACTTCTAATACCCAGCATGCTATGTGCTTATTTCCTACCACCAAAATGCAGTCTCCAGGAGATCCAGGGTGTTTGTGCATCCCCAATGCATACAGCAGGTGCTCAATAAGTATTTGATGAACATGTTGAGCACCTAGTATGTACTAAGTGCATCAAATACTTTCCCTTACAAGAATCTTGACGGGTTTACCCCTACACATATTTTTTCAATGCCATGAGGCTGCCTATTCTAGTCTCATTTTTCATCAGAGAAATGGTAAAATTAGTTAAGGAACATCAGAAATGAGGACTCTCGCCATCATGACAATCATTTCTTTGTATGCATGTTGCTTTCAGATTTATATCGAAGTTGATTATTACAGGGAAAAATGCATTATGTACCTCATGGTTAGCTAACATTTTAATGGTTTATCTACATCTGAATCAAAACAACTACTTTCAAACACTTTCTAAAAAGAAAAGGTAATTTAAATTATTCCACATGCATAGCCTTTATCTGTGACTTTCAGATATTTTATCAGGTATTTTATCTGAAAGTGACATATAAATCTAGGTCTGGTTTACCCTAAAATGGCGTATCTGCCACCCCAATGATTAGTCCTGGATTTTATCACCATACTTGTGTTTTAGTGAGCAACTGCTGAGACCTCCTTGAAAAATTACACAAAAATCTAGATGACATTCTAATGGCAAAACTTCATTGTCCCTAATCCTTTGCAGAAAATAGGTTGGAGGAAATCCTCTTTTCTCAGAGGCAGGGAGATTATGTAATGCCCAGGAAATGGCAGCCTCCTTTCCAGACAGCCATGAGGTCTGTGCAGAGAGAAAGGAGAAGCAGGCCAGCTGCCCCTGTGCGTGGAGCCGGTGTGAGGGAGGGGGCCACCAACAGGCCAATCTCAGACTCACATCTCCCAAAATACGAACTTGAGATGTTCAGTAAGTGCATCCCTCCACTTCGGGACTTCGCTTCGCACAGACAGTTAGGGAGGACCATGCTGTGAGGTGGAAGCACTCCATTGTGGCTTTAAATAGTGGCACGGCTATTTGTGGCTTCTATTTAAGGCTGGAACCACTCAGCCTTGCACTTGTAGGCAAGATGAGTGAAAAGCATCTAGAACTCTTCCAACAATCATCAGAGGCCATATTCCTGACCAAAAGTTGGTAATACTTTCATAAAATTTTATATAATCTCTGATATATGCTTTATAACAGCATAAGCAAATATTTCATGAAAGACAATAAGGCTGTGATTTAAAAACAAAACAAACAAAAAAACAGATAGACAGTTGATTTGAAAACTTACAGACTGCCATGAAAACACATGAAGTTAACAGAAGTTTGGGTAACATAGCATGAGTGCTAACAGCATGTTTTGGTCCCACTACTACAGAAAATCCCAGAGATTGATAACATGTCCCTATTATTTAACTAATATTTCAAGTTCAAGTTCCAATTATCACTTTCCAAATCTGCCCAAGGTAAAATGTCATCCTGTACAGAGGCAGGTCAACAGAACAGAAAGTCCCTAAAATGCAATTCCATTTACTAGAAGAACTGGATCGTTGCCCAGCAGCCTCCATGTAATAAGCAAATGTGTCCAATCCAGTTATGTGGCATATATTGTGACATCTGTCCTGTCAACAGCCAGATGCTGTGGATTTGGATTGTAATACAAAACCCCAAACAATATGCCATATAGCCTTTTTAAATACCAACCACCATTCTCCTACCAACCTCATGCAGGGGTGGGGAGGAAGATGACTCAAAAGGAAAAGGGAAATATACAAATGCATACAACCTTAGGTAGATCTGATCAAATCTTAGAAGTTGTGGTCTATTATATTTAATAATGGTCCAATCGCCTAAATTAAAAAAAAAACCCACCCATTCCCACAAAATGTTTATCTCATTTTACTTTTCCAGATTTCGTGGAACATCTGTTTCTGTAATTATTTGATAAAACAGTAAGCAAGTAATGTGCTTTTTCAAACTTTCCTCTTTGACATTCCCCACCTATTTCAGTATTTACAATCAGTGCCTACTTTTAATAGTATACTGCTATGGACTGAATTTTGTTCCCTCAAAATTCTTATATTGAAGTCCTAATCTCCAATGTAACTGAATTTAGAGATGGGAATTTTAGGATGTAATTAAGGTTAAATAAAGTTATTAACACTCTCTCTCTCTTTCTCTCTCTCTCTCTTTCTCCTCCTCCCTCCCTCCCTCCCCTCTCTCTCTCCTTCTCTACATGCATGTACCTAGAAGCAGATGTTGATAATGAACCCTAATTTCTCTGGATTTCACATCTGAAGACTCCAAAGAAGACTTTTATTCTTTAGTTTACTACTAGCCTCCACATCCTCCTGAAAAGCCTACAGCAACGTGCAGGTAGACTGCTCCCCCTCGGCAGTTTACTGAAATCTAAACTCTCTCTCTCTCCTTCTCTGCATACATGTACCTAGAAGCAGATGTTGATAATGAACCCTAATTTCTCTGGATTTCACATCTGAAGACTCCAAAGAAGACTTTTATTCTTTAGTTTACTACTAGCCTCCACATCCTCCTGAAAAGCCTACAGCAACGTGCAGGTAGACTGCTCCCCCTCGGCAGTTTACTGAAATCTAAACTCATAAAGGGAAAAGCAGGTCCATGCAGGTCCACCTGGGGATAAATTCAGCAACTAACTAAAAGAGGTGGAGAAATTTTAATGAAGTGATCTCCCTAGTGAACTGTGAGCGAAAAAAGGACACTCTTAATTAGTATACTAGGACAACAACATAAACTGGGGCTGAACGAGGCAAACCCCACACCTGACCATCCTTAGTCGCAGATAAACCTTTTACACGCACACCCGAATGTACAGGGCACCGGTTAGTTGGACAAAGGGGCCACCTGTATCTGCCACGCAGGGGTCAGTGTTCTTGTGCAGAACAGACACAGCACTCTTTCTCAGGGTTGCTGTGAAGATAAAGTGAGAGATTCTGGCTAAAACTCTTGGGGAGGACCCAGCACAGCAGACATGAATGAAGGGCAGCTCCCTTCTCTCTCTGAAAGGGCACCAAGCTGTCCCAGGCTGCTTGAGGGAGGTGCCTGTACGTACAGTAACCAGGGTCTCTTTCACAGCAGTCCTCTACTTTACTCCCTTGTGGGGGGTATGAAGAGAGGGGACAAGTAGAATAAGGATGGAGATGCCGTATTTCCCAGGCTACCCATCCTCCCACCTCTGTTGAACTCTTAATTTACTGGCCTTTGGCCAAAGAGTCTTTTTCACAAGGAACAAACCTTCTCTTGAAATTCTCTTGTCTTGTAAACCAGAAAAAATGATCTTATTTCCATTCCCTTTCTGAGCCAAAAACAATTACCTTTGCCACATGAGATATACAAGAAACTGACAGTGCTTTCCTGAGTTATTTTTACAGCCCTTTACGATGCACAAATTATTTTCACGTCCATGAGTTCATTTGGTCCTCGTGACCCAGAGAAGCAGAGACAACAAATGCCATTAGTGTCATTTTACAGTTGCCTCTGGGGGTTAAGTGAATTGCCAGGCGCAGAGCAGGATTAGAGACAGGGCTGCCATCCAAAAGGCTGCTGGCACCCCGATCTAGAAGATCATTGCTGGCATGAATCTCAAGTGAGGTTCTGGTTAACTTTGGTCTCTACCAATTACATAAATCCATGAGACAGGTGTTGCCGCAACAGAGCAGAAGTAAAATGAATGGAAGTTAAAAGAACTTCTTGCCAGTGGCAGCCTATCTTTGTTAAATTCTTTTTTACATGCAAAAAAACAGACTGCAAATTTCTCAATGGACCGCCAACCCTGAGTGCAGCCAGCGAATGGAAATTTTGATACCAAATAATGCATGGCATACTGCTGTCTCCCAGGAAAAAGTGACTTCTTCTATTGTCTCAATTGTAAACCTTTTAATGTGCCTCCCAAGAACTGCTCTGATTCTGAATCCCATAAAAAATAAAATTAAAACCACAGGAAAATGGGAAACATTTTGCTGACAGAAAATCAGGAGAGGTCAGAAGTGTCCACATAAATACATTCAGAGTAGGAATTTAAAAATATAAAGGATAAGATTAGCTTTATCCTTAGAGAATGACTAACTCAATTAAATTATGTATGATTTAAAAAACTGAAAGAAAAGTTAATTGCAAATAAGTATAAATATGTTACTAACAAATTCCTTTTGGGGAACATAAAGAAAGAAGTAGATCATTTTTACTCATAGAAAATGAGTTTTTTCCCACTCCACTTAAAAAAGGTGGGAAAACGATTTAAAGGATTGGTTTGAAGAGGCGACTAATGATTAACTTGCCCACAGTGCTCACATGTTTGGGTCTGGCCAGGTTACAAAAGTAACAGTTGATAGAGGAAACCTAAAATCCTCTCTTTTGGTTCTCTGTCTAAAGTTTTGGTTTTTTTCCTATCCGGGCGTGCCAGCATGAGTAAGCCAACTACCCTCCTGTAGATACTGCTAAAAGGGCTTCCTTCCCAGGATATACCCCAAAGGATATAGAAACCTCCTGGGCTCTTGGCGACCATAGTCAGGTACATTCTAAAACAAAGAGAGCACATCAGGGGACAAAAGCAGGTAAAGCACATTAAGCAACTTGCAAAACAATGTGAACAGTTTGCGTTTAAGCTCCTAAAGTGTCCACCGAAACCGGAAGAGCCAGTATGCTGCCTGGGGGGTGAGGGCATGTCACAAGCAGCTCAGGTGCAGGGACCAGGAAGCCACAGGACAGCACTGAACTCTGGGAGTGGCTGCTCGCTCCAGCAGCTGTGGTCGTGGGGAAGCCACACAGTGAGGCATTGCCACATTGTACCAAAAGTGGGGAAATTTATGTAGACGCATCCATATTGAAATGTTGACAAGAATTTCAAATAGTTCTAAAGCCACCGAATGGGCCGACGGCAACATATTCAAAGGGCCGGTGTCCTGTCTGTGCTCTCCGGCAAGGGTTCTTCGCTTTCACGAGGGCAGACACTCCTCTGAGAAGCTAACAAAAATTGGGAAACCCCTGCCCAGAAACCAAAAAGCATATATGCAGAAGTTCTGCACACTGTTTCAAGGGAGATTGGGTCCCATCAGGGACCCGTTCAGAGCACTTGTTCTTGACGGGACTCCAGAAGAGGGGCACTGCTGCTGGTCTCTCCTTCCCAGGCCCCATGGTCCAAGGAATGAGGGCAAGAGAAGAGGAAACAAATCCTAGGGTCCCCCATTATGAGAGGGTCAGCCCACAATCCACCGAGAGAGCACCGGGTCAGGCACGGGGACATACTGCACACGGAACCTAACCAAGTCAGGCTGGCCCATTGGAGGTGCAGGGACTATGAGCGGCGACCTTGGGGACTTCATTCCCTCCAATTTACTGTTTATTAAGTGAGAGGCCTTCCCAGTTCGTTTCCACATGTTTATAACTCTATGAAATATACCAAGGAAAGGGAATGCAAAAGTTTGAGGTGACAGTAAACATGATTTTAAAAACTGTCAGTGGTCACTCAAGGCCTTGGAAGCACCATACAGTTTCCTTCAGAAGGGCCCAAGGGCAACTCCTTCCCTGTCCTTATTAACCAATAAGTATAAGAAGGGTAATCACTCATTCAGCAGACGCTGGCGGAGTGCCTACCACACCCTGCACCAGGATTGTTCGGAGGGACATAGTGGGGAGAAGCTGAGATTCAGAAAGCAATGTGGGACCCACAAACGTAAAGAAGGTATTTGGGGTGTCCTCCTAGGCAGAGGTGTTGATGGAAAAGGGGCAGGGGTGACCTGACAAGGGCGTATACAGTCAGGAGAGGCCGAGGGGCTGCTGATGCTACTTTATACTCCACGGCCTTTCTCTCTGCCTGGGACGCACACCTCGTGGTCTGTCACTCACCCCTTACTGAGGCTGCTGCTCAGTAAGGCCTGCAAATGCCGACTTACAGCCCCCACTCCACTCTAGCATTTCCAGCACCTATCACTTTCCAGCACACTCCCAACATTTATTCATGTGATGGTTCCTGCCTGCCAGGCCCCAATCCAAAGGTAAGTGCCATAGGGACAAGGATTTGGTGTCTTCTTCCTGTTTGGCTCAAAGATTTACCAAAGGCACTCACTAAATGTATGCTGCGCGTAAGGACATTCAGTGTGTCTGAGGTTCCAGCATGAGGGCAGAAAAGTGACCGCTGGAGGGAGCCAGCTGGGAGGTGATGGAGATGGTGAAGGGAGTGCCCCCACCTTTAGCTGTCTAGGTCAAATATATAGTGGCAGGAGGAAATTTGACTTTGGGTGGTAAACACACCATGCAATATACAGATGACTTATTATGTAGAATTGTACACTTGAAACCTACATAATTTTATTAACTGTCACCCCAATAAATTTAACTTAAAAAATGTTTTAAAGAAGCACATAAATGGAGTAAACATTTTAACCATCTAAAACAAGGAATTAGCCCAGCCAGCATGGCTCAGTGGTTGAGTGTCGACCTATGAACCAGGAGGTCACGGTTCGATTCCTGGTCATTGCACATGCCCAGGTTGCGGGCTCAACCCCCAGTGTGGGGTGTGCAGGAGGCAGCTGATCAATGTTTCTCTCTCATCATTGATGTTTCTACTCTCTCTCCCTCTCCCTTCCTCTCTGAAATCAATAAAAATATATTTAAAAAATAAATAGAACAAGAAAATAGTTTAGATGTGAAAGAAACAACATCAGGAGGGTCAAGAAAGTTTGTTTTTAAAAAAAGGAAGGTTGAAGGTATGATTAGGTATTACAGGGAAGGCTGTGGGGGTACCCAAAGCACAACTACGGGACAGGCCTTTATCAGAACGAGGTCCTTGCCCCACACCAGGAGGGAGGCAAGAGCTAAAAAGGGAAGAGCTGGTCAGGTGAGTGGGAGAGGGAGCCTCGTCTGATGACTGCAGTTCTCTCCATGAAATACAAGGCAAGGCCGCCCATTCTCCACATGAAGAAGAAGGGGTATAAGAGGTCTGAGAAAGCAGATGAGAATCACAGGGTTGCTGAGCAGCATTAAATCCACATTTCAAACAAGATGTCCCTTGCCTGAGCACCTACCTATGCAAACACTGCACCCTGCTCAATCCTCCAAGCTACCCCTCAGGGAGGCCCAATAATCACCTCCATTTCAAGATGAAACCAAGCATGAAGACATCAGTCAGCCTGCCCACGTTGGTTTCACAATCAGAGGCCAAGGCAGAGTCTGAACCAGGAGTTTGGTAGGCTTTGATGCTGAACTTTGACCTCCACAATCTATTTTGCTTTCCTCAGATACCAGTATCCAAGTGAAAGCAAAAACATCCCCTATCCAATCCTGTTGAATTTCTAGTGCTGTAAAAATTGCTTTTCATTGATTTTCATTGCACATAAATAGCATTTTTGCCTACATTTAACTTGGTTTTAAAAAAGTATTTGTAAGTCTGGGACTTGGGGATCTAACCATCTCATATTAACCCATTGGAACAGATGGTCCCAGCACACCTGCAAACAGAGAACTTCCTGTATAATTAAACAGGTATGTTCGTCAGTGGATTCAATGCAGTTTTCTCATCCCTAGAAATTTAACTGACTATAGCGAAACCCAACAATATACATTCCTTTTCTCCTGTGTTATTAAATTTGCCCTCTGGCATGAAATAAAAGCACCTCAAGATCCCTTGTTCCTAATAAGCAGACATTAAAAGGGGTTTGAAAAAACAATAGAAACAATTTAAGTTAATAGCTGCAATGTCAAGGTTGAATTATACACCTAGGCAGATGCTTTAAAATGTCCAGTTAAAACACGAGTCCTGGAAACAGGTATTGGGCTTGGTAAACGCGTGTGTAAACGCTTTAAAGGCCGTACTACAGCCTTGCTTTATACTGCCAGAGCCAGACCAACCATTAGTCATGGATAATACGCCTAAGGGTCACCTATTTCAAACACCTGAAGCCTTGGTGGTGAAAGTGGCTCAACTCAGCGATCCGGTGGTGTAGACTCCAGGAGCTGAACAACAGGAAGGCCCCCGTTTCAACATGTGAAGCTGAATTAGGAAAGACAACTCCAAAAGTATGCAGCTTTTTAAGTTTTTAAAACAAAGTGTTATAACTGAGTCAAACAAATAAGTCTGCCTTTTAGAACAAGAAACCTCACAGGTACCATTTGGTGACAAAGAAAATAAATAAACAAAAGTAGACACATGTGCATGTATAAAGTGGTTGAACTTCATAGCAGCACAATTTATAATAGCTAAGATTTGGAAACAACCTAAGTGCCCATCAGCAGATGAGTGGATTAAAACACTGGTACATCTACACAATGGAATACTACGCCGCTATAAAAAAGAAATAACTCTTACCATTTGCAACAGCATGGATGGAACTGGAGAGCATTAGGCTAAGTGAAATAAGCCAGTTGGAGAAAGATAAATATCACATGATCTCACTCATATGTGGAATATAATGATCAACATAAACTGATGAACAAAAATAGATCCAGAGACAAATGGCAGGGGAGAATGGGGGATAAAGGGGAGAGATCAACCAAAGGATTTGTATACATGCATATTAGTATAACCAATGGACACAGACACTGGAGTGGTGGGGGCTTGCCCTCGGGAGTGAGAATTTGGGGGGAGGGGTCAAACGGGGAAAAAGGAGACATATATAAAACTTTAGACAATAAAATAAATAAATAAAATAAAAGTGGCTGAACTTTTTAGAAGGTTTAAAGCACTCTAACATAGCCATGCTTCTCCAGGGACTAATAATGTTTATTTTTTTCCCTTATAAAGAAAATCCTAATGTAACAAACTGCTTCAAAACCAAATATCTACTATCAGCAAGGAAAACCACCAGGTTTTTCTTAAGTTTGCTATCTTAAAATCTTAAAATGTAGTAAGTATCCCAGAAAGCAAACATTATAAGATGGAAACAAGTAGACACTGAGACAAGCAGCAAAACAGAACCAGTAAGCAATATCCAGGCTGAAGAATTGAAAACAAATGACAGAGACACAACTAAAGTAAGCTCTTGACCTACAGAACTTTAATCAAATCTCCTAAAGGTGGAGCAGTGATGGCCAACCTATGACACGCGTGTCAGAGGTGACAAGCGAACTCATTTTTTTGGTTGATTTTTCTTTGTTAAATGGCATTTAAATATATAAAATAAATATCAAAAATACAAATCTTTGTTTTACTATGGTTGCAAATATCAAAAAATTTCTATATGTGACACGGCACCAGAGTTAAGTTAGGGTTTTCCAAAGTGCTGACACGCCGAGCTCCAAAGGTTCGCCATCACTGAGGTGGAGCGTGGATGAGAGGGAGGAAAGGAAGCGTCCTGCCAGTGAGGGTGTCCAGGCCTAGAATGCTCACCCATTAATAAATTTTACGGCCAGACGTGGCCTGTAGACTTTTTGTTTGGCCTGTTGTATTTTAGCACACCTTGTTTTAAAGTTTGACAGATCTTATC
The DNA here is from genome assembly GCF_000412655.1 of Myotis brandtii. Lineage (NCBI taxonomy): Eukaryota > Metazoa > Chordata > Mammalia > Chiroptera > Vespertilionidae > Myotis > Myotis brandtii. Next base: position 684,981 of record NW_005371371.1, read on the forward strand.
TGAGGCCTACACACTGCTCAATAGCAGGGCGCCCCCAGTTTACCTCTTCACCGCGTCACAGGCCCCTGCTAACTGACCAACAGAAATGCTTGCTCTTTCCTTGCCCATCTTCCCAAAATTATGTTAACAGCACAATTAACAAAATTATGTTAACAGTGAGTAGTGATAAATTCACTGAGCACTTCCCCGGAGCCAGGCACCATTCTTAGCTCCAGGCCTGTATTAATTCACTTAGTCCTCAAAATAACCCTATAAAATGGGTACTTCTATTATTCTCAGATAAGAAAACTGAGGCAGAGAAAAAGAAGCAACCTGCCCAAGATTACATTGTAACTATGCCTACAGAATCTATAGGTAACTCAAGAAGGTACACTGGTTTCTTTAAGAATTTTAACTACATACCTGAATCTGTTTTCTACCTCACATCTCCAAAAAGGAGATAACATTAGGTTTTTATCCATTTGGTTAAAAATTTCTTTAACAAACAGATCAGCCCTAGCCAGTTGGCTCAGTGGATAAAGCGTCAGCCCTCCGACTGAAGGGTCACAGGTTCGATCCGGCCAAGGGCACATACCTCGGTTGCAGGCTCGATACCCGGCCCTGTTCAGGGTGCATTCGGGAGGCAACCAATCGATGTGTCTCTCTCACATGGATGTTTCTCCCTCTCCCTTCCACTCTCTCTAAAAATCAATGGAAAAAATATCCTCGGGTGAGGATTAACAAACACACACACACAAATCAAACTACTTCATGATACATAAGCACTGTGCCATTTATAAATACAAAACATCTCTAAATGGCTTCTATCCCGCCAGACATTCAAACAACCAGTAATATATGCTATGCAACCTGTGACTGTATATACAGCCAATCCTGAAACAGAATTCTCTCATTTATTTGTCTATTCTATCTCTTTGGGATTAACCCAGAATAAAATACCTACAGCAATGTTTTCTAAGGACTTCTTTATCGTTTGGCAACCCTCGTGCATCAGAAGCAGCTGAGTTATTTTTCTCCTAGAAATTCTGGCTATGTGATCACTACCAGAGAAGAGGATTTAAGCCACAACTGCAGAAAATATGAATGGTCAACTCCAGACATTCCCCCCCTCTAGCAAAAGGAAATATAATGTGGCCCTACATTATATTGTAGGACCTTTGGAAAGATAATCAAATTATAAGAAAACAGATCATGACTGTTTCTGGGAAAGGTCAAATTAGTTTAATAGCATGGACATGAACTTAATAGCATAGAAATGAATGACTTTGTATGTGAATATGGTATAGTAGCCAAATGACCAGACTGAAAAAAAAAAGTGCAGAAAAGTAGACATAATAATAGTATCCCATAACTTGCAGTCCAGGGACATTACCAACAATGCATATGCTGGGAAAGCCCATTAAAAAATATTTACCACTTGGATTTGAGAGAAAAATTTTTTTCTTAAGTCTAATAACATAGCAAAAGGGAATTTTAAAATGCAAATTACATTGACATTTCTATAGATTGATATCACAAAAAGCAGCCGAAGGCCTGGAGGAAGTCAGGGAGTAAAAGATACACAAAGATTGGACACATCTGCCCAGTCTCAGGATGAAGGAGTCAGGAACGCGTGGGAAGGTCAGACCCACCAGTCAGGGCACCTGGGCCAGGTCAGAGGAAGAGGAAAGATGTCCCATCCACCCTTCGCCTCTCATGGGGCCCAAACTGCGCTTTGCTTCTCACGACTCAACCCTTCTTTTTACTGCAAAATGTCAGAGTTGGCAGAGGATTAAAATTAATGCGAAAAAATAGTTTGGAGGCATTTTCCCTTTGAGGAAACCGAGGCAGTTTGACAATAACTGGCCTAAAGACCCACACCTCCGGGGTGATACAGAGAAAAGCATGTTCTTGGCCAAGAAAGCATTTCTTTTATAAGTCCGGTTACCTATCGTCACTATTATTGGTTTTTCTAAAACTTATTACTGTAAAAAACAAACAAAGGTGGCACTTGATGTTTACCACTCACATTACAATATGGACTTTGGGAAATAACATAAGTCTTTCATCAGCTAAGCTAGAATCGAGAGAGAGAGAGAGAGAGAGAGAGAGAGAGAGAGAGAGGAAGAGAGAGAGAAGTTCTCTCCACTGAAGGTAACTGACTTTCGTAAGGGAAGACTATGAAAGGTGCACACAAGCTCCCTAGACTTCTGAGTCTTCTAGATAGTGACTAGATTCAGGAGACGAGCATTGATTTGGGTTCCCCTTGGATGAAAAGAAACTTTCACCTTGTGCCAAGATCTCCTTCTCAAAGAAAGCTCATAAATATGAAAGGCTGCCTAAGGTAATTCCTATACCAGGGTAAAAACGAAGTTCCCATCATAAAGCCCTCTTCGGGTCCCAAACCTCCGTGCGCTGGACTTCTCCAACCTGCGACTGACCCCGGGCAGGGGCCGACATCCGCTGGGGAACAAGGAGCCTTTTGTGAAAGGCAGTGGCCAGGAAACAACACCCTCCGGAGAGTTTTCTTCCTCTCGGCACACACACCCCCTTTGGATACCCAGTGCCGGCGGTCACGGCCGCACGCAGCTTTCCCCTCGGTGTGATGTCGAACGAAACTAACTTTCCCCCTCCCGGCCTTCCCTCTGACCTCACCACCCGGTCACCACGGAACGTGGATTCCTGGGGGACTTCGGAACACCCGGGGTCTCTGAGCTGATTGGTTACTTTCAGGAAAAATGTAAGATTCCAAACTTCACTGCTGGATTCCCCCCGTGGTGTGGCACACACGCAAAAATCACCGCCTTTCCCTGCAGAAGTGTAACCCTCCCAACCTCCTAATCCGCCTGGACAAGTGACAGGCGGGGGCCGAGCCTGAACATCGCTCCAGCCCTGGGCCCCGAACTCCATCCAGCGCGGGCTCCCGGGAAGGACGCGGCTGTGCACCGGGAGCAGGTGGGGGCCGGG